>NW_006773122.1:478280-505547 GCF_000442215.2 Lipotes vexillifer
CCTTTCTCTCTCTGTCTCTGCGTCTCACTCTCACTCTTTCTTTATCTGCCTCATTCTATTTTTGCTTCTCTTGTCAAAAATATAGTTTTTTTTTAAGTTAAAAACACAACTTGCATAAAAATAATAAATGGGCACATGTCAATGATTTATTTAACCTGTTAATGAGGAAATAAGCAGGGTGGTAAAGCTGATTCAAGGAGAGTTCAAAGAGAGATCATGTCTACAAAGGCATTGAAGGAAGGCTGGAAAAAGTCTGCTAGGACATATACAAAACTGGTTAATGTCCTACAAGGCATTAAAACTGTAACCTCTGGGCTTCTTTCTTTAACTGGACATAAATCTATTGAGTTAATATGTAACTTCAGAGCCAAACCCCTAATCAATAGTAAACAGCAAGTCAAACAACAATATATCCCCTAGAGAAGCAGATATTTGGACAGGCGTGTTAGCCCAAGCTTCAGTCTACCGTCAAGAGGATACCCTGGTGGTCCAGTAGTTAATGCTCTGTGCTTCCACTGCAGGGGGTGTGGGTTCGATCCCTGGTTGGGGAACAAGCCACGTGGCACAGCCAAAAATTTTTTTTAAAAGATAAAAGACCTCTTAGCTTAGTACATTCATTAATTTAAAAAAAAAAAAAAAGAGGATATGCAGTCACCCTTTTGTCTTATTGCTAAGTTTTGAGTCATTTTCTCCACATTTGTTTCTCTGTGCCTGCCTCTTCCCCTCTCTCCTCACCTCTCTTGATCATGACACACTCTGTCGGTGTCTCTCTCTTCCTCTGTCCGAGCCTGTCTCCCTTTCTTGCTTTGACTGTGTCGCTCTGTCTTGATTTCACAAACTCATTTTAGTCACCTTTACCTGGGAGTCAGCCATGTGCCAGGACCCGCACAGGAGCTACAGGGAAAGGCCAGAGCTGAATCCCAGAGCTGACATGCCCCTGCCACTCTGTCTGAATTTCTTTTTAGCCTTGGAAGGACATCAGATGGAAATTCTGAGCACTTGGAGGAAAGGAGCTGAGGGTGTGGGACGTGGCAGGAGAAGGGAGGGCCGGTGAGCTGTTGTGGGCTGTAGCAAGCTCCTGGCTTCAGCTGGCTGGGGCAGAGATGATTTCACACCACAAAAATGTCTGAATCAGGAGAATAATCCAACTTGGGATAAGGCTGGGAAGCTGGCCGTTTAGTGGGGGAGGGCAGGGGGTGGAGATCTCAGTGTTGCAACCAGGGGCCAAGATGGGTGGCTGGCTACAATTCCTCACGGCCCTGGGATTTCAGGAAACAAACCATTTTTTCTCCCACGTGGCGAGTGAAGGCGCACAGCCTGGTCTCTCGAGAGACAGCGGGACAGACTTAGGGTTGCCGCCCTGGAGGATTGTTAGCAAACCTGAGGGCCTGAAGGAGGGAGAGACGCAGGAGCCAGAATAGAAAAAGAAGAGGAAACACTGAACTGAAAGCCTGGAAGGCCCTGAGTTAAATGACTTGTGATTTTTCAAGAGTTATTTAGCTGCAGAACCTGATTAAAATAGCCCAACAGCTGCCTCTGGGGGTCTAAGGAGGGAACCTGAGTCCCCTCATCTTGGTCCTCATCCCCTGCTGTTTGGAAATTATGACCTAACCCAACAGCCTCATTTTACAAGTGAGCTAACTGCCCAGAGAGGGGAGATGACTTGCCCAAGTCATTTACAGAGTGAGGAACTCAGGCCCCTTGGTTCTCGGTCCACTGCTCTTTTCAAAAAGATGGGAAGGACAGAAAGAGGAGGGGCCCGGGCAAAAAGGAAGAAGAAAAATGAGAAAATGGAGGAGGAGAGAAACAGGTTAGCAGAGAGAAGGAAGCAAGAGGCTATATGTCTCTTTAAAGTTTTCAAAACCAGAAAGTAAGGCGTTGGCCCTTCTCCCAGAAGAATACAGAAGAGCGATGGTCCATTCCCTTAAAGAAAAAGGCGAACCAGCCCGTATCAGTAAAGGTGCCAAACTGGTGGCCAAGGGAGAGATTCCTCCTGAAGTTGGATTTTGTTTGGAGGGCAAAACATGTTTAAAAAGGGCAGAAGGGGGACTTCCCTGGTGGTCCAGTGGTGAAGACTTCGCCTTCCAATGCAGGCGGTGTGAGTTCGATCCCTGGTCAGGGAACTAAGATCCCACATGCCTCGCAGCCAAAAAACCAAAACATGAAATAGAACCAATATTGTAACAAATTCAATTAAGACTTAAAAAAATAAATTAATTAATGAATTAAAAGGGCGGAAGGGATCTGAGAGCCTCTGGGCGGGGCACGTTCTCTCCAGATTGCTCAAGGCCCAGCCAATCCTTAGAGGGGCTGCTCACATCCATCACCTGCCTGTCCCTGAAGATGATAAATTTACCTCCCTGGTAACCCTTGTTTCTCCTCCAGGGATGTACCGGGCTGGTGGATGGAGCCCCTTCCTCATGGCTGCCTACCTGGGGTGAGCGGACGGCAAGCTTCCGGGGAGTGGGTCTGACATCCTCCAGGGCTCACGCGTGGCCCTTGGAAACCTCCCTTTTCCCACGGGGCCTGGTATAGTTTGTGAGTTTGTGATACTCCGTGTCTGGGGCAGATTACCCTCTTTTTCTCCATTCATTTTTTCTTCACCCATAAAGCCAGTGGATGAAAAATAAATTTGTACATTTCAAAAAAAAAAAAAATTTTTTTTAAGCAGCGAACCCATTCTAGGAAATGAAATGAAATCTTAGGCAAAAGTCTGATATGTCAGACAGATAAAAGTAGCTCTGCTCTAGATAACTAATAAGAACCTGCTGTATAGCACAGGGAACTCTACTCAATACGCTGTAATGGCCTATATGGGAAAAGAATCTACAAAAAAAAAAAAAAAAAGAGGGGATATATGTATATGTATAACGGAATCACTTTGCTGTACACCTGACACTAACACAACAGTGTAAATCAACTCTACTCCAATAAAAAAGTAGTTCTGCTCTGGTTGAAGGCAGGGATGGACTGGGACCTAGACACCTGCCCCTTTGGCCTTCTTTCTGTCCCCTTAAGACTCCTCCATGAAACTCCTATAGAAGGTAGTTTGAACACCATTGGCTTGGAAAGTCTCAAAGATTCATTACAAGAAGTTGCTGTCTGAGAACAGAAGCCAGAAGTGGGGAGAGGTGACATATTGGGGCCGTGTTAGATCAGTCTCAGAAGAGTGATGCGACCTGCCTTATCCAGGCAATGGTGGGGAAAAAAGAGACTTGTGTTGGAGATGGGGGTAGAGGTTCTACTGGTTAATCCAGATCTCCCTTCTATGTCCCCTATCTGCCCATCCCTGGGACCCGGAAAAGACCAATGGAGGCTCCAGGCTGCCCCCCAGGTCAGCTGAGTCACAGCACCGGCTGCCACGTCGCTGGGCTGGCGAGGCTGTCATTACTCCTGGGTCTACAGCTGCTAAAACTGAAGAGAGGCTTGGTTTGCGGGCCACGTCAGGGAACATGTAAGAGCTGCCACGTTGTTGGGTTGGGTTATTGGGCTTTCCTTCTCCTTCAGGAAAGACTTCCAGGCGTGTGGGGTTTCCGAAGAAAACTGGTGCCTGCGTGGGAGTGTTCCCTGGACCTGGACCAGCAGCTGCAGTGTTACAGAGCCAGGAGTGGGAGGAGGCAGAACTAATCCATAGTCGAGCTCCTCCAACCCCACCCAGGGCTGAGGGGAGACAGCTCAGGCCAGAGGGAGCCTGGCATCCTCAGTCATGGATACAGAACCTCAGAGGAAGAATAAAACGCTATGAAACCAGTATACAAATCTTTGACATTTAGAGAGTCAAACAGCAGAAGGTGTTTTCTCAGCGTGCTTTAACAGAGCAATAGCCCAAAGAATTCGTTAGCTTGGGTCAAGTCCCAGCTCTGCCATTTACTGGCCACATGACCCAGGACAAGTCGCTTCACCTTCCTGGACTTTAGTTTCTTCTTTGGATAAGGGCATTGGATCAAATAGGCATTCCCCCAAAGGTATTTTCATGGAACACGAGTTCTGTGGGACGCATTCAGAAGTTCATGGAAGAGAGAGATGTGTAAATGTTAGATGGAGTTAGGTTTCTTTTCTGCAGAACTTTTCAGAGGCTTTAATGCTCTCATGTGCCTGAGGAATAGCTATGAGGAAGGTGGCAGAGGCCACATTTCCCAAACTCGCTCGAACCCAGGGTCCCCCTTTTTATCTGAGGACTAATAGTTTGTGGACATGCTTTGGGAAATGTTTAATGATCTAATGGTAAGATAGGTCACAATTATTGATAGTGTAGGATATGAACAGTGAGCCAAACACGTTACCTATATGATCTCATTTAATCCTCACAAGATAAAGGGGGAGAGTTACACGCTACACTTGAGAAAACTGAATGTGGAGGTGAAATAACATGCCCCCAGTTTTAGAGTTAAATCACTTGCTACAGGATCCAGGCCCAGAGATCCGACTCCAAGGCTGGGACTTTTGACTCTCTGAAACCCACACTCGCTTGAATCTTACACTGACCTTGCACCCAGGAGGGTCAGATAAATTATGCTCATTTAACAGACAAGAAAACTGAGGTGGGGGCTTCCCTGGTGGTGCAGTGGTTAAGAATCTGCCTGCCAATACAGGAGACACGGGTTCGAGCCCTGGTCCGAGAAGATCCCACATGCCGCGGGGCAATTAAGCCTGTGCGCCACAACTACTGAGCCTGAGCACTAGAGCCCGCGAGCCACAACGACTGAGCCTGGGCGCCTAGAGCCCATGCTCCGCAACAAGAGAAGCCATCACAATGAGAAGCTCGTGCACCGCAATGAAGAGTAGCCCCCGCTCGCCTCAACTACAGAAAAGCCCACGTGCAGCAACAAAGACCCAGTGCAGCCAAAAATACAATAAATAAAATTTAAAAAAAGAAAAAGAAAACCGAGGTGGAGAGGAAAGATGGGCCACTTAAGGACAGACTACTGGCAGGGCCACAGGGCACAGGTCCTACTAAGGGCATAACCTAAGTGGAACTCAATCACTTCTCCTTGGGCGGGTTTGTGTCAATGCGAGGAAGTGCAGCCAACACATCGTGAACGGTTTGTCACCTCAGCAAAGAAGGAGACGGCTCGGCTCCCTGGACCCTGGGTGGAGGCAGCTGGTTAGTGGAAAGAGCCTCGGACTAAGGGTTAAGTTTGGAATTGTCATTTCAGCGCCACATGGGCCACCAGGGTGACCATGAGCAGGACATTCTGTGTGCTCAAGCCCCGAACGTGCTTAGTAAATTTGGACTTTTCTACCTGAGAGACTGACTGTGCCGCTCCGTAAGACTATGGGAATAAGAGTCCTTTGTGAATAGCAAAGAGCTGAGGGAAAATCTGAATTTGCCCAGTGGGAGTGTGCAAGTGGGGAGGGGTGCTGACATGAAATTTCATCCTCCTCTCCCTTTGGCCTTGCCCTAGTCAGTGGCCACTTTGCCCAGGGGACCAAGGGCCAGATGACAATGGGGTCTTTGTGCCCTTCAGCCAATAGGAGGGCTGGACCAGGAAAAGATACAGTAACAGGACAACAGGCTGAGTCAGTCTCCATGTGCCCAGGCCGTCTTAGCTTGGCAGCCTTGACCTTCAGCCAGATGCACAAAGGGTGCATTTCAGAGTTTTGATACATAATCTTCAGCCCAAAGGATCAGCTGGTCCAGTCCTTGACTCCAGAGACTTGGAACAGCCAGAGCTGGCCTCCACCTGGGCCTGGAGTTGGAAGGCCAGGGCTCTAGGCTTAGCTGTCTACACTGTGACCTTGGGCTCTACGATCCTCAATTTCCCCAGCCATACAAGGAGGTGTAGGGTTGGATAGAGCTGAAGGGCCTTATCAGCTCAAAACTTTGAAGGACTAGGAGAGAGTCAGCCTGAGCTCAAAGGATGGGTGGGGGGCTTCCCTGGTGGCGCAGTGGTTGAGAGTCCGCCTGCCGACGCAGGGGACACGGGTTCGTGCCGCGGTTCGGGAGGATCCTGCATTCCGCGGAGCGGCTGGGCCCGTGAGCCATGGCCGCTGAGCCTGCGCGTCCGGAGCCTGTGCTCCGCAATGGGAGAGGCCACAATAGTGAGAGGCCCGCGTACCGCAAAAAAAAAAAAAAAAAGGATGGGTGGGTTTGGGGCAGGTGGGGGAAGGGAGGCAGCCTCACCAAGAGCATGGCATAGGCAGAGTTCTGATTAGGGAAGCTATGGAGAGTTGAGGTCTGGAGTTAATCTACTTGTGTGGATTCCTGGCTTTACCACTGTGGGACTTTGAGCAAGTTATGTAGTTCCCTGAACCTTTGTTTCCTCATCTTTGGAATGGAAATGGTCAATTGTACCTACCTATGGTAGACTAAATCATGCCCCCACCCCTCACCAAAGAAGTCCATTTCCTATTCCTGTAACTATAAATATGGCTAAAGGGACCAACTTTGCAGGTGAAGTTAAGGCTTTGGAGATGGGGAAATTATCCTACATTATCTGGGTGGGCCCACTGTAATCACAAGAGTCTCTATAAGAGGGAGGCAAGAGGGTCAAAGCCAGAAAAAGGAGATGCAACAATGGAAGCAGAGGTTGGAATGATGTGCTTGGAGGAATGGAGAATGGGCCACAAGCCAAGGAATGCGGGCGGCCTCTAGAAGCTGAAAAAGACAAGGAAGCAGATTCTCCCCTCAAGTCTCCAGAAGGAACACAGCCCTGCCGACACCTTGATTTTAGGACTTCTGACCTCCGGAAATGTAAAGTAATAAATGTGTGTTTTAAGTCACCAAGTTTGTGGTAATTTCTTACAGCAATAATGGAAAACTAACATCCTACCTAAGTGTGTATATTAAGTGAAGATTAAATGAGAGGATGGACATAAGTGTCTTGCCCAGTGTCTGCTAAGAAATATTGGATATTATTCTCTCTCTTCCCAGTTTACTCATAATTGTTCCAACGGGACATGGTCCCCCCATAGGCCTTCAAGTTCCCACGTGCAAAACTCAATAAGCTTTTTACCTGCAAGCCCCCTTAGGATTTACAGCCTGGAGATCTGAACCACTGAGATCCTGACACTGTTTCCGATGTGAGGCCTTAGGGATTGTTTCTTGGCACTGCTTTTATTTACTTAACTTTCTGCTTGGTGGCCTTCCTTCCTGAGAGAAGTTAAATCGACAAGCGCCTCCCTGATCTATTCCAGAGACCAGACCTCTCGCTCCCTGTCCTGGTATTTCTGCCCGTACACGGGAACACTGGTTGCCCACCTGGCCCCAGTCCAGCTCCCAGAGATGGTCCATCAGGTGGTGCAGGTGACACAGACTCTGGAGTTACGAGCAGAAAGACAAGCAGGTTCTCAGTGGGGTTGAGACTCTGCCTCTGAGCCAGGGCTCAGGAGACCTGGTTTTGAGTCCCAGCTCCACTGGGTGACTTGGGCCTCAGTTTCCCCATATCTACAACATAGGTTCTAAGCCCTAGCCCGACTCCCTCACAGGATGGCTCTGTCATTCACTGAGAAAGTGGCCGAAAGGGTGTAAAAATAATACGCATGAAGCAGAGGACGAGGTTGGAGAGAAGGAAGAGGAAGGCCAGGAGAAGGGAAATCTCTGATCGGTAATTCCAGCTACACTTTCAGTCACTTGAAGAAGCCAAGCTCTCTCCGCCCAGAGTCTTGGCACTTATTCACCCCTTGCCTGGAACACTCCTCCCCCAGCCCTTCTCACTGACTCATGATTCAACTTTTTTTTTTCTCAGAATTGACCTCCTCCAAAGGCTTACCCCGACTACCCTATCTAAATAGTCCCCCCACTACTTTCTCAAGTCATCTTGTTTATTAGTTCATTATAGAATTGATGACAAGCTGAAACTCATTTATCACCTGCCTCCGGCTGTGAGAATGTAAAAGGCAGGAGGACAGCCTTCGTCCTACTTGTTGCTACGGCCTCTGTGCAGTGGAGTCCATGAATGAGTGACGGAGGCCAGCTGATGTCCTGGGAGGTGTGGGGAGCCTGGATACCGTGCACCCGTGGGTATTGCCCTGCAGTTCTAAAGCTGCCCTGGGTGCTAAGTCAGGAAGGGCGGGATCAAGGTAGCGGGGGTGGTGCCTAAAGGAACACTGCTGGTGAGTGGGTGGAAGGGGTGGTGGGCAGCTGGCACGGACCCCAATGCGCTGACTTCTCGTTCTGCAAGCTGAAAAGCTGATCCCATCTGATGCTGGGTCAGCAACGTACTCAGCTAGGGAGATGGGCACCAAGTGGCTGTGTAGTCCAGAGTCCACAGCCAGCAGAGCTGGAGGAGAGCTTAGGAGAGGGTAGAGGGCAGTGGTTAAGGATTTGGGCTCTGGTATCTCTTAAACCTGGATTTTTCTTTTTTTTTTTTTTGCGGTACGCGGGCCTCTCACCGCTGTGGCCTCTCCCGCTGCGGAGCACGGGCTCCGGACGCGCAGGCTCAGCGGCCACGGCTCACGGGCCCAGCCGCTCCGCGGCATGTGGGATCCTCCCGGACCGGCATGTGGGATCTTCCCGGACCGGAGCACGAACCCGCGTCCCCTGCGTCGGCAGGCGGACTCTCAACCACTGCGCCTCCAGGGAAGCCCAAACCTGGATTTGAATCTCTGATTTGACCATACATTCGGTGCATGAGCTTGGGCATATTATTGATCTGAAATTCACTTTCCACATCTCTAAAATGGGGATAGTTCCTATTTTATAAAGGTTAGGTCAGAAAATACGTGCCAATCACCTAGCTCAGTGCTCGGCACATAGTAGGTGTTTAATAAATGCTGGCTCTCATTACTACTATTATGCTGTCCAATCTACTTACCGATGGAAAAAGTGTAGCTAAGACGGGAACGGGCATGAGCCCTGTGTCACTTGGTGACTCAGTGGCAGAGCGGGGACTGGTACCCCGATCTAGCACATCTGGCCCAGCAGCACGTCTCTCCCTTCTCTTGGTGGTGCCCTTGCTGGTGGCAGGAGGACCAGCCTTAGTCCTAATGGTCTTAGGTCAAAGTCATCTTGCTTCAGAGGCTCCTGTTCTCCCAGGGTGCTCTCACGCCTAGATAGAAAGCCTACCAAGTGTTCCTCTGAGGGACCTGGGCTCAGGGTTCCCCCACAGGGGCTTGGGAGTGGCCCCCAGACAGGATCTCTGTCCCAGAGCTTTAGCCTGGCCCCAACCGGCTTTCCAGTTCCTGAACCGAAGGCCATATGGGAACTCCAGTGAAACACTGGGAATGGTTCCATCAGCTCATTCTCATCAGCATCATTATCTTAGTTCATGAAGGAAAACACAAAGTTTAAGATAATTTTCGCCCCCGCGATCCCTGGGAGCTGTAGCAACCAATCCTGCGAAAACATACATCTGTCCACACTGCAACCAGGTACCTGAGGAGTCTGCCAGCACCCTGTACTGAACAGCTGAGGCAGAGAACGCACTTTTGGCTTCTGGACCAGGGAGGGGTCTTGGGGGTCAGTTGGAACAGAGAAACTTTCATGGATTCCTGACCAGTCCCTTTGGAAACCTGAAGGAAGCCATGGACCTTCTCTGAAGAAAAATGCACAGATGCCCAGACTTTTGCGGGTTTGAGGATCTCTCTCTCTCTTTTTTTTTTTTTAACTTTTTATTTTATAGTGGAGTACAGTTGATTAACAATGTTGTGTTAGTTTCAGATGTACAGCAAAGTGATTCAGTTATACATATACATGTATCTATTCTTTTTCAAATTCTTTTCCCATTTAGGTTGTTACAGAATATTGAGCAGTGTTCCCTATGCTATATAGTAGGTCCTTGATGGTTATCTATTTTATATTTAGTAGTGTGTATATGTCAAGCCCAAATTCCAAATTTATCCCTCCCCCCAACCCTTCCCCCCTGGAAACCATAAATTCCTTCTCTAAGTCTGTGAGTCTGTTTCTGTTTTGTAGATAAGTTCATTTGTATCTTTTTTTGTTTTTCTTAGACTCCACATATAAGTGATATCATATGATATTTGTCTGTCTCTGACTTACTTCACTTGAAGACCAGTGAAGACCAGTACTGGGCACTATTGCAGGGGGGAACCCTAGGTAAAAGACAACTCCCACACTGATTGACAGCCAGCTTCGTGTTGGCCACTGCTCTAGACACTTGGAGCACTGCAGCAACTAAGACAAGAGAAGCCCCTATCCTCATGGAGTGTCTGTCTAGTACGGTCGACAAATAGCTCCTGATCGTGACATGTGCCAGGAAGGAAACAAAACAGTGAAAGGTGCTGACCTATGCCTGTTGAGAGAGGGGGTCAGGAAGGGCCTCTCTTAGGAGATGACATTAGAACAGAGACCTGAAGGGTGAAAAAACTCCAGGTACACACAATCAGATGGAGGACGTTTCCAGGCGGAGGTAAGAGCAAGTGCAAAGATCTTGGGGTGGGAATAATGTTGTGGTTGTCGAGGAAATGAAAGGAAGCCAGTGTGGTTGGAGTAGAGTAAAAAAGGAAGAGAGGGCTTCCCTGGTGGCGCAGTGGTTGAGAGTCCGCCTGCCGATGCAGGGGACACGGGTTCGTGCCCCGGTACGGGAAGATCCCACATGTCGCGGAGCGGCTGGGCCCGTGAGCCATGGCCGCTGAGCCTGCACGTCTGGAGCCTGTGCTCTGCAACGGGAGAGGCCACAACAGTGAGAGGCCCGCGTACCACAAAAAAAAAAAAAAAAAGGAAGAGTGGCAGCAGGAGAGGATGGCCAAGATGGTGGAGGCCATATTGTATAGAAGTTTATGAGAATGTTCTCTGCCTTCTCCCTTTCCATGTTATTCAAACCCAGTTCATGCTTTGAGAGCCACCTATTCCAGGAAGCCTTCTCCGCCTGCTCCAACTCAGAGATCCTGCCACTCTGAAGCCCTGGGGATAGACCTCAGAGTCTGTACCCCTCATGTGAGTGGGTGGATGCCTAAGGCATGCCCTCTCAGCAAGATTCAAAGCTCCTTGAGGACAAGGACCAGATATTAATTCTTATACTTCTCAAAGTGCTAGGCCTGCACTCATAAATATTCATACACTCATCAGTATTCTCATAAATATTCAACTGAGACCTGTTGCACCGAGAAGCTCATACAGCCTGAGTGAACCAAGCTGAATGTAGAATCAGCCTGCCTACCCCACTTCTAGCCTCGTGATCCTGAGCAAGTAACTCAGGCTCTTTGCGCCTGTTTCCTGATTAGTAAAATAGGCATAATAACAATACCTGTGAAAATTCTAAGTCCTCAGTAAACCTTGGCCATTGTTACCTCTGTGATTGTAGTCAGTATCATCAATTACCTTATCCGTTTCTATACTGATGACATAGATCCCCCAGCTAGAAAGCTAACCCCTTCTGTGTCCATTGCTGGTGCAGCTAGTTTGAGTGGCTATTTTTAGACCATATCCCGAATCATCAGCGATGACGCATCAGTGGCAGCTTCTTTAGTCTGTATAGAGGCGAGTCCTAGCCTTGCCTCTGTCACAGATACAACCCCCTCCAATTGCTCTGCCCTCCTCAGCACTGACTAATGTTAGGGAGGCTCTTGTAAAGATCACTGGTCATACAATCAAGACCCTTGGGCCTGGCTCTGCCCCTGGGAACCTGGGGTGATCCCTTGCCTCTCCAGGCCTCAGTTCCCCTCTGAACAAGGAGGAGGCTGTTCTAGGTGATTCCTGCCGCCCCTTCTAGCCCTGGCGCACAGCTCCGTCTGTCTGTTTAGGCAACGGCTCCAGAACCCATGTGGCAGGCGGGGGTAGGGGAGGTGGGCCGTCCTGACCCACAAGGAGAGGAAGAAAGAAATGGAAGACAGAGACAGCTTTGGCTGTGGGGAGAAGGGGAGGGGGAGGGAGGGGAAGGAGGAGACACAGGAGGAGGAGGGACCGTGGGGTGGAGGGCGAGACCCAGCCCAGAGCTCCGAGTGGTTTCCTGTTACCAGGCTCTAAACCCCTCACATTCCTGCAGACCTTCAGACTGCCCGGAGCTCTCGCCTGCTGCCTGCCTGCCTGCCACTGAGGTATGCACGACCCCTGCCCTGCCTGTCCCTTCTCAGTCCCATAACCCCTGCACTCTGGTTCACTCCTCAACTTTGTGTACAGGGGAGGGGAAGCTATGCTGCGAGGTCTCTTGGATCAGAGACAGGGATGTGCATCTCCTTTGGGCTCCATCATAGCTCCCCTTAAGGGACCACGGACTTGCTGCCTGTTGCTTTTCAGGATAACTTGGTCTCCCTTTTAGGTTCGCAGAAAATAATCAGACTGTCTTTGAGGGAGTCTTTTCTCTCTGTCTCTCTCTGTGTCTGTCTCCCTGATTTCAGAGGCTGCCTTTACAAATGTAGCAGCCTCTTCCTTTCCTGGGAATCTGATCTGGGCACAGCTGCAAGAGGGACCGGCCGGCAGCCAGAGTCTGCCCTGTTTCCCATTCCATAAGAAGAAACTTCCTAGACTTGGTTCTTGGTCAGGGGCTCTGTTTTCCAAAAGAGACTTTGCCTGAATGATACATTGATCTCTGGAAGGCAAAGGGGGAGTCTTCATTTTTAATCAGCACCTCTGGGAAGGTTCCTGTTTCCCTGGAATTTCTCCCCTCTCCAACCCCGTCCTCCAACACACACACACACACACACACACACACACACACACACACACACACACACTCTCACACACACACACACTGATTCCAGTGCCATTCACCCTGAAATAGCACTATCAGACAGTCAGTCTTATCCTGGGTTCCCTGGGGTGTAAACACAGGAAATGGTCAGCAGTAGCCCTCTGTATCTAGATCTGAAGACCCCAGACAACTGATATGGTCCAGCTGAGGCACTGGGTCTGATGGGAGGCTGGGTGGGGGGGATGTGCTGTAAAGAGTGGAAGGGAGGAGGAAAGATGGAGAGGGTTCCAGGGCAACCTTCTCACACCTTTGCTATGAGAAGCTCAAACTCTACACAGGCTGGTGTTAGGTCTTCGGTCTATGGCTCCACTGGCTGGTTGAGAAGTGGACTTCCTGAGTCCCTGAGGACACCAAGAGAAAAGGGGGCACTGGGGGAGGCATGTCTTCTAGGAAGCCCAGTCTGCCCCAAAAGGAACAGAGAGGCACACATCTTCCTCCAGAAAATTCTATTCTATGCAGAACACATAGAGAAAGTGTTTTCTCTGGGGTTAAACTTTTTTACACCCCAAGTGCTGACAGTAGGGTGAGAAGCACATCAGAAGCAAGGTGGCAGACGGAAGGCACACCTTTTATGTGTAATCTTAGGTAAGTGTCTCCTCTGGACTTAGTCTCCCTGTCTGTGAAGTAAGAGGGGTGGACTTGATTGATGGTCTTTGGGGTGCCCGGTGTCCTCTGAGACTTTCAAAGGAAGGTCTCTTAAACCAGAATCCACGGACTAGCTTTTGAATAGGCTTAAAGGCACCTGCAAACCCCTTAAATTTGTATATACAGTGGTGTGTGTGTGAGAGAGACAGAGAGACAGAAAGAGGCAGAGACAGCAGCAGTGTATAAGAGGGTGTTCACAGCCTTCGGTCTTAACATATTCTCAAATGGATGCTGACCCTCCAGGTAGCCGGAGGACATGATGTGGAAGATGGAGTGGGTGGGTACTGGAAGCAAATGTGTATTTGCAGGAGGATGAAAAACTTTGAAATGGGAGTGGTTGGGGGAAGAGAGAGTTAACTCAGCCATCAGCTGCCACATCGACAAAGCCTGGAGCAGAGGGAGGGTGGGGAGGAAGGGGGCGGTGCCTGGGGAAGGAATCAACTTTTGAAACTTTTTCCAAGTCCCACCCACCAAAAGGCTCTTCTTTGCTGTGACTCACTCTATGAGGAATGCGAGTCGCCACGGCAACCTTTTTTTCAGGGTCTCTGCCTGCTGGCTGGGGACTCTAGAAACACTTAGAACATCAGGTTCAGTCTGAATGTCCCCCACTCCACTCTGTCCCCAAACACCAGGACAGCAAACTCTAGGTCCTGCCCTTCTGATCTCCCAGCACCCCAGGGCAGCTGTGAGGCTGTGATATGCTTCCCGCTTCCTAGATGGGCAGCTTGAAGACCTGAGTTTTAATTCCACCTCTGCCTCAAAGGTGCCATTTGACCTTGACCTTGAACTAATGGCTTCTCCTTTCTGAGCCCCAGGTTCCCCTTTGGTTAAAAAGCAATAACAGCACCACCTCAAAGGGATACTGTGTGGACAAAACAGGGTGATGCACAGCAAGCACTTGCTACACTGTGGCCCTCCCACTTAATCAGATGGGTTTTTAGAACTGATGAATTGATGGCATCCAAAGAGTTGAAATCATCCCCAGCTTTTTTGTCTGGCAGCTTCATCATCTTGGGGTTTGGATATAACTTCCCGTTACTAAAAGTGCCGACAGGCACACTTAAACGAAATAAATATTGTTCAAATTCTTTTGATTTGGGCATCTTCTTGAGTATTTCCCAAGAGTGCTGTACCCTCCGGTGTGGAAAGAGCATTGGCCAAGGCAATGGCAGAGGTGGATCCTAATTCACAGTGAGTGACATTTGGAAAGACACGTCCCCTCTCTGGGCCTCAGTTTCCCAATCTATTAAATGGGAAATGTAACCTAGATGGTCTCCAGGTACCCCTCCAGCTCTGAAGTCCTGTGAACCTAAATGCCAGGTGCTGCTTTCATTAGAAGGAATAGTTGGGCTACATTTTTAACACCTCCTGGCCCCCTAGTTGAAAAGGAAACAAGAGAGGATGGGCTAGGGGGTCTTGGGTTACATAACAGTCCTGCTAAAATCTTTATCCATCTCTAGAGACTTGTCAACCAATAGCATGGCTGGGGTTTGCTATTCACAAGAGCAGTCTTCCTTGCTGAAAATAAGCTATAAATAGAAAAGGATGGTGGAGGAAAGAGCTGAGGTTGTGAAGTAAACAGGAAACCATTTTATTTTTGAGGTTATTTAGATAGGTAGCTATGTGTGCAGAGATAAAAAGCCCACGAGGATGCCAAATATATAAACATTGATTTCACCAACAGGCACCCACTGGCCTAGCTAAAAATAAATGTCTCAATACATGAGCAGACACAGAAGGTCATGCACTCAAAGCTCTCCCTGAACGATACCCTGACTCACAGACAAGGCCCAGGTGTCCATTTTGATGCATATGCAAACTCTGACCCTCACGTACATAGGCTGAAACCGACAGATGCCGAGTCAAGTAGACATGCACAGAGTCGCACACACAGCTTCACGCAGAGGTCCTCAGGGCCATAGGTCACTCATACAGATACACAACTGCTGTTTGTAGCCATACACGGATGTGCACAGCCAGATCTAACTATAGGCCATGGCAGGGAGACAGACTCCTGACCACCTGTTACAGATTACAGACAGAAATTGAGACTCAGGAAGGGAGAATAACTCACTTAAGGTCACACAGCAAACTGTTGCCTGAGCCACACTTTCAGATGTCTGGAAACATCCAGATGTTCAATGCGTTTTTTGTTTGTTTCATCTGAGCAGTTTGGCATCCTCCATACACTCCTCCCTCTAGAGGCAATGAGCCCCATGAATAATAAGTGATGAGCAGGACTTCTTTCTCTCCTTTGCTAGCCTGCCATGGCCTAACCCAGCCCGCATGGCTTTGTCATTAGGGCAGCAGGATGTGGCTAAGAGGCGGCTGCTCATTTGCTTCCTGCTGGCTCCCTCCCTAACCTCCTTTAAAGGAGGAAAGGGAAGGCTGGAGCTGAGTTTTCAGCCAGCCCTGGGGATGGAAGAAATTACTTTTCCTCTACAGCACAGAGCCTGGGTCCTGACCCCAACCCTGAACTCAGGGACAGCTGGGCTGTGCAGGCCCAAGGCCAGCAACCAGTGACTTGACAGAATTATTTAGAAAAACAGCCTCCTTCTCACCCAGAAGATGTCTTAGACAGGAAATTAACTCTGCCCTCACTCATCAAGCTATAGAGCTTGATATCTATAGGGAAAATACAAATGGAAATAGCAACTCTCTCCGGAGCTGGGTTCCTTCAGAAACTTGGTATTAACCCATCTCATCTGTGGATCCTTCTGGGCCATCTTGTGTTGGTCACAGCCTTAGGATCCTGACTTGATCAGATGAAAAAATAAAAACGCAAACATCTGGATGTTTCTGAACATCTGGGAAGTTTAGCTTGCCGTATGACCTCGAGTGAATTATTTTCCCTTTCTGATCCTCAGTTTCCCTATCTCTAAAATCAGAAGCATGGCAAAGAGATTTCCCATGGCTTGACAGCCAGAAGAACTGTGTTCAGGATTTGAATGCCACTCTGGAGTTTAGAGGATAAGGTCATATGATTGATTAGTAATGTCCGCCACATGCACAGGAGGGGCAGGTGGAGGCATATATGCCACAGATTTGCTATCTTTAGGATGTGACAGCCTGGACACTTTGATGTTATTTTTCATCCCCTTCATTGCGGTCACCCAGATGCAGCAGTGGCCCCTAGGGGGAGCCAAGAAGGAGAGCCTGAAGCTCCACCCTGGGGCCTCTCCTAACCATGGTGAAACGTGGCATCTCAGATGTGTTTATAGAACCTCAGTCAGATTGATTCTAGTCTCACACTCTGGGGCTACTTCTGAGTTGCCTCTGAACCTTTTCAAAGCTGGGCTTGAACACCCATAATACCCTAAAAGCTTCCCTTAGCTTCTTCCCTTCCAGCAAGAAATGTTAGAAGTAGAAGCAGGGAGTCAAGGGACAAGTTGGGAAAGGTGGTATTCTGAAAGATTTCTGCCTCAGTTGACTCAGGATGTCAGGGCTGAAAGGAACCTTAGGGACCCCCTGGCCCCAAGGGCTTCAAACTCTGTTCATGAAAGAACTTAGAGGCATTCCAAGGTGTCTCAGGGGGTGTCCAAGTGTACAGGATTTCCAGCTCCCATCTCAACACCGCTTTCACCTGCTTTTTTTTTTTTTTAATTTCAAGCTAATTCACTGAATAGATAATAGTACATTCCCCTGTTCAACAAATGCAAGAGGCTCTTAGCTGTTTCAAATTTGGACTTTTGCAGAAGACTTCATTGAGAGAAAGAGCTCCTGGCTTGTATGTTGAATACACTGGTCTAAAAGATCCCCCTCATTGTGCAGATGAGTGGTGCTAGGTGAGGTCCAGGGAGTAGAGGAGCCTACCCTAATCTGCGTGGTGAGCTGGGAGCAACATGGCCAAGACTCGAACCCAGGACCCGACTTCCACATCACCTCTGACTGGCTATGTCTGCTCCCCCGGGGCGTGAGTGCCCATGTGGCTACACTGGCCGTGATGGTGCCTCTCTGGCCTGGCTCAGCCCTCCTTCTGAGTCCCAGCTCCCGGGCGGGCCTGGCTCACTCACGGGGTTCCTTTATTAGCCTCTACACTTGTTTTCCTCTCTTTGGGCTTGTTTACCAGGAACATGTGTTTTTTGGAACCCTTGTTTGCAAGCCAAACAGTGGAAGCAAGATGCCTGGTTTGCGTCAGCAGCTCAACTGAGAGGGCAGCCTGGGGCCGGCTCTGTCACTGTGCCCACTGGGGGCTGGGCTGGTGTGCCTGAGACCAAGAGGAGCAATGTCTCCTTTCTCCACCCCAACACCTTTTCTCCCTGGGCCACAGACAAAGAGCTGGTATTCTTGCCCTGGATTTTCAAGGGGGACGGAGATTCTGGGATCTTTGGATTTTAAGATGCTCTTCCACTGCTAACCTCTTGTATTCTCTCGGGCAAATCACCCATGAGCCTTTCAAGGTAGGTGTGTTATTTGCATTTTACAGATGGAGACATGAATTGAGGCCCAGAGAGGGGAAGTCACTTTCTGAAGGTCACACAAATGCTAAGTGGCAGAGCCAGGATTTGAACCTGTATATTCTATCTGCAGAGCCCCTGGGCTTACCTTTCTGCCATACTGCCTCTATAAAATTTGATAACCACCCTGTCTCATATGGTAGCCACTAGCCACGTGTGGCTACACAGATTTAATTAAAATGAAATACAGTGAAAATTTCAGCCCTTCATTTGCACTAGCAACATTTCAAGTGTTCAATAACCACTGGTGGCCAGTAGCTACCATATTGGACAATGCAGATGCAGAATATTTTCGTCATCTCAGAAAGTTCTATTAGACTGCATTGCTCCATAAACTCTTCTACTCAAATCAGATTTGATGATTGCATCTCAGATTCCGTGTTTCATGTTCTTAGGGGTCTATGATTCCAAAACCCATGATCTAAAATTTTATGATTCTGAGATTTCCCCCAGTTCTGACATTCAGGGACTTTCCAGTGTCCAGCGAGAGCCCAAAGGAGGCCCGTTATATTTTGAGGGAGATGAACTGGGGGCGCTGGCTGTACTTTTCCATCCCCAGAGAAGTGACCTCAGCTTCGGGTCCTGCTGGCAGCCAAGGACAGGTTTTCAGCCATCTCCAGAGCAAATAAAGGCAAAAGGAAGGGACTGGTTGTACGGAACAGGAGGCAGGACAGGCGGCGGGGTGGGAGTGAGCGGTGTCTGCATCTGATGACCACTGAGCCAAGGGAAACACACCTCCTGCCCCCCTCATCCCCCCACCCCCCCAGGCTCATTTCCTTCCCTGTAACTTGGGCCAGTTTGTAGCCCAACTGGGCCCCCTTCAGGTGAGCACCTAGGGAGGGAGCTGCCACAAAGGGAAACAGTGTGTGAGGTGGAGGGCATGCCAGTGGCAGAGGGTGCAGCCTGGGTCCTCATTCAGCCCTGCCGCTGGCTCCCTGGGGCTCTGGGCAGGTTTTTTCCCCCGGCTCCGGGCCTCAGCCTTCTCTCCTGTATTATAAGGCAGAAAGACATGCCTTCAGCCCCCAATGGGATGCCGGATTATGAAGACACTTTGAAAAGGATAAACGCAGGTATCATTACAAACTGAAGAGACACAAAGAAGGGAGTTTTCATTTAAAATTGCTCATTTATACAAAAGTATTTTTATTTTCCCTGGGCACACCAGACCTAGGTTTGATTGGCAAAGGATGGGTGCACAGCTGATAATTTCTGGATGCTGGGGTTTGACCCTGTGTTCTGACCTTGCTGGCGTTACTGATGCACCCCCTTAGCTTTGCAGGATGGGTGCCTTGCCTCTTTGGCCAGTGATGGTTTACAGAACCTCCAAGAGGGAGGTCATAGATATGCAGGGAGTATGGTCGCGCATCCGAGAACAGTCCAGCTGCCCCCCTTCCCTCCCATCCCATCATCTGGAGGGAGAGGGTTCTGGGACTGGTGAGGTGGCACTGGGCAAAACCTCAAATTTGGAGAATAACTCCTCCTCCAAGATTTCATGTCCTTTTCTTAACACTCTCACTTTCCGCTTTTCTCTCCCAGCCCACTCCCATCTCCAAGCATGACCCCTATGAGGCCCAAACCAACGCCATGGGAAGGGAGTTTGTCAGCTTGGAAGGGGCCTGAATGTTGCGTGACTTTCTCCCTCTCAACCTCAGACTCCTCATTGTGACAGCAGGACTCAGAGCCCTCCCATGCCTGCCTGCCAGTGTGTCAGAGGCTCCGAGGGGACAGAGTACTATATGTGAGGCCTTTAGAAACTATAAAGTACTGTAAGATGTAGAATTATTTTTCTCTTCCAGCTGCAGCACCAAGGATGGGGGTGGCAGAAAGGGTCGGTGTGCCCCTGGGAAAGAGCGCAGGTGGTGAGGCAGGACAGAAAGAAGAGCTGACCCACAAACCCTTCCCTGGTCAAAGAGAAGGAGCGGTTCCTCTGCTCATATGAAGGACACAGACTCTGGAGATATCAGTCTTCCTGGCTCTCCTACCTGAAGCTTATTGCAGTTCCAGTCCTAGTTGGGCTGTTTCTCTAACGATATGTCTTCTCTGCAATTGGAGCCCAGGCGAGATGACTTCTTTTGTTCCTGCTACGAGTCTCACTTTGACCCTTCAACTTCAAACAATCTCAGACAAGCCCTTCATTCATGCTTTCTCTCCTGTTCCCTTCGTCCAAAGCCACATGCGGGAGTTGTTTTGCTTGTCTCTTCCAAATGTGGAAGGAAGAAGGGAGATTTTTCCACCTCAAGGCTTGCGGGGAGAGGGGGGAAGAAAAGCATACAGCTGTGTGAGGGGAGGAACGTTCCCAAAACTGCCTGGAAGGGGAAGACTGGATTCCTCTGGGAGCTGGGGACATCGTGAAGCAAAGCCAAGCTTCCAGGTTGATTTCTTTCAACTTCTGTTGGTTTTATTTCTTGTATACTCTATGAAATAGTGAGGTTTAGTGTCTATTTCAATCCAATAAGGGACCATTATGAAGTCTGCCCTTCCCCTGTCTGTTTCCCCAAATACCATAATTCAAGTTAAAATGGAGTATATCAGCGGGGAGGATGTATGCCTAGACCAGCATATGCTGTGACAGTTTAAGGGCATCTTAAGGGCCCAGGCTACCACCTCAGTGTTCACCTAGTCTAACCCTCTCAATAGAAGGGGGAACCAAGGTCTAGAGAGGATGAGGGATTGAACCAATACACCAGGTTAGTATTTCGACAGAATCAGAATCCCTGGCATTTAGTTCCAAGCCAAGTGTTTCTTCCACGATGCCGGGATACCTCCCACCAAGGTGCTTGGTCAGTTGAGAAGTCTTGGGAGGAGCTAGGGATAATGGGACTGATATGGAAGTTTTGGGGGACAAACGAGGGAAGATACGGTTGTTGCTCACCTTGGCTAAAAGCTGCTTGGGGGCAGAGGGAGAGTGCTTGCCCTGTGTGGCCACAGAAGGACCATCAGAGTAGACCAGGAGAAGCTTGAGGGAGGCAAATTGAACAGTATAAGGAGGACCTTTCTAAAGCCATTTGGAAACGGAAGTCCATTCAGTTAGAGCAAGAAACGAAATGTCCCCACCATAGTTCCTCAGTTAGGGATGGCATTTTGGCAGTGAACCATCAGAGGAGATTCTGTTCCAAGATGCCTTCCAGTCATGAGATTGTTAGAGTCGAGAGCTCATCATCTAGAGGAAGGTCACAGCAGTGACCAGGGCAGGAGAATTTTCTAGATCTCAGCTAACATCCTTTAACTGTGAAGGGGAAAGGGAAGGTACCATGCAACATATGTAAGCATTTGGATATTAGTTCCCACACAGGATCCAGAGAAGTGCCACCCTCCTGGGTAAATGGAGGAAAGTACGGCCACAAGTTTCCACTGGCCACACTCAAAAACTATTGTTCTTTGTTTAGAATGTAGATCTCATTGTCTCAAATTGGCAAGAGGTTGCTGCCGATTAGCTTCTCTTATTAGAGATGGGAAGGAAGCAGAAGGAAGAGGAGGGGGCCAGAGTTTGGGGTATAGGAAGAAAACAATCCTAGAACACCAGGGATTGAAGGGACCCTTGAACATGATCTGGTTCAGCATTGCCCAGACTTGACGAATTAGCCAATCACCTTTGTCGAATCACTTTTTAAAAACTTAAATAAATGTATTGAGGGGACTTCCCTGATGGTGCAGTGGTTAAGAATCCGCCTGCCAATGCAGGGGACACGGGTTCGAGCCCTGGTCCAGGAAGATCCCACATGCCGCGAAGCAACTAAGCCCGTGCGCCACAACTGCCGAGCCGGCACTCTAGAGCCCGCGAGCCACAACTACTGAGCCTGTGAGCCACAACCACTGAGGCCCGCACACCTAGAGGCCGTGCTCCTCAACAAGAGAAGCCACCGCAATGAGAAGCCCGCGCACCGCAACCAAGAGTAGCCCCCGCTCACTCCAACTAGAGAAAGCTCGCGTGCAGCAAGGAAGACCCAACCAGCCAAAAATATAAATAAATAAATAAATTTAAAAATAATAATAAATAAATAAATGTATTGAGAAAGGAGACTTAAGATCACTACCATAAGTGGAAAAATCTGTGTACCTTTGTCATAAATAGAAGGAAACTGTAAAACTAAACACAAAGGAGACAAAACAAATTTATTGAATTCCAGCTGGATGTAGTTTCCTGTGGAGGCTCTGAGCCAGAGGCGTACTCTCGGTTCAAAAGGGATGAGTGTTAGGTGTTAAAGACACATTAGCACCAAACTGAGACTCTCTCATATAATCAGGATCAAAAGAGAAATGAGTAGAAGCAACTTACTCCCGTGTCTTTCACTATCCTTTAACACGGACCACCTAAAATTACCTTGCATATCACAGGAATTCAGCGTCAAGAACTCTCCATTGAGAATCCTCCCCCTTGGGGACTTCCCTGGCGGTCCAGTGGTCAAGACTCCGCGCATCCAATGCAGGGGGTGCGGGTTCGATCCCTGGTCAGGGAACTAAGATCCCAAACAAAAAGCAACCTCCCCCTCACTGAACTCTCCACCTCTCTCCTCCCCACAGGGTTCCTAGCACCATGAGGGCCTGGATCTTCTTTCTCCTTTGCCTGGCCGGGTGGGCCTTGGCAGCCCCTGTAAGTACCTAAAGGTCACATCTGTTTGGTCTTACCTCCCACCACCAGCCCAGGGGCATCGAATCTGCCAGCCCTAGATGCTCAGAAGGGACAGAGACTTCCCCATCTTGATTTAACTGTCTAATTAAAAAAAAAAAATTTTTTTTTTCTTTAATAAGCTCCAAAGAAAAGGTGAATGAGGACCATTGGGTGGAGATTCCGGAGAAGAGAGATTTCCATGTAACGTGAAGATGCACCTTTTAGCAATCAGAGCTTCCCAGAAAGGGACTAGAATTGCTTTAGAAGGAAGTGACCTGCTTGTCATATGAGGAATTCTAGCAGAGTGGGGGATGCTGATGGGGATGAAGCTAGAAGGGATTCAAGCCCACAGACAGAGGTCTGGGTTAGTTTCTGAATCAGTGAGGGCTACTTGGTTGCAAGCAACAGACTCCAATCTGACTAAATTAGGAGGGAAAAGGATATAGGGGTAGATTATAAAATCCAAGGCCTTGGAGAGAACTAGAAAAGGGCAGCTCTGGGATCTGGGAGGCAAGATCTGATGGACGGTCATGGAGGTAAGATCTAAGGGACGGTCATGGAGGTGTTGCCCTTTGAATGTCTCTACTCCGACAGTTTTCACAACTTGAGAAAATGTGCCCAGAAGATTAAAAAAAATTCAAGGAGAGCCAATCTAGTTGAGCTTGGGTCCTGGGCCTGCTTCTTGGCCAGGGGATTGTGAGGCACCTT
Organism: Lipotes vexillifer; assembly: GCF_000442215.2. NCBI lineage: Eukaryota > Metazoa > Chordata > Mammalia > Artiodactyla > Lipotidae > Lipotes > Lipotes vexillifer. The sequence goes on from NW_006773122.1 coordinate 501,290, forward strand.
GACTGACAGGCCCTCCAAGAATCGCATGGAGGGGGCCAGCAGTGGTCATCCAATGCTGCGCTGGAAGCTGTGACCAGAAGACGGAGGAAGAAACGTGAAGCGGGCAAAGAGAGTTTTTCACCTAGGATTCCCTCACCCTCTCTTCACTAGAAGGTGTGATGACGGTAGATGCTGGCAATCCTGATCAGGCAGTGAGATGTTGGCAAAAGATCTGGCAAGTTAGCATCACTTTTGGAAGGAGGCCCAGCCAGCCAGGCACCTCAAAGTCATATGCTATCTTGTTTCTTCTAACTCCAAGTTGACTCCAAGAAGGAATCGCCAGATAATAATAATGACGATGATATCATGCTCGTGGGGAAGATAATGACCTCTGTTAAAATTCAGTGCTCATTCCCCCTGGGTCTCAGTTTTCCCATCTGTAAGATGAAGGGAGTTGGTCTGCATTAGCGGTTTTCACACTTCATGGGAGCCTAAGCGGCGGAAATGTTTTTCCAAGCCAACGCTTAGATAGAAGCTCCAGATATAACTATAAAGGGAGGTGCTCCAGGGCCCCACAGGGCCCCCGTGTTTTGCTTCTCCTTTCTTCTTCATCCCTGCTCACAGAAGCCCCTGAGGGGCTCTGCTCATTGCAGACCCCCAAGTGCACAGCCTTGCGGGTCTCCAACGAGCCGCTCTCCTAACTCCCCAGCTTTAGAGGTCCAGGCCGAGGCACTTCAGCAGTGAAGCTGGCCTTGGCCCTGACCTCTCCAAACCCCATTTTCACTTCCCAACAGCAACAGGAAGCCCTGCCTGATGAGACGGAGGTGGTCGAGGAAACCGTGGCTGAGGTGTCCGAGGTAGGTGGGGAGGGACCCCAGACCTGCGGCCCCTCTTTGCCCACATCTGCTCCCCGAGAAAGCCAAACAGGTGCTGTGGGTCTCCTGCTGGAACGGGCACAGCACAGATGTAAATCCTGTGTATCCCCCAATCCTGACACACTCCTGAATGCTCCCCAAACCTTCCACGGAACCTAACAGTTGGGAGCTATGATTTTGAATTTTGTTTACTTTTTAAGCTGTGGGACATTTTTTCGCAGAAGATCACCCACGGTCTTCCCCATATGTCAAACAGATGAAAGAGGAGCTGCTCTGGTGTGGCTGGAAGGGTGGAGAGCTTGGCACCCCCTCTTGCCCTGACCCCCCTGGTGGCCTCTGAGGCATCTCCATAGAGCTCTGGGGCCCTAGAGGCACAGCGGCCTGTAAGATTCAGTCTCACTTCTGGACCTGGCAGTTGTGCTCTCTGGGACCTGGGCCCAGTGCCCCTCTCCAGCTTGTCTCTCCCCATCCCTTTGTGGGTACCTAAGGCAAGCCCCCTCCAGCCTTTGCCCCTTCCTTGCAGGTCTGGGGTGGGGGTAGGGCCATTTGACTCATTCTTCCCCCTCCACCCCAGGTACCTGTGGGAACCAACCCCGTCCAGGTGGAAGTAGGAGAATTTGATGAAGGTGCTGAGGAAGCCGAGGAGGAGGTGGTGGCTGAAAGTAGGTCCCTTCCCCGTGTCTTGTCACATGAAGCCTCTGCCCTCTGCCACCTGGGGGCCTAAAGCGTGGGCCCAGCGTGCATGAAGTTCCTTCCCAAGGAAATGCAGGGTGGGGTCCTCCCTGCAGGATGGGCCGTGGAAGAGAAACCGGCCTTGACTGAAAGGTTGGGATTATTTTCTGGAATCTGGAAAGATCTATTTAGAGCCAGGCCTTGAGTGTCAGGAAGGGAAGTTCTCAAACTGTAAATGGACTTCTCCCCTTATAGCTCTTTACTGTAATTCCAAAGTTGGGTTTTACATTCCCACTGAGGTCCCCAGTCCCATCTGGTCACTCGATGGCCCCAGAAGCTTTCACACTCATGAGCTTGTTTGATTTTCACACAGCCGTGAGGAAATAAGGCCTGGAAATCTGACACAACTCATATAAGGCTACCCGTGGAGTTAGCACCAAAGCAACAGCAATGACCCAGGGCCTCTGGCTCCCACCCACAGTGCCAGCATTCCCATCCCACACAGTGGAGATGCTTCGTACCCCAGGGGCTAATAGCGCAGACTCTGGAGGCGAACCAAACAAGGCTTGCCTCCAAACTGCCGCCTCTTTCTGCGATGCCCTCCGACAGCCTGCGAAGCTTCTCTGAGCCCAGCTTCCGCACGTGTTACTTGGGGAAGGGTGAAGATGGTAGATCCTTGCCCCAGGGCTGTCAGAGGATTATGAGATAAAGCAGAAGGGCCCTTGGCCCAGGGCCTGGCAGGGCAGGCATCCAACAAAGGATGACTATGATGCCCCCAGCCAAGCACCAGGAGGAAAAGGCTAGATGGGCTCGCATCCCGCGGGCACAGAATATTCGTTGGAGCGGAGGGGCGTCTACTGAGTCACGTTCCTTCCCCTCCACGCCCCTCATCCAGTGTTTACCAGACGCAGGCAGGCTCTGTTGTTCAGTGTGGGACTTGGGGCTCTGCTCCCTTTTCCGCTACAGCCACTCAAGTCTGTTTTGTTGGGCTTCACAGCTCCCTGGCTCCGTGACAACAGCTGACTTTCCAAGTCATTCTAGAAAGTCTATTCTAAAATCCCAAAATGCCTTGCGATGATTGATCCACCGACAGCTGAGGACACAATGGTTGTTTCCATCCTTGGGGGAGCTATATGGCACCTGGCGCTCCTGGGTCCCAGACTGAGCCCCCAGCCCCCCAAGTGTGCCTGGCCCTGACCTCAGACTGAGTCTCTAATCCCCAGACTGAGCCAGCTGCTCCCCTACATGCCGATTGCTGGGTTCAGCAGAAGAGAAGGGAGGACGCAGGACTGCTCAAAGCCCGAGTGGGGGCCACAGCCTAGGACTTCTGTCCAAGGATCCACTGTGGGGTGGGGTGGACGTGCTAGCCCAGGTGATGCTAACCGGGTGCCCTTGCGCTCTACCAGACCCCTGCCAGAACCACCACTGCAAACATGGCAAGGTGTGCGAGCTGGATGAGAACAACACCCCCATGTGCGTGTGCCAGGACCCCACCAGCTGCCCTGCCCCCATTGGCGAATTTGAGAAGGTGAGGCCTGAGGGACAAGGGCAGGGCGGGGGGCTGGGGTCCTCAGAACACAGAGCATCTGCCCAGAACACTGGCTTGGTGGTCCCACGGGGCAGCTCCTGTCTCAGAAGTCCCCTCGCTAGGTGTAGTCACAGCAAGCAAGCGAGTCGGAGGGGAGGCTCTTCCCGTCACTGGACTCTCCAGCAACCACCAGGAATTTACGTGGCGCCACCAGCTTCCAGCTCTACTCAGACTCCAAAGGGAATACATCGACACCACCAGGCACCGAGATAGGGGCTTTCTATATGTGGGAGCAGCTTGGCAAAGCATCAGGTCCCAAAATGTGCATTCTGGGTCAGACTGAAGGCTGACATCAAACCCCATCTCCACCACTTGTTAGTGTGGGATCTTAGCTATGTTCCACTCCAAGTTTTCTCACCTCTAAAAATGGGACAGAAATAGACTTTCTCTCACAGGGCTATTGTGGGGATTTGTCAGATAATGTCTGGTACTTAGTAAGTTCTCAATATGTGCTATTTTAAAAAATCTTTCAAACCTGTTCATTATACCTCCAGTAGGACTCAACCATCCATCCATCCAACCATCCATCCATCCATCCATCCATCCATCCATCCATCCATCCATCCATCCAAGTAATTACTTATTGAGCACCCATGCATGTCAACCATTGTGCTAGTGGTAACCTATTTGTTGCTAGGGCAACAAATCGAGGACCAGTATCATTCCCACAACCTCCCACCTGGCTTCTCCATCTTCACTCTCTCCCCAGTACAGCTTATCCTCTGGGCTCCAAATTTTAGCATCTTTGTCAACTCTTCCCTCCTCGTCACCCCTTCACGCCCTACCGCACTGGTCACCAATGCCCATCAGTTCTCCCTCTGCAGTGATATATAAGCAATAAGCGTGTGCAGGATGTTCAACGCAAGGCTCCCCTCCTCCTGACACAGCCACTTACTCTGCCACTGCCTTTGTTCAGCCCACGGCATCTCTGCTCCGCCACCCCAGCATGCAGAGATTCGCCAGGAGGACCAACATAACTCAGCATACAGTTGCACTCACCGCTAAGACTTAAGGGTATGTAGCTGGATGAAAAGGGAACAAGATACAGGCAGAGTGTGGAGGAATCCATGCACAGTCTTGCTTACTCTCCCCCTGCCATGAGGGGTCTCACAGAACCCACTCTTTCACCAGCTACAAAGAGGAG
>NW_006773122.1:505557-540685 GCF_000442215.2 Lipotes vexillifer
CCCCCCCCTGCCAGGAGGGGTCTCACAGAACCCCCTCTTTCCCCAGCTACAAAGATGAGATGTAGCCACATGTGAGCAAGGCTTCTGCCCAAGGAAGCCCTTTAGAGACTCAGCACCCAACGTTTAATTGAGGGCTGGTCACACAGACATCCTCTCCCTAGCATGAACCCAAAGTCCAGACTCCAAGCAGGAAAACAGATGTTCAGCATGAACCATATTACTTGTACAAGCAATCTAGGCACAGTGAGCCACTTTCATCATCGTGGACAGTTTTCTAACAGTGCAGGGAACTGTTTACCAGCCACGTTTTCAGACTCCAGCCAAGGGCCAACCTCATAAGCACGCCTTTCTAAGGATAACAATCCCAGGCCTGCTGTATTAACTCTTCTGCACACCCTGCGCTTTACCCATCCTCCCCTTCAATTCATCCTTTCCATATCTCCCAGGTTTGCTTTCCCATGTCTCAGCCCTGACTCAGTCATACCACAGCTCAGAGACCAGCAGTGGCTCTCAGCATGGGCTGAACATCGGCCTGGGAGCCCAAAGAGTAGATTCTTGTCTGGGATCCACCACTAACTCACTGTATGACCCTGGGCTAATCACGTTCCTTGCCTGGCCTTCAGTGTCCCCATCTCTGAAATGGGCAAGGATGGCGGTACCAGCGAAGGGCTCTGGGAATGAGGGTGAGGCCCTCTATGCTTTGCCGCCAGGTGTGCAGCAATGACAACAAGACCTTCGACTCTTCCTGCCACTTCTTTGCCACCAAGTGCACACTGGAGGGCACCAAGAAGGGCCACAAACTTCACCTGGACTACATCGGGCCTTGCAAATGTGAGTCTCTCCTCGGACCCTGCCAAGCCTCCCATCTCAGGGAGAAGGCACTGAACTGGCACGGATGCTGGCTCTGCCACTCCTGTGCTGTGTGATCTTGGGCAAATCTCTTCCCCTCCCTGAGCCTCAGGGTTCCCACTTATAAAATGAGATGATTGTTTACGAATAGGTATCTGCATTCAGGACATGTCCAGGGAAGAACTGAGCAGTTGTGGGAGCACAAGATCCGGGAGGATTTCTGGAGCCTCTCACTAGCATCCAAGACAGCTCATTTCTTTCCTGTAAAGATGAGGAAGTGCTTCTATAGGGCTAACCACAATCTTTCCTGCTTCAACAGGTGAAGCAAAAGTGATGCTCTACCTGGGCCTATAAAGTGTTTTAAAACTACTTGAATTCCAATGCTTTAAAATTGGGGCAAGCCTGTCAGTTCCCCTTTGGCCCTGTTACTCAATATTGTCATATCCTTGGCCATTTTACTCCATTACATTCCTGTCTGCCCGCATAAGACATATGATTCACCACCTTCTTCTAGAAACCTGGGAGCCAGGTGTTTGGCGGAAGGGATGCCAGGGTGTCGTCTGGCCCTTTGTTAGTGATCCCAGGTGCAGTCTCAGCTGGCCGAGGCTTCTGCTTCAGCGTGGCTGCCTCCCTATCATCTGAAACACCCAAGGCCACTCTGCTCCCCTCCAAGACAACATCCACGCGGTGTGCCTGGTACATCCTGGCGCCAGATGACACTGGGGAGGGCCTCTCACCTGCCTCAGGTGTGCAGCGTGCAGAAAGGTGGAGGAGGGGAATGAGGTTCTCCTGTGGTCAGCCCTGCTCTCCCAGTTACGGGGCCCAGGGTGTGAAATGAGAAGGCACAGCCCGGAGAAGGGAGGCAGTGGGAGGAATGCTGGTAGGAATTCCTGGGCAGTGAGACTGACACACGTGCTGAGCGGCTCTCCCGTTCTCTAGGGCGTATCACTCCCTCCCTCCAGCTCCTGTAGTGTCTTCAACCCAGATCTTCTCTTCCATTCCCCAGCTGCTGGTGAACAAGGTTGTGGCCCTAATCACAGAGGGGGCTTTCCATAGGTGAAAGGATGAGAGAGGGATGGACCCCTAGGCCCTCAGGCACCCACGTGCTCTGGGTTGGATGAGGCTCTGACAGTGTGGGCTTAATCAAGCCCCTTCTCTCCACACTGACCTCTAATAAGCGCAACAAGAGGGTGGACTTGGATGAAATCTCCAGGTCTGACATTCTGGGATCCTAAGTTCCAAACACCAGGATGGAATTGTATCGCTAAGAATGTTCTGGTGATCAAGCATACCTGAATCCCCACCCCAGCTAAGCGGGGCCTATGGGTGGATGCTATTCCTCAGTATCCCAGCTTCAAACACCTCTCAAGAGTCAACATCATCATCAAGGGTCCTGGCCTCTGTTTTCGGGGCGCAACACCCAGAAAAATGCAAGAGCCATTGGAGGGAACCATTTCCCTCCGCAGATCAGATGAAGGTCAAGGGGACAGCAGCCGTGCCTTTGCACTTGTCCATTTGCAGAGCATTCTTCCCCCCACACAATCTCTTTGGTTCAAAAGGTGTGAAGACACTGTGGCCCAGGGAGGCTGAGCCCTGTGCTTCAATCAAGGTCGCTGATTGAAGCTTCTTGCTGGAGGAGGGCGTGGGGCGTGGGGAGGGGAGAGCCGCCCAGCCAGCATGTTGGCCCTCAGGCAGGGAGAATCAGGGTCTGTGCTGACCATCCTTGCGTGTTGGACCCTAGACATCGCTCCCTGCCTGGACTCTGAGCTGACTGAATTCCCCCTGCGCATGCGGGACTGGCTCAAGAACGTCCTGGTCACGCTGTACGAGAGGGATCAGGACAACAACCTTCTGACCGAGAAGCAGAAGCTGCGAGTGAGTGGGGTACCTTTTCATCCTGTCCCAGGGCACCTGAGCTGGACGCCTCCCGGCCCCAGGCTGGCTGGGATCCACAGTCCCATTCCTAGATCTAGACCCCCAAGTGTAAGCCCGCATCCCCACTCCAACGAGTGCCTGTATTCTGGGCGCTAGGACACAGACTCCTCCTTGCTGCCTTTGAAGCCTCCTAGAGTACATTCACACCTTAAAGGCTCTGAGAAGTCCTGTAACGAAAAGACCTGCTGGGCTTCCCCAGTGGCGCAGCGGTTGAGAGTCCGCCTGCCGATGCAGGGGACACGGGTTCGTGCCCCGGTCCGGGAGGATCCCACATGCCGCGGAGCGCCTGGGCCCGTGAGCCATGGCCTCTGAGCCTGCGCGTCCGGAACCTGTGCTCCGCAACGGGAGAGGCCACAGCAGTGAGAGGCCCGCGTAACGCAAAAAAAAAAAAAAAAAAAAAAAAAAAAAAAAAAAAAAAAAAAAAAAAAAAAAAAAAAAAAAAAAAAAAAAAAAAAAAAAAAAAAAAAAAAAGACCTGCTCACTTTGTCTCCATAAGAGACATAAATAGCTTTATTCCTTTTTCCTTCTGAGTCTGTGGATCTTAAACGTTAACGGACATACCAAGCACTAAGAGTACTGATAAATGCAGCTTCCTGGGCTCTGCCTCAGGCCCACTGAATCAGTGTCTCTGTGAAGTGAGCCCCAGGAAGCTGCATCTGAACATACTCCCCAGTCATTCTGATGTGGCAGCCCTATGGAGAGCCCTCTGAGATCGCCCCAGGCCTTCATTTTTGTGGACGAGATGCTGGTACCCATCTACACCACTTCCTTTCCTCATTTTGGACCTTGGCCTTGGCTGGTGTCTGCCGGCTCTGGCCTCCTGTCAGAGGCAGGAGGGGCCTTGACTGGTCCGGACACAGCCTCCCCGGACTCTCTGTTACTTGCGCCTCTGCTCCCACAGGTGAAGAAGATGCACGAGAATGAGAAGCGCCTGGAAGCCGGAGAGCACCCCGTGGAGCTGCTAGCCCGGGACTTTGAGAAGAACTATAACATGTACATCTTCCCTGTGCACTGGCAGTTCGGGCAGCTGGACCAGCACCCCATCGATGGGTAAGACCCCAGGCCCTCCGGACCCCGGGGAGCTGCTCTGGCTTGCCTCTGGAGTGGACAGTCGTGGGCCAGCACTGCTAGGTGCGCTAGATGTGGTCAGAAAACCTCCCAGTGGCCTCTGCTGCTCCCAGCCCTAGAGACCACGGTTTGCCTGAGGGCTGTGGCAGGAAGGGACAGGTGTAGGAGAAAGGATGCAGGACCAGGAGGGAAGAAAGCCATGAGACACTCCCTCCTGCCAGAAGAGGCAGAAGCCATTGGAACTGAAAACCCGTCCTTAACCCGGTGAGTGTTGGCCTGGGGTATCCATTCACGGAGGGAGAGCGAGCTAGGAAGGAACGCCAGACTCCTCGGGGTGGCAGAGCCAAGGTGGGGCAGCCTGTGTGCTCACGGTCCTACAGCAAGACCCTGAGACCCAGCCGTAACAGGGCAAACCGGCCCTGGAAGTTCTGAAGAAATTCACAGAGCCAGCCCCATTCCCAAGGCAAAGCCCTTGGTTTGATCGCTCTTGCCCCTTAATGAGTTAGGAAGTGCTGTGTAACTGCCCTGCAGGATAGGCAGGGAGTTAGTTGGTCAGTGAACAAACACTGACTGAGTGTCTATTACACGCCCAGCACGATTCTAGGCAGGGGATTGAACAGGAATCAGAACTGACACGGCCCTTGCCCCCATGGAGCTCACACTCTGGGTGATGATCAGTTTTTTCACAATCGAAGGAAAAAGTAAAGAAGCCTCCTGGAAGTTGCAGGTGGAAGCTGGTGCACCTGCAGCTGAGCAGGGGTGGTCACCCTCACTACCGCCTTCTGGCCTTCTTTTGCTGTGTGTTCTTGGAGCAGCACGAAAAGGAAGTCCACCCTGCTCACACGCTGTGCCCAGGGATGCTCCCCTCGGGGGAAGCTCACCGCTCCCTCCTGGTCCAGCCCCTGTGCCTGGAATCTGCCCACCCTGTGGGTGATCCCGGGGGCCTGGGGTCTCCTGAGCACTGGGAAACTCCCTGCTGCTTCTCTCCCAGGCTCTTTCCGTGGCTGGGATCCATCTGAGTCATACTGTGGCGGGGAGGGCAGAAGCCAGGGGACATCTGGAGCTCAGGCTGAGCGAGGAAGGGGCCAGGAGGGAGGCTTCTGGATGGAGCTGCAAGGACTGTGAGTCTGGGAAAGCGCTTCAGCCTGGGTCAGGGGATCCATCCTTCCCCTCTCCTTGTCCCAGAGCTGCCTGGTGACCTTGCTTGAGTCCCCGCCCCTCTCTGGGGCTCAGTTTTCTCACTGGTATACAATGAAGTGGGGGGGGGGGGGGAAAGGGTTCAGTTCAAACATTGTGTGATTCCTTCCATGAGTTGGGTGGGGCAGGAGGGCCTGGGGGTCAGAGAGATAATTGGAGTCAAGTTGTAGTCCCTTGGGGAAGAGTGTTTTGAGGACAACGAATTGAGGGCTCTGGGGAACAAGGAAAAAAAAAATCATACATGTGCTCTGGAGTCCAGGCCAGCTGGAAGGACAGTGGGAGAGAAATCAAAAGGCCTCCTCCTTACACATGACACAGTGTACAAGTGATAAAGTTCCATCCACCCTCCCTGCCAATCCCCGTCTCTTCCCACGCTCCTCCCCAGGAGTCAGCACTTTCTTCATTTTGATGCATCTCTTTTTAGCCTCTTTAACATGCATTTGCAGCTGTAAAAATGTGTGTCCACAGAAAACATGCATCGTTGTTCCATACCAGATTTTGATCTACCAGTAGCAGAAATGCTGAATATTTTCAGTTTAACTTTCTGTGCCCTCAGCTCTTAGCCAATTGGGAAACAAATGCACCAAGAGACCTGTGTTACAAACCCACGGACATCAGAACCGGAAGGGCCCTTAGACATTATGGTCAACTCCTCCCCCTTTGAGGGAGGGGCAAACCGAGGCTCAGGGTGGGGCAGGGTTGTGCTCTCAGAAACACAGCAGCAGGTCAGTGGCAGAGCAGGGGGGGAGACCCAGCATTCCGGCTTCTCATCTTGCATTGAGCATCCTTTCCTTCGGGCCCCGAGGGGCAGGCTCCCTGTCCCCAGCTCCCCATGCAGGGGTGTGGTTCTTTCTCAAGCTCTCAGGCTCTCCCCACCTCATCCCCTGCAGGTACCTGTCTCACACCGAGCTAGCCCCACTGCGTGCGCCCCTCATCCCCATGGAGCACTGCACCACCCGCTTTTTTGAGACCTGTGACCTGGACAAGGACAAGTACATCGCCCTGGACGAGTGGGCCGGCTGCTTCGGCATCAAGGAGAGTGAGTGTCCGAGCAAAGCGGCCGCCGTCCTCTCCCTGCCTCTTCACCGCCCTCTCTACCGTCTGCGTGTCTGTCCTCTCTGCCCATCTCTGCTCTCTGTGCCTCATTAACTTCTGTCTGCTCTCCCTGCCTGGGTGGGCCTCGCTCTCTCAGGCGGCTTCCTGATCCTCCTGTCCATCCATCGGTGTCTCTTTCTCTCTCCCTCGAGCATCAGCACTTACTCTGTGTCTAGCACTACTTTGGGAACTGACAGGCACCCAGAGAGGAGACAGGGAGTGTAACTTGGCAGTGGGTGTAACTGACAAGGACCGGCCAAGGAGGGGGAGACCAAAGTTCTCAGTCAGAGGCTCCCTGGTTGACCTTGGACGGGTCACCTGGCCCCTGGTCCCGGGGATGGGTGGGATCCACCAACTCTCTGGGAAGCACATCTTCATCAATACCGACCTCCAAGTCTAACGTTTCTTCTTCTTGCTTTACAGGGGACATCGACAAAGATCTCGTGATCTAAATCCACGTCTCCACCTGCCGAACCAGATTCTTTCTCTTTGACCTTCCCCCTCCTGTTTTCCCCAATGTTTAAAATGTTTGGATGGTTTGTTGTTCTGCCTGGGGTCAAGGTGCTAATATAGACTTAAATGAATACATTAACGGTGCTAAACATGGAAATTTTAACCCAAGTCATGACATTCTTAGCTGTAACTCAGCTATCACGGCCTCTTGCTCATCTACTAACGGTCCCACTTTTGTCTTAACATTTGCACCTCTGCCCATTGTCTTAGTGGCATATAGGTGGAAACTTTGATCTGTTCAAGTCTGCCTTCAACACACGCTGCATATTTAGATTTTCTACTTTTCTGTTTGAAACTAACACTCACCGAATCAGACTTTGTGTTCATTTTATTTCAGGGTATTGGCTGCCAGGGGGGGTCATCCCTACGTGGCCTGAAGGTGGGCAAAGGGAAGTAATAGACATGTGACGTTGGCAAGGATGTTTCTGGGGCTAGAGGATCAGTGGTGGGGAAAACGTGCAGAACCCACCAGCCAGAACCGCAGATAACAAATCTTGTTTGCCCTGGGCTGTCACTGAGAGAAAGAACCCAAGACTGTGTTCTGGGAATACATAAACTCTCACGTAAACCCGGTTCCTCACCATTCCCCGCCCCCCTCACTTTTCAGTGCCGTTTCTTTTCATATTAGGCTGTTTGTTCAAACTTTTCAGAGCCGTGGACCATCAGTTCTCTAGAATCCACCACACCTCTGGGGGGCAGATCACCACATCGTACAGGACTGCTCCCCTCTGGACTGTCTTTGGGAGATGCAGGAGAGGGAGGGTGTTTCAGCCAGAAAGGCCAAAATCAAGAAGAGAGGCTCAGAATGTTGTAAAACAGAAAAAGTGCAGTTGGTGAATCAGTTTTGTTTAGGGTTTTTTTTTTTTTTTTTTGTTTTTTGTTTTTTTCCTCTTTTTTCACATCTGGACGGCTGTCATGAGGGATCTTTCCTTTGGTTGCTAGCATGTTCCTCCTATTCTCCCCCACCCCTCTCTTTTCTTTCTATTAATCAAAAGAAACTCCAAAGTCAATGGGATGGTCGGATCTCACAGGCTGAGAACTCATTCACCTCCAAGCATTTCATGAAAAAGCTGCTTCTTATTAATCATGTAAACTCTCACCATGATGTGAAGAGTTTGACCAATCTTTCAAAATAAAAAGTACTGACTTAGAAACCGCCTTCCTGAGTGATTTTGCATGTGTCTTAGTGACCTCATTTCCCTGACACGCCAACACATGGACATTCGTGTCCATACACAACTGTACAAATGCAAAGTTTTGCAAACACACTTATGCTTTTTACACACACATGCACACACACACACGCTTGCTTATACACAGGGAATGTATGGTGCTTATAAGCACAGATTTAGCTTACCCTTAATTTTATGACCTGGGGGCTGACCTTTTTCATGACTGCATTTCATTATCAGAGCACCAGGCTAAGCAACTCTCTCCCTTCACTAACCACTCACTCATTCATCCATCCATCCATTCAATAAATGTTTATGACATACCTGCTCTGGACAGATCCCATTCCAGATGCTATGGGCACAAATGTGGCAAAGCAGACAAAGCATTTGTTCTTCTGGCTTTTACAGTCTAATATGGAATGGATTAAAAAAATGTACAAATAAATATAAATTACAAGATGTGATAGGTACACTGAAGGGAGAGTATAAGAAACCAGGAGTGTGTGTCACAGGAGGACACAGGATTATTCTAGCGTCCCACTATCCCATATGGTAGCTACGAGCCATGCATGGCTATTGAGATTTAAATTTAAATTAATTAAAATTTAAAACTGAGTCCCTCAGTCACTCTAGAAACTTTTCAAGTGCTTAATAGCAATACATGGCTAGTGGTTACCCTACTGAACAGGTAGATCCAGAACATTTTCATCAATACAGAAGGTTCTATTGGACAAGGCTGTTCTAGGGCTTCCTTAAGAAAACTTGAGCTGAGTCACAGAGGAAGAGAAGGAATGAAGCGTTTGGAGGGGCAGAAGTGAGAGAGGGGAGAGGTCTGGGAAAGGGCATCCCAGGCAGGGGGAACAGCACAGGCAAAGGTCTTGAGGGGATGGGGCGCACTATGAATCCCACGCCAGTGTGGCTGGTGTGCAAAACGAGGGCTTATCCTGGGTGAAACTGAAGAGGTGGGCAGAGGCCAGACCCTGCAGTCTGGTAGGCCATGATATGGAGTTTGGATTTTATTTTTTTGTTTGCAATGGGAAATTGTTGGAGGGTTTTAAACCAGAGAAGGAGAGAGACAAGATTAGATTGGCTTTAAAAAGAACACTCTAGTTCTGGAAAGATAACGGCATCCTAAGTCCACAGAGCACATTTCGAAGCTCTTTTGTGCCCACCACGCTGGTGTGATATTTCAGGCTGGTGTTCCGAGGCACTCCTTCAAGACAGAGAAACAGCTCCAGGAAGTGTGCTCCATTGCAATGGACCACAGAGCTAGGTCTTCAGATACCAAGCCTAGAGTTGGTTTATTCCTCTCTCATTTTAAATTATTTTCAAACTACTAACATAATACAAACTCATTAAAAAAAATCATAAAACTCATCTCATAAACTTGTATTCTGGTGTTCTGTTTTCACACCAGAAGGAGGAAAGACTGGCCAGTTTGGTTCTGGCCATTTGGGGAACTCAAGACCAGCACTAGTCTCATAATCTCTGGGAATCTAGGCAGAGACTGATAGCGTTCGGTACCGGCTCATTCATTCATTCGATGCCATTTACCAGATGCCTGCACTATGCTAGGCATGTCCTGTGTTCTCATGAGTAAGCTCGGGCATGGCCCCTGCTGCCCTGGAGCTTTCATTCTGGCTAAGCAGACAATGCACTGGTCTGGCTAAGTCAGACCATTTTGGGTAGAAACATGCTGTAAGGGAAATAAAGCAAAGAGCTCTGATGGAACATGGCTTGGATGGTTTTTCCTTTGGGTAGGGAGGGAGATGTGATGTGACATTGTCCCTGAGACTGTAGGATGCAGTCCTTGTGCCTTGGTCAGCCTGGGGCAGGTCACCCGTGCAACACACAGCACCCACTATCACGACAGCTCTGCCACCAACTTACTCACAGATGAGGAAACTGAGGTTCAGGGAGATTGAGTGACTGGACCATGTGACGAGGCAATGAAAAATGGGGGGAACTGGAATCCAGAGCTTTCTCCCCCATATCTGGATGCCTCCCTCTAGGGAGTTTCTCAGTTTTCAAGGGAAAGGCAGCATCAGAGAGAGGCAAGGAGCATGAATCAGCCTGCGGCCCTGGGAGGACAGGGTGGGGCTTCACTGCCTGCTGGCTGCAGCAACACTGATCAGCTGAGTTGAGAGGGGCCCTCAGAATCCGTAAAGGCAGTGTTTTCACATTCTCCTTCTATCTGTGCTTATCCTCCCTTTAAGTCAAATCTCTTAAAAACAAACAAAAAACAAAACAAAACAAAAACTTACCATTTAAAGGAAATTATCTCATTACCTTGGGTGGAAAACCAGTATCATTTACCATAAATAGAGATAAACCTTAAAGATAAATTTTTAAAAAATACAGTGGAAAAAAATGTCACCCAATTATGAATGTCCCCTGTGCTTGAAGGATGCTCTGTTTCTTATCAAAAGAAGAAATCTAAGAGACTTTCTCTTTGATAATCAAATGGTCCAGAAGAGAACTGAATTACACTTAATTCAATGTTAATTCATGCCAAGTCTGTCAGTCTCCTAAAATCATCTCCTGCTCCGAAGTGGTGGGTGTCTCTCCCTTTGAGCAATTCCTCTTTTCCTTGAAGGGGGTATGGGTCCCTTGGAGATCATCTAGATCCTGGTAACAGAAGCCAGCCTCCCTCCCTCCCTCCCAACATCTGCTGCAGAACTGGATTGAGCCCCATTCAGTCCAATGACCAAACACTGAGCTTGCTTTCCTCATCTGTAAAATCCTGATGATAATGGTCCCTGCCGCATAGGTCATGGTCCCTTCCTCATAGAGGATGATGATGATGATGACAATGATATCCCCAACTTAAATGTGAGGGGCCTGCTCTTTCCCCACTGCCTGGACTGGTCCTTTATCCCTGGTCCTCTCTCATTTGTAAGGTTTCAAGACCACATCCCCTTTGAGAAGGCACTCAGGCAGGTCACAGTTGTTAGGCTGTGCTGGGCTGCCTGGCGTCTGCGTTGGTTTTGGCTTTAAGACTGGAAGGGTAGGGCTTCCCTGGTGGCGCAGTGGTTGAGAGTCCGCCTGCCGATGCTAGGGGACACGGGTTCGTGCCCCGGTCCGGGAAGATGCCACGTGCCGCGGAGCGGCTGGGCCCGTGAGCCATGGCCGCTGAGCCTGCGCGTCCGGAGCCTGTGCTCCACAACGGGAGAGGTCACAACAGTGAGAGGCCCACGTACCGCAAAAATAAAAAAAATAAAAAAAGACTGCGAGGGTTAAAATATGTCCAGCAGGAAGCAGAAATAAGGAGGTAAAGAGGCTCTGGATAGGAAATCAGAAGTCTAGTTCCCAGGACAGGGGTGTGAGCCTGGACAAGTGCCTTCCCCTCCGGGGTCCAGTCTCCTTTCTATATAATGGTAGAGGGGGAGCTGAGTGAGATGGTCTCTTCTTCAGAGACTCTATGAGATCTCCCCATGTCTCCTTCTGAATAAGCTATCCTAGGGATGAGTAAGGACTTGAGGACTTGGGGCCATCGAAGCCTCACAACCCGGTTTCCAGATGGCCACCCAGAGCCAGAGGGACCGAGCAGGGAGCTTGCTGAGCTGAGCCAGGGCGCCCTCTGGTGGAGCAGGGGAGAAGGGCTCCCAGATGCATCTAACTAAACTGACTGCTACAAGCATCCAAGCCATAAGAACCCACAGAAGTCATCTAGCCCAGGCCCCCCTCATCTTCCAAACAGGGAAACTGAGGCTTGCAGGAGCTGAAGATACCCCCTCAGGTAGGAATGCCAGATAAAACACAGGACTTCCAGTTAAAGTTGAATTTCAGATAAACAACAATTTTTTTTTTTTTTTTTTTTTTTTTTAGTGTATGTCCCATGCAATGTTTAGAACATGCTTCTATTAGAAAATTATGCATTAGGTATCTGAAATTCAAATTTAACCAGGTGTACTGTCATTTTCTTTGCTAAATCTGGCAACTCAACCTCCAGTCCACCTACTGAGTTAATGTCTGAGCTGGGACTGCAGCCCAGATATGGGTCAGGTCTTCTTCCCCACAAATACCTGACCAACGTCTTTTGCTAGCAGCTCTGCCCAGCACTCAGGCGCGTGGGAAATATTTGTTGACATTATTCTGGGGGAGAGCAAGTGGAAGGATACCTGAACATGACTTTGATGATCCTAGCAGTGCTTCAAACAGAACAAGGGAGATGGGTCCTCCCCACTCCATGCCCCCCTCCTCCCCACCTCTGGTAACCATCAAAAATCCACGTTTTGGGGCTTCCCTGGTGGCACAGTGGTTGAGAGTCCGCCTGCTGATGCAGGGGACACGGGTTCGCGCCCCGGTCCGGGAAGATCCCACATGCCACGGAGCGGCTGGGCCCGTGAGCCATGGCCGCTGGGCCTGCGTGTCCGGAGCCTGTGCTCCGCAACGGGAGAGGCCACAACAGTGAGAGGCCCGCGTACCGCAAAAAAAAAAAAAAAAAAAAAAAATCCACCTTTTTGAGGTTTGGGTCAATCTGATTCACAAGGCTAGGGAGGAGACTGGGCATCTGCATTTCTAAAAGTTCCCCAGGTGACCCTGATGCATAGCAAAGATTAAGACCTCCTGAGTTGGCTATAAGGAAGAACAGGCAACTGCTTGATGGGGCAGATTTTTACTGGCATATATCAGTAATTGTCAAACTTCATTATGCATAGGAATTGTGGTGGGTGAGAGAGGAGGAGGGAGGATGGATTGTTAAAAATGCACATTGCCAGCTCTACTTCCAGAGACTGTGAGTGAGTAGACCCAGGCTAGGGCCTTGGAATCTGCACTTCGACAAGCACTCAGGCTTCACCTGTATTTGTAACGTGTTTTATTTCTTAAGAAACAAAAACAGAACTGTACCAAATATGGACAAATGGTAAAGTTCTTAAGAGCAGATAGTGAGCATATAAATATACGTAATTCTATTTGCTATAACTTAAACATTTCACTAAAAACACTTTCAAAACTTAGGAACATTTTAGGGGACTGTGATACAGGTGGTCTGAAGACCATAAGAAACCATAAGACCTTGAGAAACATTGGCAAGAGAGTGAACAGAGCCGCCTGCCTCAACACATACTAGGCGTCCCCCCCCCCCCCCACCATCCCCCATGTCTAAGAGCTGGGAGAGTCAGGGGAGTTTCTGGGAGGAGATGGATAGGAGCTGGTCTTGAAAGGTGGATAAGATTCCGAGAAGCAGAGGGAAGTATCATGGTCAGGAAGCAAGCAGTCTGAGCAGACGGGAAAGTAAGTGCCAGGAGACAGGGTTGTGTCTTGTTTACAGATGGTGTCTAATAAATGACCCCTCCAGCCCTGTCTCCTAGCACACACCCATCAGCCACTATACTGGAGCCACAATGGCCTCCTTTGTGCTCCTGAAACAACCAAGGTCTGCCCTGCCTCAGGGCCTTTGCACTTGCTGTCCCTGCCATTGGAACTACCTTCTTTCCCCAGCTTTTCATTAGTGGGCACATTAAAACACTTTCATTAGTAGTTTTCCATTAGTAATGAAAATATTGCCTCTTCACCACTGTCAGGACTCACTTCAAATGTCACCTCCTCAGAGAGACCTTTCAGGTCTACCCCTCTTACTCCCATTTCCTCTCCTTCATATCAATAATCACAATTTGTAATTATTATCTTGTTTATTAACTTTTGTTACCTGACACCCCTCCCCCAATGAAAATGTAAGGTCCCTGAAAACAGGGACCTGATCTCTTGTTCACTGCAGTGCCCCTAACCCTGAGCACATTTCTTGGAACATATTAAGATTTCAGTGAATATTTGTTACGATAATTAATTAATTAATTAATGAGAGGTGGGGCAAGGTCAGAGTAGGAAAAGCCTTGTAACCAAGAAGAAGGGCAGGTGGACACTGGGTCTGAGAAAACAGGGAAAAACTCCTTGACGTTGGTCTTGGCAAAAATTTTAAGTATGACACTAAAAGTGCAAGCAACCAAAGCAAAAATAAACAAGTGGGACTGCATCAAACTCAAAAGCCTCTGCACAGTGAAAGAAACAATCAACAAAATAAAAAGGCAACTTACAGAGTGGGAGAAAATGTTTGCAAACCATCTATCTGATAAAAGGTTAATATCTAAAATATATCAGGAACTCATACAACTCAACAGCAAAAAACCAAACAATCTGATTAAAATATGGGCAGAGAGCTTGAATAGATACTTTCCAAAAAAAGATATTCAAATGACCAACAGGTACATGAAAAGGTGCTGAGCATCATTTATCATCAGGGAAATGCAAATCAAAACCACAGTGATATATCACCTCATGTCTATTAGAATGGCTGTCAGTAAAAACACAAGGGTAATGAGTATTGGTGAGGGTGTGGGAAAAGGGAACCCTCCTACACTGTTGGTGGGAATGTAAATTGGTGCAGCCACTATGAAAAACAGTATGGAAGTTCCTCAAAAAACTAAAAATAGAACTTCCATACTATCCAGTAATCCCACTTCTGGGTATATATCTGAAGGAAATGAAAACACTATTTCAAAGAGGTATCTCCATCCCCATGCTCATTGCAGCATTATTAACAATAGTCAAGACATGGAAACAACCTAAATGTTCATGAATGGATGAATGGATAAAGAAAATGTAGAAAAAAATGATCACATGGAAACTAAACAACATGCTACTGAAAAACCAGTAGGTCAACAATGAAATCAAAAAGGAAATCAGAAAATACCTGAGACAATGAAAACACAACCTTACAAAATCTAAGGGATGTAGCAAAAGCAGTTCTAAGAGGGAAGTTCATAGCAATATAGGCCTTCCTCAAGAAATAAATCTCAAATAAACAACCTAACCTACCACCTAAAGGAATTTAAAAAGAAGAACAAACAAAACCCAAAGTCAACAGAAGGAAGAAAAAAATAAAGATTAGAGAGGAAATAAAATAGAGATAAAAAACAATAGAAAAGATCAACAAAAACAAGAGTGGGTTTTTTGAAAAGATAAACAAAACTGGCAAACCTCTAGTCAGGCTCACCAAGAAGAAAAGAGAGAGCACCCAAATAAACAAAACAAGAAATGAAAGAGAAGAAATACCAACCAATACTGCAGAAATACAGAAAATCATTAAGAGAATACTGTGAACAGTTATATGCCAACAAATTTGACAACCTATAAGAAATGGACAAGTTTCTAAAAACACAGAGCCTATAAAAATTGAGTCACAAAGAAACAGATAATTTGAACAGATTAATCACTAGAAGTGAAATAGAATGTGTAATAAAAAAAAACACAAAACTGGGCTTCCCTGGTGGCGCAGTGGTTGAGAGTCCGCCTGCTGATGCAGGGGACACGGGGTCGTGTCCCCGTCTGGGAGGATCCCACATGCCGCTGAGCGGCTGGGGCCGGGAGCCATGGCCGCTGAGCCGAATCCGGAGCCTGTGCTCCGCACCGGGAGAGGCCACAGCAGTGAGAGGCCCGCGTACCGCAAACAAAACAAAACAAAACAAAACAAACAAAAATAAAAAACAAAAAACCAACAAAAAAACTCCCTGCAAACAAAAGTCCAGGACCGGACAGCTTACTGGGGAATTCTACCAAACATACAAAGAAGAACTTATACCTATCCTTCTCAAACTATTCCAAAAGACTGAAGAGGAGGAAATACTCCCAAATTCATTTTATGAAGCCATCATCACCCTAATACCAAAATCAGAAAAAGACACTACAAAAAAGGAAAATTACAGGCCAATAAGTTTGGTGAATATAGACGTAAAAATCCTCAACAAAATATCAACAAACCAAATCTAACAATACATGAAAAGGATCACACACAATGATCAAGTTGGATTCATTCCCAGAATGCAAGGATGGTTCAACATAACACAAATCAATCAATGTGACACACCATATTAACAAAAGAAAGGACAAAAGCGACATGATCATATCAATAGATGCAGAAAAAGCATTTGATAAAATTCAACATCCATTCATGATAAAAACACTCACCAAAGTGGATATAGAGGGAACATATCTCAATATAACAAAAGCCATTTATGACAAACGCACAGCCAACTTAATACTCAATGGTGAAAAGCTGAAAGCCTTCCCACTAAATTCAGGAACAAGGCAAGAACGCCCACTCTCACCACTTCTATTCAACATAGTATTGGAAATCCTAGCCACAGTGACCAGATAAGAAAAGGAAATAAAATGTATGAGATTGGAAGGGAAGAGGTAAAATTGTCATTATATGCAGATGACATGATACTCTATATAGAAAATCCTAAACACCCCACACAAAAACTATTAGAACTGATAAATGAATTCAGCAAGGGAGCAGGAGGCAAGATTAATAAACAGAAATATGTTGCATTTCTTTAGGTTAGCAACGAAATATCAGAAAGTGACCCCCAAAAATCCCATTTAAAATTGTGTCAGAAAAAATACCTAGGAATAAACTTAACAAAGGAGGTGAAAGACATATACCCTGAGAACTATAAAACATTAATAAAGGAAACTGAAGATGATTCAAAGAAATGGAAAGATATCCCATACTCTTGGATGGGAAGAATTAATATTGCTAAAATGGCCACACTACCCAAGCAACCTTCAGATTTAATGTGATCCTTATCAAAATACCCAGGACATTTTTCACAGAACTAGAACAAATAATACTAAAATTTATATGGAACCACAAAAGACCCAGAATTGCCAAGGTAACCCTGAGGAAAAAGAACAAAGCTGGAGGCATAACCCTTTCAGACTTCAGACAATACTACAAAGCTACAGTAATCAAAACACCATGGTATTGGCACAGAAACCGATACATAGATCAATGGAACAGAAGAGAGCCCAAAATTATATCCACACACCCACAGTCAATCCATGAAAAAAGAGGCAAGAATATACAATGGAGAAAAGACAGTCTCTTCAGCAAGCGGTGTTGGGAAAGCTGGACAGCTACATGTCAACCAATAATATTAGAATACTCCCTCACACCAAATACCAAAAAAACTCAAAATGGTTTAAAGATCTAAATATAAGACATGGGGGCGCTTCCCTGGTGGCGCAGTGGTTGAGAGTCCGCCTGCCGATGCAGGGGACATGGGTTCGAGCCCTGGTCTGGGAAGATCCCACATGCCACGGAGCAGCTAGGCCCGTGAGCCACAACTACTGAGCCTGCGCGTCTGGAGCCTGTGCTCCGCAACGGGAGAGGCCGCGATAGTGAGAGGCCCGCGCACCGCGATGAAGAGTGGCCCCCACTTGCCACAACTAGAGAAAGCCCTCGCACAGAAACGAAGACCCAACACAGCACAAATAAATAAATAAAAATAAAATTAAAATTAAAAATCTTTGCTAATCTAATGGCAAAAATAATGTTTCATTGAAAAAAAAAAAAATCCCAGGTGATTCTAATGTATGGCCAAGTTTTAGAACCATTAGTTTAGGGAAGATATTAAAAAACCTATTTTAAAAAATAAATAAATAAATAAATAAATAAATATAAGACATGGGACTTCCACTGTGGCTCAGTGGTTAAGAATCCGCTTGCCAATGCAGGTGACATGGGTTCAATCCCTGGTCCAGGAAGATCCCACATGCCACAGAGCAACTAAGCCCATGTGCCACACCTACTGAGCCTGCACTCTAGAGCCTGTGAGCCGCAACTACTGAGCTCACGTGCCACAACTACTGAAGCCTGCATGTTCTAGGGCCTGTGTGCTGCAACTACTGAGCCCGTGTGTTGCAACTACTGAAGCCCACACGCCTAGAGCCTGTGCTCTGCAACAAGAGAAGCCACCACAATGAGAAGCCCACACACCACAACGAAGAGTAGCCCCTGCTTGCCGCAACTAGAGAAAGCCCACACGCAGCAACAAAGACCCAATGCAGGCAAAAAAAAAAAAGTAAAATAAATAAATAAATAAAAGACATGACACCGTAAAACTCCTTGAAGAAAACGTAGGCAAAACAGTCTCTGACATAAATTGTAGCAATATTTTCTTAGATCAGTCTTTCAAGGTAAAAGAAAGAAAAGCAGAAGTAAACAAATATGAACTAAACAAACTTAAAAGCTTTTGCACAGCAAAGGAAACTATCAACAAAACAATAAGACAAGCTACAGAATGGGGGAAAATATTTGCAAACCATGTGACCGACAAGGGGTTAAATATCCAAAATATAAAAACAGCTCATACAACTCAATATAGATAAAACAAACAACCTAATCAAAAATTGGGCAGAATACCTAAATAGACATTTCCCCAAAGAAGACATACAAATGACCAACGGGCACATGAAAAGATGCTCAACATAGCTAATTATTAGAGAAAAGTACATCAAAACCACAGTGAGGTATCAGCCCACACCTGTCAGAATAGCTATCATCAAAAAGTCTACAAATAATAAATGCTGGAGAGGGTGTGGAGAAAAGGGAACCCTCCTACACTGTTGGTGGGAATGTAAATTGGTGCAGTCACTATGGAAAATAATATGGAGGTTCCTTAAAAAAAAACTAAAAATAGAGTTACCATATGATCCAGCAATCCCACTCTTGGACATATATTTAGAAAAGACAAAAACCCTAGTTTGAAAAGATATGTGCACCCCGATGTTCACAGAAGCACATTTACAATAGCTAAGACATGGAAGCAACCTAAGTGTCCGTCAACAGATGAATGAAGAAAGAAGATGTGGTATATATATACAATGGAATACTACTCAGCCATAAAAAAGAATAAAACATTGCCGTATGCAGCAACACGAATGGACCTAGAGACTATCATAATAAGTGAAGTAAGTCAGACAGAGAAAGACAAATATTACATGATATCACTTATATGTGGAATCTAAAAAATAATACAAATTAATCTGTATACAAAACAGAAATAGACTCACAGATATAGAAAACAAACTTATGGTTACCAAAGGGGGTTAGAGGAGGGGAAATAAGTGAGGAGTATGAGATTAACAGAAACAAACTACTATACATAAAATAGAGAAGCAACATGGGTTTACTGTATACAGGGAACTATATTCAATATCTTATAATAATCTATAATGGAAAATAATCTGAAAAAACTATAACCGAATCCCTTTGCTGTACACCTTAAACTAACACAACAGTGTAAATCAACTATACTTCAACAAAAAGAAAATGTACATACACACACACACACACACACACACACACACACACACACACACGACTGCAATATTATTCAGCCATAAAAGAAGGAAATCCTGCCTTTTGAGACAACATGGGTGGACCCTGAGGGCATTATACTAGGTGAAATAAATCTAACAGAGAAAGACAGACACTGTATGTTCTCACTTCTATCTGGAATCTAAAAAGCTGAACTTCAGAGGGTAGCATGGTGGTTGCCAGGGGCTGGGGGGGTAGGGAAAATGGGGAGATGTTGGTCAAAGGCTACATACCCCCAGCTATAAGATGCATAAGTTCTGGGGATCTAATCTACAACCTGGTGAATATAATCAAAACGTGTTATATACTTGAAAGTTGTTAACAGAGGCCTTAAATGTAATCACCACACACAAAAAAGAGGTAATTTTATGAGGGGATGGAGGTGTTAACTAACCTTATTGTGGTAAGCATTTTGCAATACGTACGTATATCAAATCATCACATTTACGCCTTAAACTTACATGTTATATATCTCTAATATCTCAATAAAGCTGGAAAAAATTAGAAAATAAAAACCAAACAAAATAAAACCTCTGCATTTCATATACCTCGGCTAATTTAGTAACATTTAGTTCTCCATCTGTTAAAAGACCTCTCAGGTCTCTCTGGTTACGGATTTGCCAAGGAATATGGCTACAAATGCACGCAGATACAAATGGGTGGAAATGGGGACCACACAGCAGCCCCTGGTGACATGGTTTTATGAGATGGTGAACAACTCGTGGTAAAGTTCTAGACAAAGCAAAGAGCAAGCATCATTGATTTACAGGATGGTTGCAATTCAGTAGACCCTAAAACAGTGCAAAACAGAACAGCAACAAACAAAAACGCAAAAGACTTTGTTAATGTTTGTAAAGGAGAGTGAGTTTCAGGCTCAGACAATTATGAACAGGATTTCTTCATTGGTTCATTCAAAAGCCATGCAGGATGTGAGACAATTCTTCACTGTGCAGTACTGTCTCAAGCCTTGGAGGATGTCTAGGGTCTCTCAGCCCCTGCCCGTTAAATGCCAGCTGCCCCCCAACACCGCCACATCCCCAAACAACTCCACACATCTCCAAAGGACACCCAAGGGGCGGTACAACCACCCTTGAGAACCTCTTTCTTGGAAGCTTCCTGAGCACTTCCTGAGAGGCCAGCAGGGGGAAACCTGACACAACAAATGGGAACTCCCAGGCTTGTGCGCCCCAACTCTGGAGCTATGCCAGGAGCAGCCTGGCCTGCCTGCCCCTAGGACACTGAGAGATCACCTGCTCCACCACACTCCCTGACACACACACACACACACACACACACACACACACACACTAACACACGCCATGTTACAGGTGGGGAAGATGAGTCTCAGGGAGGAAAAGGGAAAGTGACTGGCTCCATATCTACTCTTAGTGGCACAGCCAGGAAAGGAATTCCAGAAGCAGAACCCCAAAGCCCTACAATGTCATCATTCCTGTGCCTGTAAGTATCATGGACATAATAAAAACCTACCCAACAGCAAACTCCAAACTGTGCAGAAGGACATAAAATGTAATTAAAAGGTCTTCTCCTCAGCTCCCATTTCATTTCCTCAGCTGTTAATATTCTTTATACATCTTTTTGGAAATGTCATAATAACACACAAGAATATATGTGTGTACATACATATGTATATATACTTTTTGTTGCACAAATTGGGTTATACCATACGCTTTATTGTGTGCTTTATTTTTCATTTAAAATATCACCAGTAATCTTCCCATAGCAATGATGTATATTTGCCTCCTTCCTCCTCCGAGTGCCTGCACAGTATTCCATAAAACGAATGCCCCACAGGTTAATGCTGCACCTACCGATACCCATGCCCTGTGCTGTCTCTGGGGTTCTTGCATCGACAAAATGTGCGCTACAGTGAACCTCGTACATACAGCTCTGTGCACACGTGCAAGCATTTCTGTAGGATGGATCCATAGCGTGGAATTTCTGGCTCCAAGAATACATGTGTGTTTAAAACATTGACAGATGTTGCCAAAATGCCCTTGAAAAGGCATCCATTCCAATTCCTCCTCTGGCATAGAAGGCCACCTCCTCTGCTGGCCAGCAAGGGGAAGTACTCAACTTTGGGGTCTCAGTCTTTTCATCCATGGGATAAAGGTTGGACTGGGTGATACCCATGGTCCCTTGCAGCCCTAACTTTCTAAATTTGTGATTTTTTTTTTTTTTTTTCCTCCAAGATGTCCAGCCTGGGGAGTAGGACTGAGCCTGGAACTTCAGTAGGACTCTGCTCCTCTCCACTCCCCTCCCCTCCCTCCCTCCAGTCCCAGGAGAGTGGAAAACGCAAGAGGCTGCCAGGTAGCAGACCCAGTCCCTGAACTGCTGTGGGAAGGAACCCTGTAAGTCTCTCCGCGCCTGCCTGTCCATTTCTCCACCTGGTTCAGCAACTTCTGCATCCCCTCCCAGGGCTCCCATGCCGGTCTCTTGAGATAACATCTTATGAAGTCCTGTGCCAAAAGCATGCCTTTTTCTGCCCCTGGAAGGAATTATTTTCACTTGTTCTGAAGAAGAGTCTCTGCATGTACTTGTAACTCCTGCCAAGAAACCTGAGAGGCCCCGAATTCCTCAGCGCCTGGATCCCAGAATCGCCTAATCTGCCGGCTGCTCCCTTCCAAGGGGCACTGAGATGATGGAGTTACGAGCTGCTTAAAGGCTTAGAGAGTGTCAGCCTGAAGGGAGGAGAGAGTGAGGGAGCGTCTGCTGCCACTTGGTTCGACCTCTCAGATGAAAGAGTTTGGGAGAAGGGAGTGTTTATGGGGATCAGTGCAGACACCCTAGAGGGGCCAGAGTTCCCCTTGGGCTTCTCAAAGATGACAGAGGCTTGACATCATCAGAGCCCCTGAGGAAGACGTTCTATCCCTGAGTCACTTAGCGTCAGGATCCTAAGAGCCTGAAGGCTCATGGGGATTGAGCTGCTCACGAGGTCAGGACTGCTTCACCTTGCACAACTCCAGGGGGCTCTGTTTACATTAACTACACAGTGAATGGTGCCCTGGAGAGGTACAAAGTGGTGCTAATGACAGCACTGTAGCAGCCAGCATGACTTTTTAAATGTGAAAAGAACTCTAATGATCTCTTGTTATACTCAAAACAAAATCCATAAATCTCTCTGCACCATCCAGCCCCATTTTCCTCTCCAACCTCATGTCCTGCCATCACCCTGGCTCCCTAAGTTCCAAACACATTGGCCGTCTTTCTGATCCCTGGCGGCCCAGTGGCCCGCTTAGTTCCTGCCTCAGGGCCTTCGCACAAGCTGCCTCTAGACCTTCCCAAGTTTGGCTGCTTCTTGTTAATAAATGCTTACTTTGCTTTCAGAAATGGGCTCTTTCTATTCGCTCCCATTTTACATTCAAAGTTCTATCCACAAGGAGCCACGAGTATCCATTCTCAATTCGCTTTTCCTTTTCCCTACCATATTATTTCCCTACCACTTATCTCACTCATGCTTCTATCCATAGAGCCAAGACAATGCCTGACACCTTACAGATGCTCAGAATTATCTGTTGAACTGTTGACCTACAATAAATAGACTGCTGGAGAGTTCTCCAGCAAAAATGAATTTATTTGGGACCAGCAAAGAACTGCAATTTGGGAACTGCAACCATGGTGAGCTATGTGCAAGTCCCTGCACAGCTAGGAGAGAAGAACTCTTTTACAGAGGGGAAAAGGCAGGTGGACGGGTTATAGTTAAACAAGAGTCCATGGCTTTTCATTGGCTGAGTCCATGCTAGCAAAGAAAAGGAGTCTTTCTTCTTCCTGCTGGGCTCGGCAGTGGTGCTGGGTGTGAAAGCTCCCTCTTCCGGCCTCCAAATTCTATTTAATTGAGGTTTCTGTTTATTAATTTTTTACAGAACAAGCACTGAATTGAATCAGGGCAGTGACGGTACCTTGGAAGCTGTAAGGTGCTACACCTCGGTGAAAACCGTCTCAAGTAGCGGAAAGGCAATGAGTGTTAGAGAAAACTTACGGTCTCCTAGTTTCATGAGCAGTTCTTAAAAAGCAGAGAACTTTTATTTGGTGTGGGGGGTCAGCCCATCATTTTCTTCCCCCAGCCTGCACCCCGCTTACACAGGCTGGTAAATGGTGGGGCTGGTGGTAATCCTTCCATCCAACCCCTTTGCCATAATGATGGGAAAACTGAGGCTCTCCCCAAGGGGCGGAAGATACCAACGTTGATAGCTGAGCTGAGACTAGGGGCTCAGGTCCCCTTCTTGCTGGGCCAGAGCACCCAGTGTCCATTGCATAGACAAAGAACGGAGGCGGAAGTATACTTGAGGGGCAGCCTGATCTGCCCTGAGAAACCTGTCACAGTGCTTGGGTATTATGTCTCCAGAAGATTCCTATTAAAACAGAAACACTTTTTCAAAATTTCATCTCTTAGAAGAGATTTGTTTCGGAGATAAGCCATGTGAAAAAGCAAAGAATGAGACCCTGAGGGGGGAGGAAATACCAAAGGTGGTGGCCGTGGTGTCTGTTATAAAGGGGAGCTTGGGGTCTAGACTTGGGCAGGAGAGTGGAAGAGAGGTGTGGCACCCATGCCTACCTCTGCCAATCTCATTTTGCCTCAGGCTGGCCTCAAACATGAACCACAGAGAACTGTTCAAATGCCAACAAACAAACACAAGCAGCAAACAAAGAGGTGTTTGTACTGGGGATAACCAGTCCCACGGGTGGTTTGGGTGTAGCGGAAAGCAAGATTTGGATTTTGGAACAGATGGCGTTTAGAAAGCTGAGGAGGAGAGAGGGTCATCCCCTACGGCCCTGTGCCACCCTGCCCAGCATCCCTGTGGTGAGGGAAGAGTCGGCATCAGAGGCACCTCCTGGGGGGCTGGACCACACAATCAGAGAGCCTCTTCATTCCTGCCCTCCTGGAGGGTGGGGTGGGGAGGACGCAGGGGGCTGTCTATAACTGCTTGGACAGCTGGAATAGGCAGAAAACAAGCAAGTTCAGCAAGACTTTGATATTCTAGCTAAAAAGCTCAGAACTGTACACACCCGGCTCCCTGCAGCCAACAACTAGAAACACCTGTAGGAAACTCAATGGAACAAATAATATCACCCGTGGAAGGGGACCTGAGCATCCCCTGGTTTGTTCCATTCATCCTCTGCTCCTCCAGGGAGGGAAATGAAGCCGGGACCTGCTGCCAGACCTTAGTTTGAAGGCTGCTGAGTGGGCCTCCAAAGTGCATAGAGTTTCTCCTCCTTCTCTCCCTATTCAAAAGCTATCACTTCTTAGGGGCTTCTCCAGTGGCGCAGTGGTTAGGAGTCCACCTGCCAAGGCAGGCGACACAGATTCGAGCCCTGGTCCGGGAAGATCCCACATGCCGCAGAGCGGCTGGGCCCGTGCACTGCAGCTGCTGGGCCTGCGCTCTAGAGCCCGCGAGCCACAACTACTGAAGCCTGTGCACATAGAGCCCGTGCTCCACAACAAGAGAAGCCACCGCAATGAGAAGCCCGTGCACCGCAACGAGAAGAAGCCCCCGCTCACCGCAACTGGAGGGGGCCCACGTGCAGCAGCGAAGACCCAATGCAGCCAAAAATAAAATAAATAAATTTATTTTTTTAAAAAAAGCTATCACTTCTTAAAGCCTCAGTTAAAGTCCTTTCCAGCCCATAGCGGCTCTCTACCCCCTGAGCGCCAATGGCTGTTTTCTTCACCTGGCACCTTGCACAGGCAGCCTCGCGTCACCACTGCTTATCCATGCCTTACGTCTCTCCCCAGTTCATCATCAAGCTCCTTTGCAGGCACAGTGCTGAGCACATAGTAGGAGACCCTGATAAAAGCCTGGAGCTGGA
Source organism: Lipotes vexillifer (assembly GCF_000442215.2). Classification (NCBI taxonomy): domain Eukaryota; kingdom Metazoa; phylum Chordata; class Mammalia; order Artiodactyla; family Lipotidae; genus Lipotes; species Lipotes vexillifer. The sequence continues at coordinate 530,380 of NW_006773122.1, forward strand.
TGGAACCTGAGTCACCATGACTGTGCACTCCCTCCATATTACAGATGGAGAAACTGAGACCCAGAGTGGGCGAGGGGCTTGCATGACAGACAGCTGGGGAGGGCTGGGGTATTTGCTGAACTAAGAAACAAGGATAATGGTGGTCCCGCATTGGTGTGTCCGCATTGGCAGGCATGGAAGGCAGCATTTCAACTGATGAATCTGAGATGTCCTTCAACTTTTGGATAACTGCATTTTAAGAAATCAAATCCTATTTTAGCTCTTTGGGGGCATTGTGGTTAAAGAAATTATACAGGATATTGTTCCTTAAAAGTCAATGATCAGTCAAGATTCTCTAGTTGTGAGCAAAAGAAACTGACTCCAGCTAATTTAGGAGAAAGGAAATTTACTGAAAGGATGTGGGAATACTTGAAGAATAGAAGGAAGAACTGAGACACTAGGATAGGAAAGGGCTGGGAACTGGGCAGCTTTGGGGATCCAGGTAGGAGGAACCTGCAACAGAGACACCACAAGCGACCACAGGTTTGATCAGTTTCAACGCCTTGTCCTTGCTTCAAGATAGGAAGGCCAGATAGAAAGGTCCAGCTTGGGCCATGTGCCCACCTCTTGGCCCGAGCTGGGCAGGTTACCTTGACCAACAAGATCACACACAGGCAACTGGAAGTGTGGGTGCAGGAGGCGAGGAACACTGCTACACCTGCTTGCCACATTTTAGCGTATTGGTTTAGAACAGGAGTCAGCAAACTGCAGCCCATTGCCGGTTTTTGTAAATAAAGTTTTACTGACACACAGCCACGCTTGTACGTGTTATCCGTGGCTGCTTTCCTGATACGGCAGCAGAGTTGAGGAGTTGAGACAGAGATCCTGTGGCCCAGAGTCTAAAGTATTTACTACCTGTCCTTTCACAGCAAGTTTGTCGACCCCTGTTTTAGAATCCTGTGCCACCTCCATCAGTTCCTCAAGGCCTGACTTTGAGCAAGACCTTTATTCACCAGCCTCAGTTTGCTCATTTGTTAATGATGAATTTGAGCTGTGCCTTCCTTCACGTGTCTTTCCAGAAGACTTAATTCAGCCCCATTGTTCTATAATTAAGCTGGTACAAGTAGTCTTTAAAAAATAGTCTTTGTTTCACGCCCATTAGGGTGGCTATTACTGAAAAAAGCAAAACAAAACAGGAAATAACAAGTGTTGGCGACGATGTGGAGAAATTGGAACCCTTGTGCACTGTTGGTAGAAATGTAAAATAGTGCAGACACTGTGGAAAGCAGTATGGTGGTTCCACAAAAAATTAAAATTAGAATTACCATATGATCCATCAATTCCACTTCTGGGTATATACCGCAAACAATTGAGAGCAAGGTCTCAAAGAGACATCCGTACATCCATATACGTAGTAGCACTATTCATAACAGCCAAGGGCTTCCCTGGTGGCGCAGTGGTTGAGAGTCCGCCTGCCGATGCAGGGGACACGGGTTCGCGCCCCGGTCCGGGAAGATCCCACGTGCCGCGGAGCGGCTGGGCCCGTGAGCCATGGCCGCTGAGCCTGCGCGTCCGGAGCCTGTGCTCCGCAACGGGAGAGGCCAAGACAGTGAGAGGCCCGCGTACCGCAAAAAAACCAAACAAACAAACAAACAAAAAAAAACATAATAGCCAAAAGGTGGAAGCAACCCAAATGTCCATCTGCGGATGAATGGATGAAGAGAATGTGGTATATACCACAAGGGAATATTATTCAGCCAAAAAGGAGGGAATTCTGATACACGCAACAACATGGACAAACCTTGAAGACATTATGCTAAGTGAAATAGGCCAGTCACAAAAAGACAAATGCTGAATGATTCTATTTATATGAGATACTTAGAGAAGTCAAAGTGATAGATAAAGTAGAATGGTGGTTGCCAGGGGCCTGGGGTGGAGGTGGACAAAGGGGAGTTGTTTAATGGGCATAGAACGTCGATTCTGTAAAATGAAGGAGGTCTGGAGATTAGCTGCACAATGAAGTAAATTAGCACCGCTGAACTATACTCTCAAAAATGGTCAAAACGGTAAATTTAAATTGTAAATGTTATGTATATTTTACCACAATTAAAACAAATTTTTGAAGAAGTCTTTAAAGCTCCTATGTGATTTAGCAAATCACAGACGTTCCCCGAGGGCAGGGATTTTAGTCTGTTCGGTGCACTGCTGTACCCTTCACGCCAGAACTGCGCCTGGCGTGGAGCAGCGGCTGGGTACACATTTACAGAGAGAGAGGGACTCCCAGCCTCTTTGCCCCTTAAGGGTGAGGGTGACACTGCAATTGCTGTTTGAAGGTCAAGCCAAACCCCAGAGGGTCCTTGTGGGACTTGCCCTTTCCCCTGCCTCCTGCCACCAGCTGAACTGGCACAGCTGGCACCAGGGCAAGGCAGAAACCTAGCGTGGGCTGTGACAACCCAGAATCTATCGTACACCAGACCTCACTAGCATTCTTACGTGTGACTTAAATAAACAGCCATGTCTCAGAGCACTCTTAAGTTAATTTGCTCTATCACACATGAATATGTCAAACAATATCTGAAGCTAGGATGAGACAAAACGAATAACTCTGTCCTAAGAGGCACAGTATGCCTCATTTCCGTTACAGTAAACCTGTCTTGGCCGTGTCGGGTAGGACACCTTCTCTTCTGTGACTCCAGAAGGCGGAGAGCTGTGACTGGCCTTTATCCTTTCTTCTTCATTCTTACACAATAGTGGGAGCTCCTCAAATGACAGCATTTTAGAGAAAGAAGAGCTGTTATTATAATTTTTAAAAATAAGTTTATTTATTTATTTATTTATATTTTTTGGCTGCGTTGGGTCTTCGTTGCTGCGTGCTGGCCTTCTCTGCTTGCGGTGAGCGGGGGCTACTCTTCGTTGCGGTGCACGGGCTTCTTACTGCAGTGGCTTCTCTTGTTGAGGAGCACGGGCTCTAGGTGTGCGGGCTTCAGTAGTTGTGACTCGTGGGCTCAGTAGTTGCGGCTCGCGGGCTCTAGAGCACAGGCTCAGTAGTTGTGGCACACGGGCTTACTTGCTCTGTGGCATGTGGGATCTTCCCGGACCAGGGCTCGAACCCATGTCCCCTGCATTGGCAGGCAGATTCTCAACCATTGCACCACCAGGGAAGTCCCTATAACTTTCATTATGCAAAATTTCAAACAGACACAAAGGTATACAATATGGCATAATGAACCCCTGAGATGCAGCCCCTAGCTTCAGCAATTCACATTCAATTTTGCTTCATCTCGATTCACCCATTCCCTCTCCTATCTCTTTTATACTTTATGTAAATGTTTATTGAAGCAAGATATATATCCAGAAAAGTGCCCACATTATAAATGTACAACTCAATGGATTTTCACAAATTGTACACATCCGTGTAACCAGTGCCCAGTTCAAGAAACAGAACATAGCCAGCCTCCAGAAGCCCCCTCATGTTGCCTGGAATGACACTGAATTCGGGTCCAATATTTTCATTTCGTAAAGGAGAAAATTAAGGCCCAACAGGGAAAATGGCTGTACCCAAGTGACAAAGTTCAAGGCACTGCTACTAGTTTATAGTCTTGGAGATGCAATGACTCCTACACAGAACATATCCCTCTGGGCTGCAGGCACAAGCATGTATGGAACACAACACGCTGGGTACCTAATGTCCTCTGCCTGAGGATGCTGAACTCAGGGCATGGTCCGCACCTGCCCTTTGCGGGGCTGATTTCTACATCCTGGCCATTCCCAGGGTTTCATACAGAACTCTCCCTGACCACATGCTCCCAAGAAGCTCTTAACAAGATTGTGCCAGAAGGACCCTCAGAGAACCAATCATCATATGGTGTGCTTAAAAAAAAAAAAGAAAAAACCCATGAAATCTTATTTTTAAAATTCTCTAAATTAGTGGGTGGTTATTATTTTTAAAATTCTAAAAATAGAGAAATATACCAAGCCAATGTAGAATATTCCCTTGCCTGGATTGTAAATTAGTCAGGAGTACAGGTGGCTGTGTGGCCAATAGGTTTTACATGTGTGTGATTTTTTTTAACAGCTAGAGGAGAGAGCTGCCTCTTTTTCTTCCCTCCTCCTTGGCTTTCTCTCCAAGTCACTGTTTTTTGTTTTTTGTTTTTTGTTTTTAAAGATGTTGGGGGTAGGAGTTTATTTATTTATTTTTGCTGTGTTGGGTCTTCGTTTCTGTGCGAGGGCTTTCTCCAGTTGTGGCAAGCGGGGGAACTTCATTGCGGTGCATGGGCCTCTCACTATTGCGGCCTCTCCTGTTGCGGAGCACAGGCTCCAGACGCGCAGGCTCAGTAGTTGTGGCTCACGGGCCTAGTTGCTCCGCGGCATGTGGTATCCTCCCAGACCAGGGCTCGAACTCGTGTCCCCTGCATTGGCAGGCAGATTCTCAACCACTGCGCCACCAGGGAAGCCCCTCAAAGTCACTGTTTTGCTGCCAAAAGCTGGATGGGGAGGAGATGGGAAGGGGTAGAGTGATTGCCACTGGCTATGTACCACAAAAGTCCAGCTTCTTGTTCACTTCTGGTGTCGTGCCTTTGTGTGTAATAGAAACACAGAGCAAGAAGGGTATTCTCAGCACTAAGGTCTCTGTAAACAGGACCATGTACTAGAAAACACAGAAGGTTGGAGTGAGATGCAGCCTTAGTGTCATCCATGATGATGGGAGACCAGAGCAGCTCTGCAGTCTCCTGGGCTCTCTCTCACCAGAGCTTGGATTAACTCTAAGTCTCCTGGCCACCAGTGCAGTGCTCTTTGAACTATTCCACTTGAGATCCCAGGACAATCTCAATTTTTCTATTCTGTTTTATTTGCTCCCCAAACATGTATTTGTACTTGTAGTGCTATGGGTGTCAATTCTGGGTTTTTGAAACAAGCAGGAACTCAGAGAGCCTGCCCCTTTGAAGAGCTGAGTTGGCTGGGAATTTTTTAAGGTAGGCTTGTGTAGCCATCAGAACCAATTAGGTTGCAAGTGACAGAAACTGAGATTAAATGAGTTTAAGTAGAAAGATAAGTTATTGGTTCATGCAACACGTAAGTTGAGACTTCAGGCATGGCTGGATCCAGGGCTCTCTTCTCTCCATCTCTCAGTTCTGCTCTCTCTGCCTGTTGGCTTCTCTCATTTGCTGCTGTTGAGCTTCCTCTACATGAATGGGTGTGTGAGCTGAATAACAGGCTCCAAAGATGTCTGTGTCCTAATACCCGACTTGTGAATATGTTACCTTATGTGGTAAAAAGCAATGTGTGATTAACTTAAGGATCTTGTGATGGGGAGAGTATCATGGATTATCCAGGTGAGCCCAGCGTAATCACAAGGGTCCTTATAAGAGTGAGCAGGAAGGTCAGAGTAGAAGGAGATGTGATGACAGCAGAGGTTAGAGAGAGAGAGAGAGAAAGAGCTTTGAAGATGATAACTTGCTGGACTTGAAGACACAGGAAGGATTCATAAACCTAGGAATGGAGATGGCCGCCAGAACCTGCAAAACGTCAAGGAGTCTTGTAGTCTCCCTTAGAGCATCCAGAAGGAATGTGACCCAGCTGACAGCTTGATTTTAGGACTTCTGAGCTCCAGAACTATAAGATAATACATTTTAAAATTTATTTATTTATTTATTTATTTGGCTGCACCAGGTCTTAGTTGTGGCACATGGGATCTTTAGTTGTGGCATGTGGGATCTAGTTCTCTGACCAGGGTTCAAACCCGGGCCCCCTGCATTGGGAGTGTGGAGTCTTAGCCACTGGACCACCGGGAAAGTCCTATAAGATAATAAATTTATGTTCTTTTGAGCCACTAAGTTTGTGGTAATTTGTTACCACAGTAATAGGAAACTGACACAATGGGCTTACTTCCCCAGGTTTTCATCTTCTCACATATGGATCCAGTAGTCAGTCCATGGGGGTGGGGAAGTTTCTCCCAAAGTCCCCACAGGACTCCCAGAGGAAGATTCTCTTTGGTCATAGTCAGGTCATGGGGCTGTCTGTTGTCGTACCAATCACTGGTGCCAGAACAGGGGAGTGAGAAAGTCCGCCCAGCCTGGGTTACCTGCCTGGGTGGGGACACTGAGCAATGGGCCCTCTGAGTCACTTGCAATGGAGAGAGGAAGGCCTGCTGGACAAACTAAAAAATAACGCATATGCCCTACATTTGGGACTATTTGGAAAGTGATGTGAGGAGATGAAACCACGGGCTGGATTAGGAGGTGCTGACCATAGCAGAGAGGTGAGTGAACCAGGGGAGGGGACGATAGAATTGCCTGGAAGGTTCTGGACCCTTCAGAACCACATGGGAATTTTGTTGCTACGTCACACAGTTGTCAGTGTGATAGTGCTGGAAAAGAAGATTCGGTGTGTGTGTGTGTGTGTGTGTGTGTGTGTGTGTGTGTGTACACACAGGAGGTAGCAGAGTGCAGTGGTTAAGTTCTGAAAAGTCTGGGTTCCTTATCTCAGTTCTGCTACTTACTGGCTGAGCAACCTCACACATAGTTCTTCATCTCTCCTAAGACTCAAGACTCCTCATCTACCAAATACGGACAACAGTCATCCCTACCTCATGGGACCATTGTGAGAAGTGAAAGAGATCAGGCACGTAATGTGCTCAGCAGAGCGTCCAGCCACAGTAAATTCCACATTAATGGTACCTGTTATTATTATTTTAATTAAGGGGAAAGACCTTCAACACATGAAAGATTTTCAGGGGACAACTTGCTTTGTGAGGTCCTGGAGGGCAGAACCAGGGCCAAAGAGTGGAAGCCATAGTTCAACACAAGGAAGAACTTTGTCTGGAGTCTTGGAAGAAGGGCCAGGCTGCCTTCGGAGGTGGTGAGCATCCATCACTGAGGTGCTCAGGTAGGGTGGAGGACCACTTGGCGGGGATGCCATGGAGGGGATGTATTTTAAGTAGGAGGTTGGTGTGGTCACCTTTTAAGGGCTCTTCTTGTTCCAAGAGCCAGTGGTCCTCATCCCTGAGGGGAGCCTTCCCCATGTGAGTGGGGCCTCTGTGGTTTCAGAAACCCTCCAGGATCCATTGAGTCCACACATATTTGGTTCTGACACTCCCGGCCTGGGATTATTTCCAGGCTTTACACATGCAGCCCCAGAACTTGACTCCATCTCCAACTTGTTCAGCTGCAGCTTAGCGAGCAGAGGAACTGATCTGTATTCAGTAACCACCTCAGGAATCATGTGTGAAAGGCTTGGGAAAGTAGCTTCTGTCTTGGGGATAATATCCCAGGCCCCCCGCCCCCCCACCCCCCATCATTGCGGTGCATGGGCCTCTCACTATTGCGGCCTCTCCTGTTGCGGAGCACAGGCTCCAGACGCGCAGGCTCAGTAGTTGTGGCTCACGGGCCTAGTTGCTCCGCGGCATGTGGTATCCTCCCAGACCAGGGCTCGAACTCGTGTCCCCTGCATTGGCAGGCAGATTCTCAACCACTGCGCCACCAGGGAAGCCCCTCAAAGTCACTGTTTTGCTGCCAAAAGCTGGATGGGGAGGAGATGGGAAGGGGTAGAGTGATTGCCACTGGCTATGTACCACAAAAGTCCAGCTTCTTGTTCACTTCTGGTGTCGTGCCTTTGTGTGTAATAGAAACACAGAGCAAGAAGGGTATTCTCAGCACTAAGGTCTCTGTAAACAGGACCATGTACTAGAAAACACAGAAGGTTGGAGTGAGATGCAGCCTTAGTGTCATCCATGATGATGGGAGACCAGAGCAGCTCTGCAGTCTCCTGGGCTCTCTCTCACCAGAGCTTGGATTAACTCTAAGTCTCCTGGCCACCAGTGCAGTGCTCTTTGAACTATTCCACTTGAGATCCCAGGACAATCTCAATTTTTCTATTCTGTTTTATTTGCTCCCCAAACATGTATTTGTACTTGTAGTGCTATGGGTGTCAATTCTGGGTTTTTGAAACAAGCAGGAACTCAGAGAGCCTGCCCCTTTGAAGAGCTGAGTTGGCTGGGAATTTTTTAAGGTAGGCTTGTGTAGCCATCAGAACCAATTAGGTTGCAAGTGACAGAAACTGAGATTAAATGAGTTTAAGTAGAAAGATAAGTTATTGGTTCATGCAACACGTAAGTTGAGACTTCAGGCATGGCTGGATCCAGGGCTCTCTTCTCTCCATCTCTCAGTTCTGCTCTCTCTGCCTGTTGGCTTCTCTCATTTGCTGCTGTTGAGCTTCCTCTACATGAATGGGTGTGTGAGCTGAATAACAGGCTCCAAAGATGTCTGTGTCCTAATACCCGACTTGTGAATATGTTACCTTATGTGGTAAAAAGCAATGTGTGATTAACTTAAGGATCTTGTGATGGGGAGAGTATCATGGATTATCCAGGTGAGCCCAGCGTAATCACAAGGGTCCTTATAAGAGTGAGCAGGAAGGTCAGAGTAGAAGGAGATGTGATGACAGCAGAGGTTAGAGAGAGAGAGAGAGAAAGAGCTTTGAAGATGATAACTTGCTGGACTTGAAGACACAGGAAGGATTCATAAACCTAGGAATGGAGATGGCCGCCAGAACCTGCAAAACGTCAAGGAGTCTTGTAGTCTCCCTTAGAGCATCCAGAAGGAATGTGACCCAGCTGACAGCTTGATTTTAGGACTTCTGAGCTCCAGAACTATAAGATAATACATTTTAAAATTTATTTATTTATTTATTTATTTGGCTGCACCAGGTCTTAGTTGTGGCACATGGGATCTTTAGTTGTGGCATGTGGGATCTAGTTCTCTGACCAGGGTTCAAACCCGGGCCCCCTGCATTGGGAGTGTGGAGTCTTAGCCACTGGACCACCGGGAAAGTCCTATAAGATAATAAATTTATGTTCTTTTGAGCCACTAAGTTTGTGGTAATTTGTTACCACAGTAATAGGAAACTGACACAATGGGCTTACTTCCCCAGGTTTTCATCTTCTCACATATGGATCCAGTAGTCAGTCCATGGGGGTGGGGAAGTTTCTCCCAAAGTCCCCACAGGACTCCCAGAGGAAGATTCTCTTTGGTCATAGTCAGGTCATGGGGCTGTCTGTTGTCGTACCAATCACTGGTGCCAGAACAGGGGAGTGAGAAAGTCCGCCCAGCCTGGGTTACCTGCCTGGGTGGGGACACTGAGCAATGGGCCCTCTGAGTCACTTGCAATGGAGAGAGGAAGGCCTGCTGGACAAACTAAAAAATAACGCATATGCCCTACATTTGGGACTATTTGGAAAGTGATGTGAGGAGATGAAACCACGGGCTGGATTAGGAGGTGCTGACCATAGCAGAGAGGTGAGTGAACCAGGGGAGGGGACGATAGAATTGCCTGGAAGGTTCTGGACCCTTCAGAACCACATGGGAATTTTGTTGCTACGTCACACAGTTGTCAGTGTGATAGTGCTGGAAAAGAAGATTCGGTGTGTGTGTGTGTGTGTGTGTGTGTGTGTGTGTGTGTACACACACAGGAGGTAGCAGAGTGCAGTGGTTAAGTTCTGAAAAGTCTGGGTTCCTTATCTCAGTTCTGCTACTTACTGGCTGAGCAACCTCACACATAGTTCTTCATCTCTCCTAAGACTCAAGACTCCTCATCTACCAAATACGGACAACAGTCATCCCTACCTCATGGGACCATTGTGAGAAGTGAAAGAGATCAGGCACGTAATGTGCTCAGCAGAGCGTCCAGCCACAGTAAATTCCACATTAATGGTACCTGTTATTATTATTTTAATTAAGGGGAAAGACCTTCAACACATGAAAGATTTTCAGGGGACAACTTGCTTTGTGAGGTCCTGGAGGGCAGAACCAGGGCCAAAGAGTGGAAGCCATAGTTCAACACAAGGAAGAACTTTGTCTGGAGTCTTGGAAGAAGGGCCAGGCTGCCTTCGGAGGTGGTGAGCATCCATCACTGAGGTGCTCAGGTAGGGTGGAGGACCACTTGGCGGGGATGCCATGGAGGGGATGTATTTTAAGTAGGAGGTTGGTGTGGTCACCTTTTAAGGGCTCTTCTTGTTCCAAGAGCCAGTGGTCCTCATCCCTGAGGGGAGCCTTCCCCATGTGAGTGGGGCCTCTGTGGTTTCAGAAACCCTCCAGGATCCATTGAGTCCACACATATTTGGTTCTGACACTCCCGGCCTGGGATTATTTCCAGGCTTTACACATGCAGCCCCAGAACTTGACTCCATCTCCAACTTGTTCAGCTGCAGCTTAGCGAGCAGAGGAACTGATCTGTATTCAGTAACCACCTCAGGAATCATGTGTGAAAGGCTTGGGAAAGTAGCTTCTGTCTTGGGGATAATATCCCAGGCCCCCCGCCCCCCCACCCCCCA
>NW_006773122.1:540752-560600 GCF_000442215.2 Lipotes vexillifer
CCCCACCCCCGCCGCCCCAGGAGAGCTGAAAATAACAGCATTAACAGTCTTTGACCACTTCCAAATTGCCTGGCACTGTGTGAACTCTGGTATTAGCTAGAATTCAGCATAGCAAAAAAGCCAAATAACCATTGTTTACACATAAAAGTTTTGTTTTTCTTAGGTATAGAAGTATGGACACAAGCAGTTCTGGGTTGATGTGATGACGCAATGCAATTACCAGCGACCCAGAATCCTTCTACCTTTTTCTCTTTAGAGCAGCATTTCTCCAAAGGGTGTTTGCTCTGATAAATTTGGGACATACTACAAACTATAACCCTTTTTTTAAAAAAATAATTTTAATTGGAGTTTAGTTGATTTATAATGTTGTATTAGTTTCTGGTGTACAGCAAAGTGTATAACCCTTCTTTAGAAATCACAGATGAGCCCCAGAATGCTCAGGACCTGCATTGCTTCCTGGTGCTTTCTTAGTAACTTTTTTTTTTTTCTTTTGGCCACACCGCATGGCATGTGGGATTTTAGTTCCCCGACCAGGGAACAAACCTGCAGTGGAAGCTCGGAATCTTAACCACTGGACCGCCAGGGAAGTCCCTCCTGGTGTGCTTTTTTATGAATAATTTTTTTAAAGTATTTGCTTTTTTAACCACACAGTTCATATTTGCTATAAAAAATGTTCTTAAGTATAAACAAAGCTGAAAAAAAAGAATAAAAAAGAAATTGTCCATATCTTTTCACTCAGAGAGAACCCTTATTAGGAAGTTGGTATGTTACCTAGATTAGATATAAAAAATATACAAACATAAATATTTACAAAAATGGGATCATTCCCACATAACTATTCTATAACCTGTTTATTCCATTTAACAAGATATCATGACCATCTTTCCATGCTGAGAATTACGGTCATAGCATCAAATTAATTCATCTGTTTATTCAACAGTTGATTCGGTGTCTAGAAAGTGACAGGTGTGAGCTACTCCAGGTGGGTTGGACAAAACCAGAAGCTGTCTCTTCCTCTTGGAGCTCATGGCACTGCTCCCTGCACTGTGTTTCACCTCACAGACCCATGACCGCATACACACACACACACACACACACACACACACACACACACACACGTTTATACAGATATGATTATTTATTGACATGTACATAGAGTGAGGGGTCGACACCTCAGGAGCACAGCTCGATGGACTTTTCCACAAGCATGCACCCCCGTAACCACCACTCACATACCGAACATGTCTGGAACCCCAGAAAGTTCTTTCCTGCCCTTTCCCAGTCACACAGAACCCTCTGAATGGAAACCCCTTTTGGAGTACGTGGATTTTTTCACGGCAGTGAGTTTTGTCTCTAGAACTAGACAGAATTTGAGCTCCTCGGCACAGGCCCTCCTGGGCTGGGCTCCTCTCTGGCCCTTAGGGACTGGGCAGGCTGGTGGGCACTACTGACGGCTGCGGGTGCGCCCCCTGGGACCTCCAGACACCTACCCTCCCTGGGGGCACTGGAGGCAGAGGCTTAGGCGTCCTGTGCTCCCAGGTCAGAGAGCAAGAAAGCTCTCCTCGTGGCAGCACCTCCTGTCCTGTCTGGCCTGGGCAGGCCTCAGTGGAGCGGGAGGGGAAAGGGGCCCTGAGCAGGAGGCAGCAGGTGAGAAAGAAAGGATTAAAGGCCTGAGTCAGGTTCCCCAGGTGAAAGGGAGGGGCACAGGGGTAATGAGTAAAAATAATCACCATTTCTGAGGTGGGGCTGGGGGCACGACTGAGGACATTTGAATATGGACAGTATATTAAATAATGGTACTGTATCAAAGGTAAATTTCTCGATTTTGATCATTATACTGTGGTTTTGAAAGGGAAATATTCACTAACACACTGAGGGATACTGTATTTGACTTGACTTCAAATGGTTCAGATAAAAATCGGTGTGTGTGTGTGTGTGTGTGTGTGTGTGTGTGTACTTATGGAGCAAGAGAATGGTAAAGAAAATGGGGCAAGATATAAACAAATGGTGAATCTGGGTAAAGGTAACACCAAAATCACAGAACATAATGGTGTCTGAGACCTGTCTGAGTTTCAGATGTTTCCATTCTGACGCCGGGGAAAAATGTGATCTTGGGCAGCTTCCTGTCTCTTTGGTCCTACTTTGTAGGGGTGAAACTGGACACCATATGGTCTTTGTGTGACAGATCACCTCTGGCTTTCTGGAAACTTAAGGCTCTGGGTTTGTATTGATAGAATCACAGGATTATCCAGGTGACCCACCAGGTGACTGATGGGTGTAGGGTCCCTCTATCTTTTTATTTTTTTGAGGGTCCCTCTATCTTAATCTTCCCATTTTTACCAGATCACCTGGGGCATGGGGTTTGCTTCCTGCTGGGGAGAATGAGAGGAGAAGTGGTCATTTTCCAGTGGTTGCCTTTCTCCCAAATTTAAAGTAACAGAAAACTTGTAAGTATGGAAAATAGGGAAATGACAAGCAAGTAGCCGGGCCTCTACAATCCCATTACCCTAATGTTGGCACTTATTCGACAAGTACAGGCTGTTAGAATAGAAGGGAATCCCTACTCGCTGTACTGCTGGGGAAACTGAGGCTCAGAGGTGGGAAGTGACTTGCTCAACATTCCATAGATGCCCCCTAGTGGCAGGGTCAGGATTAGAGACTATGTGTTGTAAATTTCAGACTAGCCCAATATTGGTGTTTATTGTTATCATTACTTTTTTGGCCATGCCTCACGGCTTGCGGGACCTTAGTCCCCCGACCAGGGATTGAACCCGCGCTCTTGGCAGTGAAACCATGGGTTCCTAACCACTGGATGGACTGCCAGGGAATTCCCCCAATATTGGTGTTTGTTATATGTTATTTTTTTTTCTAATTATGTAGGAAATATAAAATATGGAAAAGTCTGAGAGGCCATATCAGATGGATTTGCTTGCTGGCGTTCTTGCTCTTAGAATCTCCAGATTCCAGGTGGAGCGTTCCTCTCTGCATTTGGGTCCCACACCTGGCCCTTCCTTCATCCAGCAGCCTGGGCGGGGCAGGGCTGGGCAGGGCAGGGCTGGACTCCATTCCTCAGCAGGGTGTTAATGGCTTCCAGCTGACCATCAGTAAAACACTCAGGCCCTGAACCTTCCCTGATGGTTCTTTCTCATCCCCGCCATGGAAAGTTGGGCTGGGACTAGCCCATGGGCTGGATGTTGTACAATATATGCCACTCACAGAGTCTGGCTTTGGGGAATAAGGAAGATAAACCATCTGTGCATCGTTCTACCTGAAATTTCACAGTTAATGCTTCATTCCTTTAACTTAAGCTTTGGCCAAATTCCTCCAGTAGCCAGGTCCACCTCTAGAGTTCACAGAAGATGGGGGTCATTCTGTTTGTGAGGAGAGGAGGTATCCTGCTCTTCTTTTTCTCACTCCCCAGAACCCCTTCCATGCATATTTTCAGTGAACATCTGTGTTCTGCTCTGGGGCCATCCCTGGATGGGGCCACATCCCTGGATGGGGCTTATTGTGATCTTGAGGTTGGTCAAAGTAAGAATGTCTGAGGGCAGATCCATTTAAGTTGTTTTATAAAAGAAAACAAAAACAGTGATGAACTTAATATTTATTGAGCTGTTATGTTGGGCTAGGCACTCTGCTAAGTGCTTGAAATGCATCACTTCTTTTAAGGCTCACGACGGCCCTATGAGGTATATATTTTCTTCTCCCTGGTTTATTCTTGTGGAAAAACTGGCTAGAGAGATTAGATTACACACAACTGGAAAGAGTAGTAGGGATGGGGTCAGGGATGCAAATCCAGGTCTGGCTCTGGGAGGAGGGGTCACCATTGTTATTGGGGATTGGCTATCCTTCAACCTCTAGACTGTCTCTATCGCTATGTCTGGCCCCGGGCAAAGGCTCCATCCCTTCTCCCTCCCCAAAGCCCCACACCCTGCTCACACTGCTGCCAGGTGAGACTGGGAATCGCCCTCAGAGATGATCCACACCAACCCTCGTCCTCACTTTTCGTAGAGCTCAGGAAGCTGAGACGGGAGGCAAGGCTGCTGGGTTGCACAACTCCAGGGGCATCCTTTCATTGTCTTCCACGTGCATGTTACTTCCTGGAGCTGTGCAACACAGGGCCTGTGAGAGAGAGGCAGGGACTAGCCCAAGGCACCCGGACTAGAAGAGCCAGCCCTTGAACCCAGAGCCAAGGCCTTTCCTGGCAGTCAGGGCGGTCCTTTCGGTGTGTTTTGGGGAACGGGGAGGGTTAAGTCTTGCAGGGATGTCTGCCCTGGAGGCAGGCCTCGGAGGCTTGGTGTCCACTCCAGCCATTCCTCAGGGCAGCGGCCCCCAACCTTTTTGGCACCAGGGACTGGTTTCGTGGAAGACAGTTTTTCCATGGACTGGGGATGCGGGGAGAGGGGATGGTTCAGGCGGTAATGCGAGCAATGGGCAGCGGCAGATGAAGCTTCGCGACCACCGCTCACCTCCTGCTGTGCGGCCCGGTTCCTACCAGGCCGCAGACCCGTAGCAGTCCACGGCCCGGGGGTTGGGGACCCCTGCCATAGCGGGGAGGCTTTCTCTGAAGGAGGATCTGCAGCCTCCTGTATTTGGCCCCAGAGCACAGCTGGGAGGCAGAGGTGCCCGTGTGCAGCTGTGCAGCCTGACGGGGAACCCTTCTTACCCCATCCTGGCAGCTCTTCTGGAAGGCCCAGCAGACAGCAGGAAGTGGTCAGGCCTCCTCCCAGAGCCGGCCCCTGGCCTGGTGCCCATCCTTTCACTTGTTGCCAGTGAGCACAGGGCACAGCAGGTCTCTCCTCCCTTACAAAACCTTCCAGGATGCCCCACGGCCTGCAGGATGGAAGAGTCCAGACACTTCTGCCCACCTTCCAAGGTCTGCCATAACCAGGTTCTACTTTTCCAGCTGCATCTCAGGCCACAGCTTTCTTTGCACTCCATCAACCCCAGACCACTTACAACTATCACCAAGCACCTGAACTCTCCTGTCTCCTGCCTTATCTCACTTTGTCCTCAGCTCCCCAAACACCTTTCTCCTTTCTTTTTTTTTTTGTCTTGCCTCCTACATTACTTAATAAAGGAGCTATGGACAGTTTGTTCCCTATATTCAGCTTAAAAAATTCTGGAGACCAGAGTAAGCTGAAAGCATAGCTTTTTGTGGGACTGCTTTGGGTCCCAGAAACTATTTGAGAGACCTTCCTTTCTCCTTTCTAACCTCTTGTTCTTACCCTGCTGAAATCTTACCCATCCTTAAAGACTCTAAGAAGTGTTATAATCAGAATTAACTTCCCTCTGGGTTCTGAAAATATTCAACTGACCATCCATCCATTTATCCATCCATCCACCCACCCATCCATTCATCCATCCATCCATCCATCCATCACTCCCACTGTGTCCTATGCTTAAAGATTAAGCATTTAATAAATACTGCTTGGACACTGCCGTCAATTAGCTGTAAGTCAGAAGGCGGATAACTAAGCAAGGAATGTTGTAAGTGCTGCCCTGGGGAAAGAGAGGTCCTCAGCAAAAGCCTCACAAGGAGATGGGACAGTCAGTTCTCCTTTAATAAGTAAAGGAGATCTACATGGATTCAACTCCACACTACATTTGGAATTAAAAGCATTGCTGTTGGTGACAAGCAAGTTGTCCAGCATGCACTGTTTATCAACAGCATTATTGTGTGTCCTTAGTAACTCCACATATTAATGTTTTGCTTTCTTTATTTTGCTGCATGCCTTCTTACGCATTCTCATTTGGGTCCCACGATAATCTTGTTATAGATTAAGACGCTGAGGGTCAAAGAGGTAAAGTGATTTGCCCACACCACACAGCTAGTAAGAGGCAGAGCTGAGACTAGAACCCAGGTGTTCTGATTCTAATCCACTGGCTCCTCATTTCCATCTCAGCTGCCTCCTTTTGAGCTTCTCGCTTATATCCGCTGGCTCCATTTACCGCACAGCCAACACAATGGACACGGATGCTCCCTGCCTTTATTAATGTGGAAATTACAGCCTCTCACCTCTAGCTTATTGAGGTGGTCAGCCATACTTTGGCTGGGTGACCTTGGGAAAGTAACTTAACCTCTCTGGGCCTTGATTTCCTTATTTATAAAGGGGGAAATCCTCTCTCCATATATATGTTCCATATATATGTTCATTAACTACTTTTAACTCCCGTTGGAGGAACTAATGATTTAATATCTATATATATATATAATTAATAAAATATATAAGTAATATATAAATATAAAATGATGATTTAGAGCTTGGGTTCTGGAGTCACACAGATGTAGTCACACAAATCCCAGTCCTGCCACTGACTGGCTTTGTGACTCAGAGTCACTTAACCTTTCCGTGACTCTGGTTTCATGTCAACAAAATGGGGATAATAATTGGAAACTTCCCAGGGTTTTTGAGGAGATTAAATACTACATGAAAAGAATTTAGCTCAGTGCCTGGCATTTTATTTTATTATTATTTTTCATTTTAAATATTTATTTATTTATCTTTGGCTGCATTGGGTCTTTGTCGCTGTGCGCGGGCTTTCTCTAGTTGCGGCGAGCAGGCGCTACTCTTCGTTGCGGTGCGTGGGCTTCTCATTGCGGTGGCTTCTCTTGTTTTTGAGCACGGGCTCTAGGCGTGCGGGCTTCAGTAGTTGTGGCATGTGGGATCAGTAGTTGTGGCCCGTGGGTTCTAGAGCGCAGGCTCAGTAGTCATGGCGCACGGGCTTAGTTGCTCCAAGGCATGTGAGATCTTCCCGGACCAGGGCTCAAACCCGTGTCCCCTGCATTGGCAGGCGGATTCTTCACCACTGTGCCACCAGGGAGGTCCTTTGCTTAACTTTCTGTTTTAACATTTTACCATTCTCTCCTCTCTCCTCTATCCCTAACATCTAATCATCTAGAAAAACTGTCCAACTTGTCTTGTTTTGGTTGGTCAATGAAAAGACATTATCCTATTTCTTCTTTTCTTCAATAAACATCCCCTAATAAGAGCCCCTACCACATCCCAGGAGCTGCAGCCAACACAGCAAAAAAGACCAAGAGGGTCCCTGACCTAGTGGGGAGGCAATGAATAATGAAATAAGTCCATATGTAATTATAACCTGGAAGTGCTCACTGGATGACACAGCAGAGGCAGGGGAGAGCTCAGGTATCTTAGACTGAGGTCTTATGTAGATGTGGTTTGGCCCATGAGACTGCAGATGGGGTGCATTTCACATCGGGACAAAATCAGACAGTGGAGGATCCCCATTCCAAGTGTGCCCAGGTGCCTGTAGGTGTAGCGAGTGTGGGGATGCAGGAGGGCCGTGCTCAGTAGGACAGCTGCTGCGAACGGGGTCTGCTAAGTGACTGTGATGAATCACCCGGCCTCTCTGATCTGCTTAGCTTATGTAATAGGAGCAAGAAAACTGACTTCCCTCGGTCCCAGGAGGGTCTGCAGAGTCCTCAGACATGAGGCAATTATTCACATGTACCTTCATTTACTCGTAAAAGATTCCTTGAGTGTCTACCTACTCCATGCTCTGTACAAGAGGAAGATGAACCCCATGGGCTCTTGAGAGGCTCATCATAACAGCCAGGATTTATTGAGCTGTTATTATGTTTCAGGCACTTTACCCATATTAAGTCACTTTATTGTCCTAAGACTCTTATGGCAACAGTTATTACTGTCCCATATTTTATAAGCATGGAAATTGAGGCACAGAGAGGCTGACTGACTTGTCCATCGTTCCCAAGAGTTTGGCCATAATCACTACACCAGTGATTCTCATGGAGTGGCCTGGGGAACCCTGAGGGTCCCAGAGACGTTTGTTCGTGGTCCAAAAGGTCAAACTAATTTTCTTTATTAGTAAGAACTTGGTTGCCATTTTAACTCTCATTTTCTCATGAGGGCACAATGGAGGTTTCCAGAATCTACATGACTTATGATATCACAGCAAGCAGCTGGGAAAATCCTGGTATCTTCTGCAGAGATGTGCAAAAACGTAGAACAATGCCACTCTCCTCGGTACTTATTTATTTAATAAATTTATTTATTTATTTGTTTTTTATTTTTGGCTGTGTTGGGTCTTTGTTGCTGCGCACGGGCTTTCTCTAGTTGCAGTGAGTGGGGGCTACTCTTCGTTGCAGTGTGCAGGCTTCTCATTGCGGTGGCTTCTCTTGTTGCGGAGCATGGGCTCTAGGCATGTGGGCTTCAGTAGTTGTGGCATGCGGGCTCAGTAGCTGTGACTTGCAGGCTCTGGAGCGCAGGCTCAGTAGTGGTGGTGCACGGGCTTAGTTGCTCCGCGGCATGTGGGACCTTCCCCGACCAGGGCCCGAACCTGTGTTCCCTGCACTGGCAGGCGGATTCTTAACCACTGCACCACCAGGGAAATCCATTAACATTTTATCTTGAAAACATTTTTCATAAGGATACTTTTTGTGAATATGTGATGGGTTCACTGCTATTTTTAAAATAAATTACTCCAGATTGGAAGAATCAATATTGTGAAAATGATTATACTACCCAAAGCAATCTAGAGATTCAGTGCAATCCCTATCAAATTACCACTGGCATTTTTCACAGAACTAGAACAAAAAAATCTTAAAATTTGTATGGAGACACAAAAGAACCTCAATAGCCAAAGCAGTCTTGAGGGAAAAAAATGGAGCTGGAGGAATCAGACTCCCTGAATTCAGACTATACTACAAAGCTACAGTAATCAAGATAGTATGGTACTGGCACAAAAACAGAAATATAGATCAATGGAACAGGATAGAAAGCCCAGAGATAAACCCACGCACCTATGGTCAACTAATCTATGACAAAGGAGGCAAGGATATACAATGGAGAAAAGACAGTCTCTTCAATAAGTGGTGATGGGAAAACTGGACATCTACATGTAAAAGAATGAAATTAAAACACTCCCTAACACCATACACAAAAATAAACTCAAAATGGATTAGAGACATAAATGTAAGACCGGACACTATAAAACTCTCAGAGGAAAACATAGGAAGAACATTCTTTGACATAAATCATGGCAAGATCTTTTTTGATCCACCTCCTAGAGTAATGGAAATAAAAATAAACACATGGGACCTAATGAAACTTAACAACTTTTGCAAAGCAAAGGAAACTACAAACAAGACTAAAAGATAACCCTCAGAATGGGAAAAAATATTTGCAAACGAATCAATGGACAAAGGATTAATCTCTAAAATATATAAACAGCTCATGCAGCTCAATATTAAAAAAACAAGCAACCCAATCAAAAAATGGACAGAAGACCTAAATAGACATTTCTCCAAAGAAGACATACAGGTGGCCAAGAAGCACATGAAAAGCTGCTCAACATCATTAATTATTAGAGAAATGCAAATCAAAACTACAATGAGGTATCACCTCACACCAGTTAGAATGGGCATCATCAGAAAATCTACAAACAACAAATGCTGGAGAGGGTGTGGAGAAAAGGGAACCTCTTGCACTGTTGGTGGGAATGTAAATTGATGCAGCCACTATGGAGAACAGTATGGAGGTTCCTCAAAAAACTAAAAATAGAACTACCATATGACCCAGCAATCCCACTAATGGGCATATACCCTGAGAAAACCATAATTCAGAAATACACATGCACCCCAGTGTTCACTGCAGCACTATTTACAATAGCCAGGTCATGGAAGCAACCTAAATGCCCATCGACAGATGAATGGATAAAGAAGATGTGGTACACATATACATTGGAATATTACTCAGCCACAGAAAGGAACAAAATTGGGTCATTTGTAGAGACGTGGGTGAATCTAGAGACTGTCATACAGAGTGAAGTAAGTCAGAAAGAGAAAAACAAATATCACATATTAACGCATATATGTGGAACCTAGAATAATGGTACAGATGAACCGGTTTGCAGGGCAGAAATTGAGACACAGATGTAGAGAACAAACATATGGACACAAAAGGGGGAAAGTTGGGGGGTGGTGGTGTGATAAATTGGGAGATTGGGATTGACGTATATACACTAATATGTAATAAATGGATAACTAATAAGAACCTGTATAAAATGGATAACTAATAAGAACCTTCTTATTATATTATTACTATATTATAATTAAAATATATTTTGATATTATTTAATATTAATATTTAATTATTATATAAAATAATTTTTAATATTATTATTAAAAATAATAAATAAATAAATAAATTACCCCATAAAGATTTAGAATATTCTTCTCAGTTTTAATTTCTAATAAATTAAGAGTGTAAAGGGGCCCAGAGACCAAAAAGCTTGAGAACCACTGTACTACACTAAATAGAAATGCTCCCCAATCATTGTAACGTGGGAATAATGCTCTAAGAGAGGCCTGTTGGAGGTGTGGTCCCAGTGTTGCTTGCCAATATCATTAGCATTATTAAGAGACAGATCCCTGGATCATGCGACATGGTGTGTACTGTGTGAGAACCAGCCCCATTCCAAATCAATGCCTGTGATTCAGAGCGTCTGCCCTTGTGACTTGCAATATGGGAGTTAAATTTTAAAACCCTCTTTGTCTTTCTCTTTCTACAGCTTCCTCAGGGCTATGGATTGTCTCACTTGATCAGCCACCCATCCAGGGTCTAAGATGACTTCCCTACTCTTTGAGATGCCCCCCACCTGAGCCCTGCAAAATAAATTTTGTTTCCTACGCAGCTTATATTTTACAAAACATGCTCGCAAACATTCCCACTAAATTTGGTGACCATCCATCTAGTCGCTTTCACTTGATAAGGTGACAAATCAAAACTGAATAATAAAAATGATGACAAGAATAATATCAGGACTTCAGTAAACATTAATGGCATGGAGACATATGCCAAACCACGGCAGATCTGAAGAGAATTCTGTGAAAACTTTCACAAAATCTGTGTAAGTGTCCCTTGTGGGGGAATCTGGTCTTCTGGATGACAATCTTGATATTATCTTTTAGATTATTCTCTCTACCTGGAACTCTGCAGGAAGCTTCTTGGAGGAATTCCAAAGGACATATATTTGAAAAGAATTTCATTCCAGAGATATTAAGTTACGATCTGACACGAACATGATTCTAACTTACAGCGTTTCTATAAAGGTTTCTTCAAAAGACGAGAGCTAAGTTTTTCAGCCACACTGGTTAAATTACTACACTTGTACAGGGTGTGTTAAGTCTCTACACAGACTCACCACAGGGCATTCTATATAATGCCTGGCAACTTGGCTTCACCTGGCTCTGCTCTGAATTTTGTAACTCATTCAGAGGCTTGCCTAAGAGCTGATCTTGTTTTGGAAGCTTGCGATGGCAGGGTGTCAAAGGAATGAGCTTCTGATTCGACCTGAAAAAGTAGTGCAGGCCACAGATTTCAGCTCCTGGATCAGGATATTCCTGTGTGATCCTGGCTGAACTGTTAGACATTGTAGAGCTTCAGCTCCTCAGCTGTCAAATGGAAAAAGACATCTACTCTTCTTAGCCTTACAGCTTTGTTCTGAGGATCAAATGAGGTAAAATACTTTGAAAAACAGAAAGCTCTTGTCTCTCTCCTGAGGCCTTCGCACATGCTGTTCTTACCTGGAACCAGCTCCAGCCCCGCCCTGTAGCTGCTCCTAAGTTATGGCTTGCTCTGGTCCAGTCATGCTGCCCTGCCCTGCAAGTCCGTCTCAGGACATTCATAGCTGCCATGTCCTTTGCATGGAATGCTCTTCCCTCAGGTACTGCGCGCCCGACTCCCTGATTTCCTTTAGGTCTCTGCTCAGATGTCACCTTATCAGAAAGGCCTTCTCTGGACACACTATACAAACTAACATCCAACCCCCAAGAGGTGGATGTTATTCCCCTTACACCACATCCATGTTGTTCAGAGCACGTGTGCAGTTTATAGTTGTTTACCTGTTGATTATCTGACTAAAATGTCAGTTCGATGAGAACAGGGGCTTTGCTTTGCTTGCTGTAACCCTAAAGGTTAGAACCTAGCATGCATGCCCTCCTCCACCAAGAAAAAAAAAAAGAAGAAAAATCAGCAGACAGCCATATCAGGGTACGAGACAGGGTGGGCTGGGTGGAAGAGACTCCAGCGGGGCAGACCAAATAGAGTAAAGAGGAGGCCCCATGTTCCCTCCTGCTCCGACTCCCATCTCTTGGCTAACATGTATTAGAGCAAATCCTTAGCGTAATTATGGGTATTTGGGTTGTTTACTCCTTGTTAACCACCCTCTTTGCTCACTTAATTGGTCCAAAGCCTGTGGCAGGAGTAACTAACTGTGCAGCAATTTGGCATGCAGTGAGCCGGCAGCAGTGGCGTGATCGCACAGTGAGGGCTGCACTTGCACTAGCCAGGCTCTGGGTGCTCCTCATGCGGTAATGGAGTTCAGAAGTAGCCCACAGCACCTCTGATGTCCCGGCAAACACACTTGGCGGGACTTGCTCAAGCCCAGCACCTTCACTCTGGGCTTCTCACGGGGGTCTGATTGGTTGCTCAGATTCCATGCTCTCTGAGCATCCTACCCAAGTGGGCAGAGTAATTCACATCCCTGCTTCAGGGGGAATAAAACCCAAGCTCCATATGCATGGCCTGGCTTCTGCTTGCCTGGCTACCTCACCTCACATGTCTCTCCTCCACATTCAACTCCTACTTCCTCTCCCGTACAGGTCCTGCCTCAGGCCCTTTGCACTAGCTGTTTTCCCATATCCTCACATGGCTACCTCTTCTTATCTGTGTATCAGCTTATATGAATGACTGGATGACTTTGGGCAAGTCCTGGTCTCTCTCTGAATCTCCATTTCCCCATCTGATAAATGGGTAGATGGATTCAAGGTCTATGTTCCTCTCTAAAACACGTCTGAGCACTGTGCTAGTCATCTAGTGAGGCCACAAAAATTTTTGGAGACTTTACTGCATACTGGGTTCTAGGGGCTAGGTAGACAGTGGTGAAAAAAGAAGATAGAAATCCTGCCCTAAAGGGGCATACGTTCTAGTGGGAAGAGACTGACAGACAATAAACATAGAAACAGATAAATAAGATAACTTCAGTTATTGTAAGTGCTGTGACAATAAAAATAAAAGAATGTGATGGAGAATGAGTGAAGGGGGTGGGCTTCAGTTAAAGTAGTCAAGGAGGGCCTCTTTGAGGTGGTGACTTTTGAGTTGAGACCTAGAAAATAGTGAGCTGGGATGAGCATTCCAAGAAGGAGCAGTAATTTCAGGGACCCAGAGAAAGGAGCAAGGTGTCATCTTCTAGGAGTAGGAAGAAGCAGGGAAGATGACCAGTAGGTAGGAGATAGAGGATGAAGGTTTTGTCCAGGGGCCGTGGTGCCTCTGCACCTCTCTGCGTTTCATGCTAAGGGCCATGGGATGTCCATGGAGGGTTTTGGGAGGAGAATGACTGAAATCTGACAGCAAACCATTCCGACTGCTCCTCTGAGAACAGACCACAGCAGGGAGGCAAGAGTGGAGGCGGGGGAACGGCCGCCTAGGGCATAAAAGGCAGCAACAGGGGACCTTCCCGGTGGTCCAGTGGTTAAGACTCCGTGCTTCCAATGCAGGGGCTGCGGGTTCAATCCCTGGTCAGGGAACTAAGATCCTACAAGTCGCGCAGCCAAAAAAAAAAAAAAAAAAAAAAAAAAAAAATGGCAGCATCAACATCTGGGTCAAGGACAGAGAGGCTGGTCAAATTTGGGGGGTGTGTTTTGGAGGTAGAGCTGGGAGTGCTCACTGGTGGACTGGATATGCTCCGAGAGAGGGAGAGGCATGTGGGATACAGTTCATACATGTCTGATGAATAATAAACATAGCTCTGTGATCCCTCCGGGATGCGAGTTTGCCAAAGACAAACTCACATCATTGGGGTTTAGGCACATCTAAAATGATGACGGAGTGATTTTTTTTTAAATTTATTTATTTATTTTTGGCTGTGTTGGGTCTTCGTTTCTGTGCGAGGGCTTTCTCCAGTTGTGGCAAGTGGGGGCCACTCTTCATCACGGTGCGCGGGCCTCTCACTGTCGCGGCCTCTCTTGTTGCGGAGCACAGGCTCCAGACGCGCAGGCTCAGTAGCTGTGGCTCATGGGCCCAGTTGCTCCGTGGCACGTGGGATCTTCCCAGACCAGGGCTCGAACCCGCATCCCCTGCATTGGCAGGCAGATTCTCAACCACTGTGCCATCAGGGAAGCCCCAGAGTGATTTTTGTATTTCCCACTTGTCATCGTCCTTGAGGGCAGGAACCATGTGGGTTTTGTTGCTTTACCCAGGGTGCCTAGCACAATGCCAGGCACAGAATGGCACTTACAATAGTTACAAATAGTCCCTGGAGCGTCTATCTTCCAGCGACTTCACAGGGAGCCTGGGCCAAGAAGGCATTCCTTGGGTCACAGATACCTCATAGTCCTATCGGTCCCTTGATTAACCAATTCCAGCAGGTGAGGCAACCCTGACACATAACCACTGCCAAACACAGATCACCCAGAGCCCTCTTCCTGTCCCAGGCTCCCAATTTTGATGCAATCTGGCTGCTTTCCCAGCTCAAAAATATGCCCACTGCTTAAAAGTCACCAATAGCCTGGACCCCCAACTTCCTTCTTCCCCTGTGCATCACACACACATTCACAGAGGCCTTTGAGAGACCCGGGAGTCTGTTTCATATTAAGGGTGGAATTTCAAACTGTATGGGGGAAATGTTAGGGGCAGTGGTACTTTGGGGAAGGGGTGATCTGTATTAATCCAGGCTTCTTTTGGCTAAGGAGCACCCTACTTTGTCTATGACTGGGGCTGGTACAGGAAATATATACTCCTTTTTCTGAAGGTCCCCCCAAGATACCTCCAGACGGGGAGAGGGCTGCCCCAGAGAGCTTCTCAGGGAAAAAACTCCAACCCTTGCATTCTTGGCTCAGCCTGACTATGCAGGCTTCGCCCTGTTCCAGGGCTAATAAGAAAGCACAGCCCCAAGGCACTGGGGCTTGGTATTAAACTTTTAATAGCCACAGTGGGTTTGATCCCATACTACTGGGAGAATTAGTCACTGCAAGTTCAGGTGAGGAATTTATGGACAGGCCTCAACAATCTGCTTCTAATTTGGGGATGGAAATTCTTTGATTCAAGAATCCCAAGAGGCAATATGATATAGACAAGGAGGCCTAGGTTCCTACTGTTCAACAAATTTTATTGATCTATGTGTCTGGTATTGTGCTATACTCCAAGCTCCTTCCTATGAGTCTAAAGCTGTGTGACCTTGGGCAAGTTCCTCCCCATCTCTGGGCCTAGGGCTCCTGACTTGCAAATGATAGTGTGGGGCTCTTCCCAGCTCTGACGCCCTGTGTCTGGGTCTGTGAAGGACAAATGGCATTTCTAGCTGCAGCTGCTCCCTGGGAGGCCTCCCTTATGGAAAGTTGGCTTTGGAGGCAGAGCAATTCCCAGATGCCCAAGCATGCCCTGCCCTGCAGCCCTGCTTGCCCTCCTGCTGCTTGGGGAGGCATGGAAGGGGTTAAAGTTGGCTCAGCCAGGCAGGGAGAGACTCACTCAATTCCTTCCCTCTTCAGGTCCTCCCCTCTTTTTGTTCTCAGGGATTTGCTCAGCTTGCTGAGGTTAGGTAAGCCTTCTTGCTGGGCCAGGAGCCATGCCCCTCTGCCTCTCTGCTGTGTGAGAGAGCTGAACTGTAGCAACTTGCCCTAGCTCTTCCCCCAGGCAAGAAATCTGAAACTACAGCAAGGGGTGGAGAAATCTTGGAACCTGAGATAGTGATTCCAGCTGGAGCCAGAAGTGGCTTTAGAGATTACTGAGTCCAACTAACTCCTTTCGCAGATGGGGAAACTGAGACCCAGAGAGGGGACTTTTCTTAGGTTCACCTAGAGAGTGAGGGACAGACTCAAATGCAGGTTCCCAGACTCCCAAGCCACTGGGCTGATTTCTGGAGCTTGGTGACAGTCTTTGGGGCTGAAGGTGTCATGAATAGGTCATGTTGGGGCGGGGGACAGGCAGAAGGAAAGCCGAGGGGGCATGATTCCAGGTGTCATGAAAGCAGGAAAAAGGGCCTGACTCTTTGTTGATGCTTCTTGCAGCTGCCTTCTTGACACTTATCCCTGCCTCTACCACGTTGCTCCAGGCACCCCAAATGTCTACCCCTCCAACCCTCAGATTGCAGTAGACGGGTGTGTTTCTACTAAGAACCCGGTTTGGATGGAGTTTCCTTTGTTTACGGCCCCGTTTTGTAAACAGACCCCTACCTCAAGCCCCAGCTTCACTTCTTATTAGCTCTGTGACCCTGGGCAAGTTGTTTAACTCTTCTGACCCTGAGCTACCTGTCTGAAAAATGGTGGTGCTAATAGTTCTTTAGCTTCACAGCATTGATGAGAAATGAACAAGATAATGTAGGGCCGGGCATAAAGTAAGTGCTGGAGAAATCACAGCAGTTACTATCACTCCTCAGCTTCCTCCTCTTCTCTAGAATGGACCTATTCCTGGTCCTGTCCTCCTCACAGGATAGTGTGAAGCTCTAAAAAGACAATGGAGATAAAGGAGCTTTATAAGGACAATATGCAACCAATGGTCTCTCTTGGTGGTCCCTCTGGCTAGATTGTCTCATGGCTCTGGACAATCCCTGGGTTGACCAGTTGTCAGTCAGCTCAGGATGTGGCGTAGGGGAAACACCAGGAAGCCAGATGCGCTGGGATTCATCCTAATCACCTGTGAGCTAAATGGCTCTCTCAGATAGTTATGCCCACTGCAAAATGGGACCAGAATCCCTGCATTTCCTTTTTTTTTTTTTTTTTTTCTGTACGCGGGACTCTCACTGTTGTGGCCTCTCTCACTGTTGTGGCCTGCGGAGAACAGGCTCCAGACGCAAAGGCTCAGTGGCCACGGCTCAGGGGCCCAGCCGCTCCACGGCATGTGGGATCTTCCCAGACCGGGCATGAACCCGTGTCCCCTGCATTGGCAGGCGGACTCTCAAGCACTGCGCCACCAGGGAAGCCCTCCCTGCATTTCCTAATTCATAGGTCTATGGTAAAACTGCAAAGCTTTAGGCCTGCTCTGCATTCATCATCCCCCCTTCCTCTGGTTCCACATCTGATTTTCATGAAGAGTCCAGTCCACTCTAACCTTCAATTTTAACCAGTGGTTTTGGGGCAGATGACCCAACTTTTGCTCCAGGGTTGGGGCTGAGACATGGCCTTGCCAATTAGAGCCCTGAATTCCCTATGGTCACCATGATTGGCTCGGGGATGGGCCTGTGACCCAATCACAGCCAATCAACGTTCACGCTGGAACTTCTGCTTGTAGTGACAGGGAGAAATGACTCCCTCTCTTTTCTGCTATACCAGAGGTGGGGTATATACCAGAGCTTGGAGCTCCCAGGCACCATCAGGTGAGGAGAATTTACCTGATGATTAAGCAAATACAAAAGAAAAAAAAAATCAGACAGAAAGTGGAGAAGGGCAGTCTTCTGCTAATGCTGTTTGCACATTTGGCCCCAGACTTACCTAAAGCCAAACTATTCCTGGGCTTCTCAGGAAAATGAGTCAATTAATTTCTTTTATTATTTCCCTTCCTTCTTTCTTTCTATTAATTTTTCTATTTATCCATTTCTTGATTTTTGCTTAGGCCAGTCTAATTTTGGTTTCTGTCATTTTCAATAAAAATTTCCTAATTGAGACCAAAAACAGAGATGATAGTTAATGGGATAAACAATGTTAGCTGCTGACCCAATATCTATTTTTCCCTCTTCTTCACTAACAGAACCCTGGATAGAGGATGGGAATAGGGAGAGATGGTGTGGTAAGTCCCAGGAGAGATGTGATGTTTGGTCTAAGCTAATCATGACACCCCTGTTTCGTGTTTTTCAGAATCCCTTGTACTGACAGTGGTCACGTGACCCAGTTCTAGACCATGAAACAAGGAGAAATCTGCTGGGAAAGGAAACACAGGGAAAACAGACATAGCCAGCATCACTCTATCTCCCTCTTTCTGCCTTGAAAGAGGATGTGATGGCTGGAATTGCAGCAGCCACATTGTGACCATGAGGCAGAGGCCAAAAGAACTGCAATGACACCAGTCCTAACATAATTGAGCCACTGAACTAATGCCAAGAGCTCTCTACCTGTGTTTTTCTTGTAATAAAAACAAACACCTATTTGTTTAGGATATTGTTAGTTGGATTTTCTGTTACTTGCAGCTTAAAGCGTAGGAACAAGTCATCTTAGTCATGCAGAACTCAAGCAGCTACCCAGCAATGTCACTGACCTAAACTCAGACAGGAATACTAGTTAAGAATAAAACAAATAACCCTTATCGAGTAGCTACTATTGCCAGGCAGTGTATAAAGTGCTTTTATTGCATATAACTTTACATTTAATTGCAGTAACCTTACAAGGCAGATACTAGTATTCATCCCATTTTATAGATCAGAACTGTAGAAATATCTTTTTAGGCTCATATGGCTAATACGTGCTGGAAAAAAAAGGCTTCTGAGAAGCCACAATGAATTCTACCACGTATTTCACTCTTAGGAGAGCCCCTTGCTTAGACAATATATGTTCTCATTTTCTACATAACGTAGATGTGCAGTTATCAAACAGATTCACTGTTGTAAATAGAGCGGGAAGGGCTCCTAAAATAGGTGTCAGCTGATACTTCTGCAATGAACAAAGAAAAAATATTAAAAAGAAAAGCCTGGGGACTTCCCTGGTGGTGCAGTGGTTAAGAATCCACCTGCCAATGCAGGGGACACAGGTTCGAGCCCTGGTCCGGGAAGATCCCACATGCCGCAGAGCAACTAAGCCTGCGTGCCACAACTACTGAGCCTGCGCTCTAGAGCCCACAAGCCACAACTACTCAGCCCACGCACCGCAACTACTGAGCCCATGTGCTGCAACTACTGAGCCTGTGCACTTAGAGCCCGTGCTCTGCAACAAGAGAAGCCACCACAATGAGAAGCCCGTGCACTGCAACGAAAGTGTAGCCCCTGCTCACCGCAACTAGAGAAAGCCCTCACGCAGCAACGATGACCCAACGCAGCCAAAAACAAATTAAAAAAAACAAAAAAATGAAAAGCCTGGCTCTTGCAATGCAGGGGCAAATAGCCTAACATACCTGCCCAGCCCTCGAAGACATTCCAGCATTAACACTCAATTCAACCATTAAGGTTTTATAATGGCCCTGAGTCATCAAGTAAAGGTGAAGTCATGCTTAGCCTCTTGATTGGGAAGGCAGGGAAGCAGTAACACTGTACATCTAGGCAAGGTTCCCATCTGAGATACTTAAAGGTTGTAGCACGTTAATCAGCAACACCTTTCCCCTCGCGCCTCCCACCCCAACTCTCCCTGGAAAAATCAACTCACAGAATGCTTCCACCCCCAGAGGCCCAGAGGCCAAGGTGGTAGAGGACTGCATTTTTCATCACAAATTTCCCCAAATGTTCCCTTCCCAAGCCTATAAATGTCAACCAGTGGGCTTCTAGCAAAGGGGATAATTATAATGCCTGGGGATTATCAACAGGCACTCACAGCAGAGAACACAGCAACAGCGTGAAGACTCAAAGGGCAGGACTTGGTTGGGACCTCTGTTCACAGCCTGAGCTTGTACAAGGAGTGGGAGAAGGATCTGAGAGAGGCAATTAAATCAATCCAATGTCAGGATGGACAGGGGTCACTGAGCAAAGGGCTTGAAGGTAAAAACCACACCATGCTGGACTTCCCTGGCCATCCAGTGGTTAAGGCTCCGTGCTTCCACTGCAGGGGGCGCGGCACTGCCAACAAACAAACAAACAAACACACACCACACCATGCTGAGAGTGGATGTGGCCTCTGATGTCCGTAAGTCCAACTTGCTCTTTTAACAGGGAAACTGAGGTCCAGAGAGGGAAAGA
>NW_006773122.1:560610-587331 GCF_000442215.2 Lipotes vexillifer
GGGAAAGAGACTTACTCAAGGTCACACAGCAAGGTTATAGCAGAGCTCAGAGCTTTGTTTCATGACTTTTGACCAGGGCAGACGGGGACACTGGACGAAAGTCTGAGGGTTGGAGAGGTCAGCTGACATGTGTCCTGAGCTAGGAATGGGATCAACCTAGTTGAAGTCCTTCTCGCATGCCCCTCTTTGGGACTTCTGGAGCTTCTCAGGGAGCTGGGCCGGGTGGGAGCCTCTCTGAGATATTAATTCAGCAAATGGTTCTGAGTATCTATTATGTTCTCACAACAGTGAGAAAAATAGGAAGTGGTGCCTGTCCTCAAGGGGCTAACAGTCAAATGCAGCGGTTGAGATTACCGGTTGTGGGATCATATGGCAGGAGCCAAGCTTGGGGTCTCTTGCTTGCTGCACCAAGGCAGGTTACAGAGGGAAAGACAGACATGTAGATCCACACAACAGAGACACACCGGCACAGGTGCAGAGTGTCCTACACATTCACACACAGACGTAGACACTGCACACACACAGAGACACAAACACACAGATGGGTGTAGAGACAGGTATGCCCAGAGACACACACGTGCCTATCACACGCAGACACATGTACACATATACACACGTGAACACACACACACAGAGCCTTCTCATTCCCCCACAAGCATACTGCAGAATCCGCAACTCGAGAGATGACATCTACATATTTTCCTGGAAAAAGAGACTCCTTCAGTGCTGCCTGACCCAAGACCAGGGGTGCCTGGTTCTCCATCCCCCCACCTCCCTGGCTGCTACAGGTATTTGCTGAGTAGAGGCTGGAAACCAGGATCCGAGCCACTCCTGCCTGATTCACTCCTCTCGGGCCGCAGAGCTTCCTCTCGCCTGCCGCTCCCCAGGGCTCTCAGCACCTCGACTTCTGCCCCTGACTCATCCCGCCTTAGCACAGTACACAGGCCTGTGGTTTGCTCAAGTCAGGGCACAACCCAAGGTGGGGATGGGGTGATCTTGGCAGGGGTTGGGGGTCATTATTAGGTAAGGGCCCAGGAGGAGGTAAGGGTGTGGGCTGTGTGCTCGCAGGGAGTACAAGGCGTGGGTACCAATCAGTCCTGCTGGAAAGCCTGCTAATGGGGCAGGGAGGGGGACCTAGCAGTAACCCCAGGATCATCTGCAGTTAGGATACCCCACACGCTGGAGCTACGGGGCCCCGCCCTGCCCCTCGTCCAGTGGCATTCTTCGCCTGGGTCCAAGCGTCTGTGGAGCCAAGAGGATGGCTCGCCCCAAGCCTGTGACCCCCCCACCCCCCGCCCAGTTCCCTCTGCGTCAGGCCTCTGCCAGATGCCTTCCTCCAAGGGCTGGCAGTACATCCCTAGGGAGATCTAAGCAGGGGCCACGTTGGTGCTGTTTGCTGGGCAGGAGTTAGGGTAGTGTGGGTGGACCCGGGGCTGGGAGGTGTAAGCATCGTCCTTGTTCGGAGGGAACAGGTGAGAAGGGAAGGCAGGTGGGCTGGAGCCATGGGGCCTTGCATTTGGACTATTAAGGGTGGACCTGAAGTTGGTCGCTCCTGGTTCAGGGATGTGGAGGCCTCCCAGAAGGGGTACACCAGGCTGAATATCTATTCTAAAAGCAAGAAGCATGAAGCTGAATGTCAGAGAACCTGGTTTCTGGCCAAGTTCTGCCTAAGAGTTCCACTGGATAGGAGTAGAGGCTCTGGGGTCAGCTACTCTGGGGATTTCTAGCTGGGTGACCCCAGTCAAGATCCCTTCCACGAGCCTCAGTTTCCTTCTTTGTCACATGAAACCAATAATTGTCTCTACCTCGTGCTGACTGATTAGCATGACCATCTGTGACCTTGATAAGTCCCTTGCTTTCTCTGAGTCTCAATTCTCTTTCAGGAAAGGGGGAGGGGTTGATGATGCTAAATTCAATGATCTTTAAAGTTCCTTCAGAAGCTCTTAGTTCAGGATTAGGCACCAAGGAGATGCCTCTCAGTGCCCTGAACGCCCCACTGGCAGAGAACAGCAAGCACACGGGACATTTTCCAGCACCAGCTCTCTGCTCTAACAGATGGTTTGAAACTGCAGAGCCTCATCAAAGGGCTCGGAGAGGAAAGTGGTTCTCAGAGAATCATACTGCCCACCCCAGGGCCTTTGCACACGTTCATTCCTTTGCTGAGAACACTTGTTGTCTTCCACTTCTTACCAGTTAACTTCCACTTAGGTTTCAGGTTTTAGATCAAGTAACCTTCCTCAGGAAAGTTCAGACCCTCTGTTACAGGTTCTCCTTGTTCTTCGGATCTATTCCCATCTATAATCTTATATCTATGCAGGTGACGTTAGATGCCACTTCCTCTAAGAGGCCTTCCTTTCAACCCTGTCAACGTCTAGTGCCCTCCTGCTGTGCTCCCAAAGCACCTGCACTTTGTGTTTCACCTTTCATCTTGGAATTCTTTGTATTTCATCTTTGAGGAGTGGATGAAATGTCATCTCGTCATGGAGGCACCGGATCGAGACAGGCTCCCCTGCCGCATGTTCCCCTAGAGCTTCTTACTCTCCTTTCACAAAATGCACTGCACCTGTCAAACTTGTCATAACTTACTGAATGTCTGTCTTCTCTCACCAGAACAGGAACTTCCTGAGGCAGGAACACACTTGTCCTCTGCACAGCTGTATCCCTAACATATAGAACAGTTTTTAGCACATTGAAAGAATTAGAGCAATATGCCTACCCTTTCCCCTCTGCAAACACACACACGCACACACGCAGACCTGCTTGTATCCTCAGTGTCTATGACAGTTCCTGGGACAAGGTAAAATTCTCAGTGAGCACTTGTTGAATGAATGAATGAATGAATGAATGATTCTCCTTTATTGGATTAGAAGCTCTGGGAGCCAGGGATCATGTCTTCAATGATGTTGTTTTCCATCTCCTTGTGAAAATGGGATCAAATGAGATCCCCAGAGAAATGTCCCTGTTATAGGATCAGATCTCCTGGCTTCCACTCCATGCAGACACACCGGGGCCTCCATTTCCTCACTTCTCAACTGTTTACAACCTGCCCCATTCTCCCATCTGGTCCCAGCCTTTCTTTCCAATCTTCATTTCCACAATCTCCCCTCAACCTTGGGTCTCAGCCATGGGGCCCCTCCCATGGTTCCCTGAAGCCCCCTGGTTTTCTCCATTGTCCAACAGCTACGATGGAGAGCCTCATGAGAGAAAAGATGCACAAGTTCAATGGCATAGGGGGAAACTTCGTTGAACAGTGATATTTGACGCTGGCCTTGAAGGGTAACTATCTAGCTAGCCAGGCTGAGACTGAGGAGTGGTGTAGAAAAGAGCAAGGGAGGAAAGGTATTTCAGGCAGAGAGAACGGTCAGCAAAAGATCAAGGCAGAAACAAAAAAATAAAAAAACAAAAACAACCTCAAGGCAGAACAAGCTGAAATGCCTGGTAATGTGGCTACTCCCCTAAGGACATTGGGGTCCAGGATTATGGGGGTAGAATGATTGGCAGGGACTGGAAGAGAACCCAAACCTGGTAGCGTTTTAGGAAAAAGTAGTATTATTATCAGCAATAGAAAAACTAAGATGTGGCCTTTCCTTTTAAAGAGACCATTGTGTAACCGTCCGTGGGACCTTGCCTTTCTTAGGCCTCAGTTTCCTGATCTACCAGATGAATGTTTTGGTTGAGGTGATCCCTCCAACTCTTTCCAGCTCTGAAGTCCTGTGACTGAAACTAAAGTCTTCTCTTGGCTTCTCATTCCTGTTTTGGGCCAGCCCCAGTACTTGTGACCAGATATGAGGTCAGTTTGCAGATTTCAAGACAAATGAGTGCTCAGTCTGTGCAGCTGGTGCCCATTTCCTGTGTCCAGGATTTTGCTCTTGTGCTTCGTGCGGCCGGCTGTCATCACGTCCATGGCGTCACCTGCTCCTACCAGCCTTTCATCCTCAGGGCTCCTGAAGCATCCCTGGAACTTGGCCAGGGGGAAGGTGGCACAGCAGGTCAGGGAGGGTAGGTGGGCAAGAGGGATCCTACAGAGGGCTGGCAGGGCATTGCAGACACCCTGATGGTCCTTGGCTCGATGGCCAGGCTCCCGTCTTTTTTTTCCTATACCCACATATGTTTTTTGCAGCCAGTAGATTTTGGAATGAGTCAGACCTGGCTTTGAATTCTCTTCTTGCCACTTACTAGCTGTAGGCATTTGGCCTAGTTTAGTTGTCTGTTTACTACTTATTTCATTTGTCCATTAGCTCAATTTGCTTGTCGATGCATCCATGCATGTATTCTTCAATAAATGTTCACTGAATGCCTACTATGTGCCCACTCAATGCAAGTGATGCAGTGGTCAACAAGCTGACTCTGTCACTGCCCTCATGACAGTGTGACAGGAGTGTTGGCCTGTGTGTCGAACACAATAGCCACTAAACATCCATGGCCATAGAGCACCTGAAATCTGGTTACTAAGATTAAGGAACTGAATTTTTAATTTTATTTACTTTTTATTAATTTAAACTTAAAAGCACATACTTGGTTCACTTTTAAGTATGTTTGATATAACTCAGGAATGTGAAGCTACTTTTTCAAACGTAAATCTTGTGAAATCTAAACACAGCTCAAACATTGCTGATGAAAATTTAGCATTTGAATCAAGATGTGCTGGACATCTATAAGAACACATTGGATTTTAAAGTGTTAGTAAGGAAAAAAAGAATGGAAAGCTATCCCACTAGTAAATGTTTAAATGTTGATTAATGTTGGAGAGGATAACATTTGTGATATATCGAGTTAAATAAAAGTATATTACCAAAATGAATTTCATCTGCTTCTTTTTACCTTTTTAATGTGGCTCCTGGAAATTTTACATCACATATGCAGCTCACATGGTATTTCTCTTTTTAAAAAACCAAATTTATTTATTTATTTGTTTACTTTTGGGCTGCCTTGGGTCTTCGTTGGTGCACGTGGACTTTCCCTAATTGAGATGAGCGTGAGGCTACTCTTCGATGTGGTGTGCTGGCTTCTCATTGCAGTGGCTTCTCTGGTTGCGGAGCACGGGCTCTAGGTGCACAGGCTCAGTAGTTGTGGCACGCAGGCTCAGTAGTTGTGGCTTGCGTGCTCTAGAGTGCAGGCTCAGTAGTTGTGGCGCACAGGCTTCGTTGCTCCGTGGCATGTGGGATCTTCCCGGACCAGGGCTCGAACCTGTGTCCCCTGCATTGGCAGGTGGATTCTTAACCACTGTGCCACCCAGGAAGCCCTCCCATGGTGTTTCTATTGGACAGTGCTGTGCTAGGCAATTAAGCAATCTGACATAAACTGACAAGATTGTGATGAGTATTAAATGAGATGCATCTAAAGTGCTTAGTTCAGGGTAAGTACTCAGTCAATATTAGCTACTTCTGAACATCAGACATTGGGCAGTACCCCTGCGTCACTGCTTTCCCTCATCTTGACACTGGTGCCTTCTTGGGGCCAAGATCTGGTTCCCCTGGTGGAGGGTGACTTTTTTCAGGAGTCTTTTGGGCCTTTCCTGCAAACAGAGTCTTCCAGATCCCACCTCTCAGCCCTTCAGACACTCTAAGACGTACCTGTTACACCAAGGCCCCACTTGATGCCCTCTCTGTCTTCCATCTTCCTTCCCAGGAGTGCACACTCTCTGCCTTACCTCTAAATCTAACCCACTCTCCAGAACTTTCCAAGTCACTTTCGGATCTCACAGACTGATAAAATTCCCCACAATTTTGCGGGCCCAATACAGGATTACTATGTTTTTTTTTTTTGGTTAAATAAGGTCTTTAAAAATTACTGTCTTCTATCACCTTATTTCATAAAAGAAAGAACACTTCTAAAACTGAGACCATTTTTGGGTAGAATTTGACAAGCTAATTCCAGAATTTATATGGAAATGCCAGGGACTCAGAAAAGCCAAAACAATCTTGAAAAAGGAGAGCAAAGTTGAAGGACTCATACTCCTCCATTTCAAAACTTACTACAAAACCATAGTAATCAAGACTGTATGGTACTGGCAAAAGGACAGGCATATAGGTCAGTGGAAGAAAACTGAGAGCCCAGAGATAAACCCTTACGTTTATGGTCAACTGATTTTGATGAGGGCACTGAGACAATATGGACATAATAGTCTTTTCAACAAACGGTGCTGGTATAATTGGATACACAATGCAAAAGAATGAATTTGGCCCCTTATATATCATCATACATGAAACAGCTCAACATGAACCACAGACCTAAATTAAAGGGCTATAAACTCTTAGAAAATACAGGTGTGAATCTTTGCAACTCCGGATTAGGCAATGATTTACTAGATATAACACCTAAAGCATAAGCAATAAAAGAAAAAAACTGATAAATTGGAGATCAAAATTTAAAACTTTTGTGTTTTAAATGACACCGTCAAACAAGTGAAAGGACAACTCACAATATGGGAGAAAAATATTCGTAAATTGTATATCCAATAAGGGACTTTTATCCAGAATATATAAAGAACTCTTATAACTCAACAACATAAAGACACACCATCTAATTCTAAAACGGGTAAAGGATATGAATAGACATTTCTCCAAAAAAGATACACAAATGGTCAACAAGCATATGAAAAGGTGCTCAACATCCTTAGTCATTAGGGAAATGCAAATCAAAACTCCAGGGCGATACCATTCACACCTACTAGGTTGGCTATAATCAAGAAGGCAAATAATAGCAAGTGTTGGCAAGGATGTAGAGAAACTGGAAACTTTATACACTGCTGGTGGGAATGCAAAATGGGAAACAGTTTGGCAGTTCTGCAAGATGCTAAGGATAGAGTTACCATATGACCCAGCCATTCTACCCAAGAGAAATGAAAACATATGTCCAAAAAGAAAACCCCACCCCATATACATATGTGCGTAGCAGCATTATTCCTAATTCCTAAAAAAGTAGAAAAAGCCCAATGTCCATCAACTGGTGAAGGGATAAACAGACTGGGGTACACGCATACAATGGACTTTTATTTAGCCACAGAAAGGAACAAAGTACTAATATATGCTACCACATGAATGAACCTCAAAACCATTATGCTCAGTGAAAGAAGCCAGGAACCAAAGAACACATATGATTCCATTTATTTGAAATGTCCAGATTAGGCAAATCTATAGAGGCAGAAAATAGATTAGAGCTTGGCAGGGGCTGGAGGTGAGGCATGGGGATTGGGGAGTGACTACTAATGGGTATGCAATTTGGGGGTGGGGGTAATGAAAAGGTTCTAAAATTATATTAGGGCAATCCTTGCATAACGCTGTAAATAAACGAAAAGCCATTGATTTGTACACTTTAAATGGCTGAATTTTATGGCACGTAAATTGCATCTCAATAAAGCCATTAAACATAAAAGTCAGCTCTAGGACAGATGGCATATTGGTTAAGAGGGCAGAGCTCTGTGTCCCAAGGGCCTCAGTGTGTCTCAGCTCTGCCACTTTTCAGCTGTGGGACCGCAGAGAAATTAGTTGACTGTGCTAAGCCTCAATTTTCTCAATTATATGGGGGAGGGGGTGTTGTGAGGATTAAGCAAGAACATCTGTGTAAAATGTCCAGGACACAGTCAGTGCTCAACAATCACCAGGCACTTTTGTTCTTAGATAGGTTTTCATCTCTGATTCAAGTACAGTCCTTTAAATGAAATAAAGTAAATTTTTTGAAAATCTCACTGGCTTATCCTTCTTTTTCTCATTTTGTAAAAACTAAGGAAAGCCTCTTTACCAGCTAGCATCTCCCCCAACCCCCCAGGCAGCAGCGTGCTGCTCACCCACAGCTGCATCCCTCTCTTTGAGAAGGAGACTGCCAGGGCTGGAAGATCTTTAGGAATCATTTACTCCAGTCCTTTCCAAACATGTTTTAGAAGTGGAATCAGTCTTCACAGGAAATTAAAACACTAATAACCATGATAGTAGCTAACGATTATCGAGCCTTTACCATAAGCCAAGTTCCATGTGAAATATCTCATGGGCATTATCTCTTTCAATAACCCTCAGGGTACTCAAGGCCTGTTAGTAAGTAGCAGAGTCCTCAACTCAAGAGCCTATTACTTTAATACAAAACACCTGTACTCTGAATGGGGGCCAGTTAAACGGGGCCTGACCACAAGACTTTGCCTCCTAGCTCAGATCCTAGACAGGGTACTTAACAGCTCAGAGTCTCAGTTTCCTCATCTATAACATATATACGCTCATGATACAAATACCATGCAGGGTAACTGCAGTAAGCATGTTGCACACATTAGCACACGTAATCAAACAACATCGTGGGAGGGTTCAGTTTTATTTTCATTATTACTACACATACTCCCTCATGAAGAAACCCAGAGTGTGAAACAGGTTAAAGTAGGCGGTTCTGGTTGAAAAGAGTGAGGGCCCACTTCTATCCGTCCTATCTTCTGCTGCCCCTGCCCCCAAGGCAGCCCTAAAAACTTCTCTCTGGGACTGGAGGGCTCCTTGAAGCATAATTTGAAACTATGCTTCTTACCACATCCTCATTAATTACACAGATGAGACACCTGAGGCCCAGAGAGGGCAGGCTACCCACCCAAGTTCACACGGTCACTTGGGGCAGAGATAGGACTACAACCCTGGCTCCCTGGCTCGCCACCCAGTTGTTGCTGAGGCAGTTGGGGTCCCCAGGTCTCCCTGCTGCCTCAGAGGAGGTTGTGTGGCTGCCAGAACTCCCAGGTTGGGCTCACTGCCCTCCCCCAGTCTCAGGGATAATCCTTTAAAGAATTAAGTGCCGCAGTGACGGGGCTGAGACAGAGGTTTTGCTACCTTTTGGGAACCGACTAGCATCTTGCAGGGTCTCATTTACTGTCAGTTGCGTACGCAGAGAGAAACCCTCTCGCTTTTCACATCTCCATCAGAATTTCCTCCCAACCACCTTCCCCTTCAATTCCCGGCAACGCCCCCCCCCCCCCCGCCCCGCCACCTCCTCTCCTGGCGCTTCCAGCTAGCACAGCAAATGGCACCAAACAAGCAAAACCCAGAGCAAAACCCCAAGCAATAAATAGTCTCAAGCTACCTTCCAGCGTACGGCTCTCCTGTTCAGAGTGGAGGAAGGAGTTGTCTTGGAGGAAGCACAGAACAAGGCCTGGCTGCAGCTTTTCCTTCCGCTTGGAATGTTCCTCTCTGACCTGTGTGGCTGGCTTCTCATCACTCTGGGTCCCCTCAGGGGTCATCTGTACAGAGCGGCCTTTGCCGGCCACCCCACCGGCGTGATGCCAAGCCACTCTGGCCCTTCCTCTGCTTTATTTTCTTGAGAGCTCACAGTTAGCTCCCATCATCCAATTGATTGATTTGCTGATGTGTTAATTCTGTCTTCTCCTGCAGTGGAAGCTCCGGCAGGCAGGAAATGTGTCTCTCTCACTCACTTACTGCAGGCCCAGCACCTAGAGCAGTGATTGGCATCTGGTAGGGGCTCCACAATACATGTTAAGTGAAGGACAGGAGGAAGGAATGGGAGAGCAAAGTGCAAAGAAGTGGGAATTGGGAAAGGATTCTAGTTCCACGTCCATCACTAACTTGCAGTGGGACCTTGGGAAAGTTCCCTAGCCTCTCTGGTTAACCTCCTTTTCTTCAATTGCAAAATTAAAGAATTAGAGTTAGCATCTCTTTCAGCTGTGTGCTCACATCTCTCTATAATGCTTTTCACACTGAAGTACAATCTTGTCTCTAGACATCTGTCTCACCCACTAAGCTCTATGTTCCTTGGGGGCAGAGACCAAGTTTTAGTTTCCAGTCTAACCTAGCACAGTACTAAACATACGGGGGAGCTAACAGTGTTGGGTGAGTGGATAGATAGATGGATGGATGGATGGATGGAAGGCTCTCAGAAGTTCCTGCCAAGCCTAGAGACTTAGGGTTCTAGGGTTCCTGTAAGCATGGGCAGTTAAAAGAGGAAGTAGGTACCCAGGTCTTTGTCTCCTTTGGTGTCTTAGCTTGGATGTCCTCCCCAGAGTCTTCCCAAATCCATTTCCGGGGGGTTCAGGCTGTTCCTCCTCTCCCAATCCCTAAGGCAGAGAACTATCTGCTCCACCAGAGGTAAGACTGTGGAAGGAGTGGTACAAGGGTGGCACATGACACTGTCTCATTAAAGAGTACAGACAGGGCAAATTATCTCATTATCCAAACAGCACAGCCTGTAAAGGTGATACAGCAACAATCCCGTGGACTGGGGGGACCTTGAGCACAGGCTGGCACACTTTTTCTGCAAAGAGCTGGACAGTAAATATTGATATTTTAGGCTCTGTGGGCCATACTGTTTCTGATGTAACTCCTCAACTCTGCCATTGTATCATGAGAGCAGCCATAGACGGTACCTAAATGAGTGAGCATGGCTGTGTTCCCATAAAACTAGGTATGGACACTGAGATTTGAATTTCTTTTAATTTTCACATATCACAAAATATTATGCTTGATTTGATTTTTTTCAATTATTTACAAATCTAACACCCATTCTTAGCTTGCGGGCAGTGCAATGGGCTGCACCAGCCCACGGGCCATAGTTTACTTGCCCTTGACCTAGAAGGGAGAGGACAGTGTTAGGTGGCCTATCTGGGGGGCTTTCTGGAGGAGGGACCTAGAAGCCTGGGAGGGAGTTGGATAGGAGAGCAGTGGCGGTTCAAATCCAAGGTGAGCTAGCAGGGCACACATTCAAATGCTAGCAGAGGCCAGGGAGACCTAGGGGATGAGTGAGGCAAGCCGGGAGGGACTAGGGGAACTCACATACTTGTGTCCCATCTAAAATCTGCGGCATCTGCTGCCAACATGCCCATTTTTCAGATCAACCAAAATTTCAAGAGAAGCCTGGATTTAAAAAAACTCATTGGGCTTCCCTGGTGGCTCAGACAACACACTGAGAGAGGCAAGCCAGACCCCAAGTAGCATATGCTATATGACTCCATGTACATGAAGTTCAGGAACAGGCAAAACGAATTCACTGAGCTGTACTTATTAAGATAAGTGAACTTTATTGTATGTAATGCCAATTTTTAAAAAATGTTTTAATTTTAAAAAAAGAAAAAACATGTAATTTTTGCAATCTATCCAAATATGTTTGCACTTTAACAATGATTTCCTCCAGAATGTTTCAGGAAAATGGACTCTTCAGGAGTATAGGCCTTGTTTATCCAGTGGACTTCAGTCCCCTCTCCTTGGAGGCACACTCCCAAGTTAAGAAGCTTTCCCCCTCACTCCAGTTTGAATGATCTCCATAAACATCCAAAGCCGAGAGTCACAAACTAATGGTTCCTGAGCCACAATCACCCCTCCTCACATTCTTTTTAACCCACTCTAGGTTTTTTTCATTTTTATCAATGAGTTGGGGGTTTTTTTGTGGGTTTTTTTTTGCGTGTTTTTTTTTTTTGGTACGCGGGACTCTCACTGCTGTGGCCTCTCCCGTTGCAGAGCACAGGCTCCGGACACGCAGGCTCAGTGGCCATGGCTCACGGGCCCAGCCGCTCCGCCGCATGTGGGATCTTCCTGGACCGGGGCACGATCCCGTGTCCCCTGCATCGGCAGGCGGACTCTCAACCACTGCACCACCAGGGAAGCCCCAGAGTCATATTTTTAATTGCTCTGCTCTTAAACCTGGGAGTGGGCACCTGTATTTTCACCTACTCAGCGTCCATTCCTCTCCTTTTGATAACGCCACATTTACCCCTTGGGGAGACATCCAGGGGCTATCTGATGCAGTCTTAGTGGGCTGTCACTCCAGGTACCCTCCTCCCTGGGCCAAGGTGTAGGACCAGCACTAGGGTGAGGGGAGTCAGGTGTCTAAGGCCCCCAGGGTGCAAAATTTAAGGAGGCACTCACTCTCAGGGTCACACAAGTGCAGGATCAGCCTCGCCCTCATCCCAGCCCTGCAAGGGACCCAAGCTCAGCCAGCCCAACCCACCGGCAGCAATCTGGATCTTGAGAAGACCAGCGCACGGACAGGAGGGGCACCCTCCTGGTGGTGACGGCCTGAGTGGGTTGCCCATCCACTCCTGGCTTCTGTCTTTTGGGAGGTCTAACTGTGAACCCTACACTCTCATTTTGTGTCGCTCATAACTGTGCATTAAATCCCCCTTCTGCCTAAGTTAGGCAAGGTTGATTTCTGTGGCTTTTAAGGAACACACTATGCGCTCTGGGGCATGTTGCCTGACGTTTCTGAGTCTCACTTACTCCATCTTGGAAATGGGGATTCGATGCTTAGCACTCCAGCTGGAAAACACAGCAAGTCCCTGGGTAAGGGACACCTCTAGGCATTGCTTCCCAGCCTTGGCTCCACATTGGCGTCACCTACTGAGACTTAACAGTCCGACGCCCAGGCTTGCAGACATTCAGAATCTCTGGGGTGGGCCCACATAACAATATTTTGTAAAGTTCCACAGGTGATTCCAGGGAGCAGCAAGGGCTGAGAACAACTGCTCTCAACAACTTGGGATTTCTGTGGGTAATTAGCAGCTCTACCTCCCCTGCAATGCCCTTGTGGCTCCTTGCCTGGGACGTCAGCAGCACATTAGCGTGGTCCCCATCTGGGCAGCAGGCAGATGGGAGAAGCAAGAACCTCTTACCTCCATTAGGCCTCCCTTATCCGTGGGTTTTCAAGGATCCCAGCAGCGGCCTTGTGAAAGCCGGAGGGCTTAGTTCAAAATCCTCGGGCAGTTGGGGAGGTTTGTGTCTCAGAGCTGCTGAGAAGTCTGCAATCTCAGAGCCTAGGGCCATGGAGAGGTCATCTGGGCCACTTCCTTGCAGGAGGCACTGGCAGGGGTGCTGGAATAGGCAGCAGGAGTGCTGGGTTCAATCCTCAATCCTCAATATCAACCAGTGAACCTGGGCAAACAGCAACAGCTGCAAAATGAACAGATATTTATTGAAGAATCATTGTGTGCAAGGCACCAAGCCGGTATCCTCACCAGGCACATCAAAGGACACTGATGTAGAGAATGGAAGTGGGACCCCAGAATCTGTACTTGTCAGTGGGCATCCAAGTGATTCTGATATTGGTGGGTTCTGGATACTGACCCTGAGGCTGAGTAATCCAGGTGATTCTGAAGAGGGAAGCAGGGTTGAGCGTCACAGCAGAAGGTGCTCTCTTCGGGAGGAGTGGCATGCTTTGGATGGTGAGACAAAGTGAGTAAAGCCAGACACTGACCTCAAGCAGTCCCCAAACATCAGGTCTTTAGTTTGCTCCACAGATACTTGATAGAGTAGGTCCTACAGCTGTGTAATATACATTCCAGCTCCTTCATCTATTCCTCCACCAGTCTCTTAATGTGTCAGTTCTGCATTGTCCTCTTTGTGTATCTAGGACCAAGAAATCCTTTAGATTTGCTTATAACCACAATCCTCTGACACATGCAGCTTTATGCAGTTCTCCCTCTCATCTATTATTTGAGGCAATTCTTCTAATTTCCTGGGGAAGGTGACAGGTTGGACTGATAATCCCTGTTTTCAGCACAAAACTCTCATGGTCACATGGCCAATAAGAGTCAGTAAGCAGAAGGGCCCAAATCCAAACTTGGACATTGGACCTTACATCCAGCGAGCCTAGACTAAGATTATCTGTCTGTCTCTCTGCTTGCTCATCCATTTGTCCGTCATCCATCCATCCAACCACCCACCCATCCATGTGTCCATCAATCCACGTGTCCATCCAACCATGCATGACTAACTTACTTTCATTCTGTCATCTATTTAATATACTCATATATTTATATTTATCCATTTAACACAATTTGGTATCTGTAACAATCTGTTTATTGCAAATATTTATCAAGTCTGTCATGTGTCACACTCTCCCTATCTCCTGCTCTCACTCTCCACATACCTCATTTTCCCTCTGGATGCTTTCTCCTCTGACCTCTTTGCGGGACCCTTAGTCTGTGTGACCACAATCTCCATTTGCCTGTCTCCTAACCCACACTCTTCCCTGATCACTTGTGAGCCGACCCCTTGTCCTTCCATGACTGCCCCACCTGGCTCCATTCCTCCCCATGCTAGACTCCAGGGAAATACTGATTGACTCGATGACTGGACCCCCAGCTGGGCTGTCTGCAACTCGAGGGCAAGGACAATGTCTCTTTCAGGGTTCCATCCCCCTCAGTTCTCAGTCTAGGGCTATGCACACGCTATGCATTTTGTTCACACTGGTTGGCTGGAATCTGCACTCCTTGGGAGTTGGAAGGGGCTTTTCAACTATTATTCATTCAACAAAACTTGCATAATTTTTCTTGCTAGATGCTCTTGCCAGGCATAGAGATTAATGAG
This sequence comes from Lipotes vexillifer, assembly GCF_000442215.2. Lineage (NCBI taxonomy): Eukaryota > Metazoa > Chordata > Mammalia > Artiodactyla > Lipotidae > Lipotes > Lipotes vexillifer. The sequence continues at coordinate 574,887 of NW_006773122.1, forward strand.
TACAACCTTACGGACAGATGGGGACAGGGGAGTCCTGAGAAGGATAAGGGCTTCTTCATGGTCTCACAGCTGTGACAGAATCTTGAGGACAGTGAGGAAAACATCACTACTCTAGACCCAGACAGCTCCTGGGTCCCCCACAGAGCCAGATGGCATGTGCTAGACGGTCCCCAGCGAGGAGGTACTGGGAAACCCTGGCCTGCTTCACCAAGTCAAACCAGTTAGCCTCCATCAAGAGCCATGGGGAGCTGCCTTCCGGGTGGCAGGGAGAGCCTGAGTCAGCCTTGCCTGCACAGATGACATCACGATGACCAGGGGCTGGCAGGGGAGGAAGGGAGTGGCCCTGAGAGTTCTAAGGGAAGGGAAGTAGGGGACCTTAGCTGGATCCCAGGGTACCACCCTCTTGATACGGGATATCTGAGCAATGAAGTCCAGCTCCAAGTGCCAAGGACACTCTAATTAGGCTGGACCTTCCCTCATTGCTGGAAATATCCTGCTCTCCCTGCCCCTACCTTAGGCTAAAATTAGACTCATAACATGTGATGTCAAAATTCATCTAGGTCAGAGGTTCTCAAACTTGAGTGAGCCCCAGGATGAGCTCCAAGCATGAGGTGGAGCTATGTGTACTGCACGAAAAGACCCCAATACACACTACTGACTAAAAAAGTTGCAGAAGGACACACAACATACTGCTTTAACAACCCCCATTCCCACCCCCTTGAAACAAGCAAAATACCCAAATGCTATATATTTCCTACTGGTATGTATGTATATATATATATATATTTTTTAAATTAATTAATTAATTATTTTTGGCTGCGTTGGGTCTTTGTTGCTGCACATGGGCTTTCTTTAGTTGCGGCGAGCAGGGGCTACTCTTTGTTGCGGTGCACTGTTTTCTCATTGTGGTGGCTTCTCTTGTTGTGGAGCACGGACTCTAGGCATGTGGGCTTCAGTAGTAGTGGCATGCAGGTTCAGTAGTTGTGGCTCGCAGGCTCTAGAGCACAGGCTCAGTAGTTGTGGCGCACGGGCTTAGTTACTCCGTGGCATGTGGGATCTTCCCGGACCAGGGCTCGAACCTGTGTCCCCTGCATTGGCAGGTGGATTCTTAACCACTGCGCCACCAGGGAAGTTCCCCTACTGGTATATTTATGTGTCAATGTAAGTATCTCGAAACGTTACACACGTAAATGATTATACTGTTTGCCTTTGGAGAAGGTATTGGTGGGGGCAGCAAAGAGGGCTTTAGCCTTAAATGTAACGGTTTATTATTTTAGAAGGAAAATATACCATGTATTATTTGTGTAAATGCAACACTTTACCCATTTTATCTGGTTGGAAGTCTGAGAATCTGCATTTTAGCAAAGTTTCTGTGCTTCTGTGGAGCTGATCCATGCACTGCGCTGCAGCAAAGCTGGTCTAGTCCCATCATTGTACAAATGAGTAAGCTAAGAGTCAGAGAAGGTCAGGAATTTGCCTAAGACCACACAGCATGGTAGTGACTGAGTTGGGACTTGAGCCCAGGATGTCTTACTCTCTTGTACATGGTGACATGAGGAGGCAACGCATGAGGAGAGAGGAGATGGGGGGTGGGCGTGGTTGTCCACAGGCAGTGTGTGAGCAGATGGGGCTCGGTGTCCCACTACCACTGCGCACCAGGGAAGTTCCCCTACTGGTATATTTATGTGTCAATGTAAGTATCTCGAAACGTTACACACGTAAATGATTATACTGTTTGCCTTTGGAGAAGGTATTGGTGGGGGCAGCAAAGAGGGCTTTAGCCTTAAATGTAACGGTTTATTATTTTAGAAGGAAAATATACCATGTATTATTTGTGTAAATGCAACACTTTACCCATTTTATCTGGTTGGAAGTCTGAGAATCTGCATTTTAGCAAAGTTTCTGTGCTTCTGTGGAGCTGATCCATGCACTGCGCTGCAGCAAAGCTGGTCTAGTCCCATCATTGTACAAATGAGTAAGCTAAGAGTCAGAGAAGGTCAGGAATTTGCCTAAGACCACACAGCATGGTAGTGACTGAGTTGGGACTTGAGCCCAGGATGTCTTACTCTCTTGTACATGGTGACATGAGGAGGCAACGCATGAGGAGAGAGGAGATGGGGGGTGGGCGTGGTTGTCCACAGGCAGTGTGTGAGCAGATGGGGCTCGGTGTCCCACTGAGCTGGGATCGTTAACAGCCTCTGTGAGGGACAGGGGTACAGGGATGGCGGTGGGGAAAGACGGAGAATCATTAACCACCTTTCTAACTTTTCCTTGAGCCACACCCTGTTCTCAGCTTCTCTTCCTTTCTGGATTTCTCTGCTCTTGTGCATCTTGCCTCTGAGGCCCTCCTGTTTCCATCAGCGGCAGTGGCTCCCCTTTGGACAGCCTGGTTGCTAGGCAACCTTGGGCAATTCTCTTCCCTCTCTTGACTGCATCTTCTTCATCTCTCATCTACACAGTGGATGGAATCAGAGGCTCCCAAACCTGATTTTGCACCCTCTTGAAGGCTCATTTAAAAATGCAGAATGCTGAGCCCCTCCACAATGGGGGCAGTGGGACCTGGAACATGCATTTTTTAACAGCCTCATCGCTCTGTCCCTCCATGAGGCCTATAGAGTCTTAAGTTAGAAAACCGCTGTGCTGCTAGACTTTTTCCTCATGAGCAGCTCCCCCAGCACCCCCAAAGGAGCCTTGGGCGGCCTGAGGTCTGGCCTGTGAGGAGCACTTGCTGTGCTGAGGGATCCAGAGCGCCAGCAAGCCTGGTCCCCAGGAGACCTCTCTCCTTGCCACCCCCTGTCTAGTGGTTCCGGATTTCCTCCCTTGGGCTGGCCTCTTCCTCACCACCTGGGCAGAATGTCTGGAATGTGGCTGCCGAGGGAGATGGGGCTGGTGGGGCTGCCAGAGCTGCCTCCGGAATTCAGGCAGCAGAGAGCAGACTCCTGCCCCTGAGGGCCTCTGCCTTGCTGACCTGGAGGTGACCCAGCAGGACCCGAGCACCCGAGCAAGCGAGGAAGAGAGGGCAGTGGGGCCCTGAGCAGGCCAGGAAATCTCTCCAGGCCTCAGTTTCTGCATCCGTAATCATGTCCTACTCTCTACACGTGTGGCACTCTGGCACTCGCAAAACAATTTCACATCTATTCCTCCTCTGCACCTACCACATTTCATTAGCACTATATGAAGTCCTACTGGAAATTCATAGATGAATTAGACACCAAACTGATCCAGAAAACTACCATTTTTCGCCTCAGGCACACTGCTTAGTTTTACTGATTCATTACCTTATTCAATCCTGACAACCCCTGCAAGATAAGAACCCCATTCGGCCACCCTCCATGGCCACCTCCATTTGGCAGGTGAGGAAACTATTTCCCAGAGAGGTTAAGTAACTTGTCCAATGTCACACAGCTGCAAGATGGCAGAGCTGGGTTTGAATCCAACTGTCTAACCTCAAGTCCAAACTGCCCCCTGTGCCCCACTCCCCTGACAAGTACAGCAAGGGGGAGGAGGACCACACAGTGGTATCCTGCCCTGACCTCACTGTCAGACCAGAACACAGCAATCTGTGCTCCACAAAGAGCACAGAAGCCCCAGCAGTTCATGGGGAGGTGTGGAGAGGGAGGTCAAGAGACGCTCCTGGATTGGGCAACCTTGTGATGGATCTGGTAGGTGCGGGCGGGATGGCAATCCAGGTAGACACACAGCATGAGCCAATGGAGGGTGATGGGCTGAGGTTGGCTGATCTGCAGAACCTGCTACCTCATCTGCTTGGCCCAGTGCGAAACGACCATGGGTGAACCTCATTCAAAAGTTATTGGGGGGCTTCCCTGGTGGCGCAGTGGTTGAGAGTATGCCTGCCGATGCAGGGGACACGGGTTCATGCCCCGGTCTGGGAAGATCCCACATGCCGTGGAGCGGCTGGGCCCGTGAGCCATGGCCGCTGAGCCTGCGCGTCCGGAGCCTGTGCTCCGCAATGGGAGAGGCCACAACAGTGAGAGGCCCGTGTACCGCAAAAAAAAAAAAAAAAAAAAAATTATTGGGGCAAGGCTGCGGCGCACAGATCAAGGGATTGAAGAATGTCCTGAGTTCCCTTGGGGACGGTCCTCCTGAGGAACGTCATCCGGCACATAGATGCTCACAATAAGACTCAGGAGGAGTCAGATATGTGGAAAATAAGAGAACTGGAGAAACAGATGGAAGATGCGTACCGGGGGACCAAAAGGAAGATGTTACCCAGCAGTTCAAGCCGGATGCGTAGTGATGGTTTTGATGACGAAAGTCAAAAGAGACTATTGGAGGCCAAAGAATGAAACTTCTGGGGCACTGGATGATGATTTTCTTAAGCCTAAATCTTGGAACAAGAAGTTACATGATTATGAAGCTAACATGCCAGACAGATGGGGTCACAGTGGATATAAAGAGTTATACCCTGAAGAATTTGAAACAGTAGTGATCAGCAAGATATTACCAATGGGAAAAAAACATCTCCCCAGGTAAAAATCACCTACCCATGAATCTCACAAACACAAGTGAAAGAAATCCCACAAAAAAAAAAGCAGAAAAAAATGTCACACAAAAAACAGAAGAAAAGCAAAAAGGAAGACACAGATATAACAGCAGATTCCTCAAGCCAGTTCTCAGAAGAAACTGGGGCTTTTAGTACCAGGAAAAGGAAATAACCCATAAGCGCAAGAAAAAATCCAGGAAAAAGTCTCTCAAGAAATCTGCTTCATTCTTAGAGGCAGAAAGTGACACTTCTCAGTCAGATGATTCTGCATCGGGCAGTTCTGAGGAAAGTGAGGAAAGAGACACAAAGAAAACCAAAAGGAAAAAAAGATTAAAAAAGCCCACATCCCTACAGTTAACGGTGAAATACAGGAGAGGACAAACAAACACACAAATTGTAAAGTGGCCTCAGATGGAAGGTCTGCAGAGAGTTCAGAGGATGACTTAATGAGAAAGAAACATTCTTGTTTCCTGCATGACTCTGGATATTTACAGCTCTTACACCTTGGGAATTTGCCAGTGACTCTATCGCTCAGCACAGGGGGCCTGCGTTCAGAGCTGTCCTGTGCCATCTATATACGTTCTGACAGACTTCTTGTCTTCTTTTTTTTTTCGCGGTACGCGGGCCTCTCACTGCTGTGGCCTCTCCCATTGCGGAGCACAGGCTCCGGACGCGCAGGCTCAGCGGCCATGGCCCACGGGCCCAGCCGTTCCGCGGCATGTGGGATCTTCCCGGACCGGGGCACATACCCGTGTCCCCTGCATCGGCAGGCGGACTCTCAACCACTGAGCCACCAGGGAAGCCCCTTATCTTCTATTTTGGCCTGTTAAACTTGATCCTCTAATTGTTAATAGGGAATCTGTTATTTTGTGACGAAGGTTTCTTGAAGACATTATTATTATTTTTGTACTTAATCACATTTAGTCGAGAGTGCATATGCAGCCAATTAAAGGACCCAGAAAGCTGAATCCAATAATGACCTGGGTGTACCAACTGGGATGGTTGAATTTGGGGAAAGCAAGGGCTGGGGTCAAGAGATGGATTGGAACTAGTGCTGTATACAGTGGTATGATAAGGGAACAGCTGTTGCTCTTGTCTGTTTACATAGTAGATGCCACAACTTGACTTTTTTTGTCTTTAGCCTTGGTGCTTTGACCTTTCTGTATTTCGACCCCACAGGTGTGGTCCAGTTTACTTAATGAGGAAATGAGCATAAGAACATTTTCTATTCATGATAACATCCATAGACAGCTGTTATTGGAAGAGACTAGGAGTTTTTGTCAAATTTCCCTGCTGGACAGGGTCTGTGGCTACACTCAGTATATCTCTCAACATGGTAATTGGATCGTAAAAGGTTTTCTAGTTCCATTGTTCATTGCCTAAATGGACTTGTGTTCAGAATTCTTTCTTCAGTTGTCTTAGGTTAAGTCCTCAACCAAATGAGGAAGAATTAGGCATTAGTTGTGCTAATGGTGCTCTGAACAGGATTCAGGGCAGCAACAGCTATTTAAGTGTTGTCTTCCTTGTTCATTTCTTAATCTGTTAATGAACTTTAGATTTTTCCTGAAACTAGGTTGAATCAATTCCAAAATGAAACAGGCTTCTCCGGGACATATCCATTTCTTCCTAGTCTGCCTTTGGATTAAAGCACCAAGCAGAGACCTTGTTACTTCCCTTTGCTATATACTGTGACCCCTACTATGTTAATTCTTAAGAAACCAAAATATCACTGGAAGAAGGCTGGCAGAACACAAGTGAATTTTTTTCATTAAGGCAGGTCAAGTGATATTGTTTTTTCTTGGTTGTCACTTCATGGGTGGAGTAAAAAGCTTGAAAGCTCAGACTTTCGGTCTTGGTTCTGCCATTCATTGGTTATGAGGCCTGGAGCAGGTAAGTCAACCTCCCTGGCATGACAGTGTACGACACTAGCAATAGACTATAACTATGACAACATTCCACGAGGTGGTAATATTTTGCAGTTCTAAACTATTAAATTTGTTCTCTTTACAGAACAGATTTCCAATAAAATGCTTAGTCATAAAATAAAAAAAATTTTTTATTTTAAGTTATTGGGATTTGTAAGACAGAGACAGCAGAGCACTGAATCAAGAGCGGGGCCTATCTAGATATAGGCAGCATAGCCATGGATCCAAATCCTGTGATTGGATTGGAGCATAACAGAGGGCGGAGGTTAAGAGCACAGGTTTTAGATCTAGATAAACTTAGTTCAAATCCGGGCTCTGCCATTTAAAGGTATGACGACCTTGGACAAGTCCCTTTAAACTCTGAATCTCAGTTCCTTCCTCTGCAAAATGAGAATGATAATAGTAGTACCTTACTGGGAGGGTCTCTGAGGATCAAATGAGATGATGCTTACTTAGCCTAGTACTTAATAAATTAGAACAAACATCAGTTATTCATATATTCACCTCAATTGTTACTGTTGTTGTTACTATATAAGAGGGAGAAATGGGAGATGATGCTGGAAAAGTGGTTCGCGGTTGTGGAGAAGGGGACATGGGAGGGATACTGGTTCTCAGGGGGGCCAGGGCCACATCAGAGCCCCCCGTCTGGGGGCAGGTAAAGGTGGGGATTACATCAGAGGTTCCATTTCACGTCCTCAGAGTGGCCCCCCATCTCCCGGCTTCCTGTTGCGGTGACCTAACCAAAGACATTGAACCAGCCAGCTGGGGTCTAGGAGCTCTCAGCGACACCCCACCTACCAGCACCAGCCTGAGGCAGGCTGACTGAGGGCTGGATTGGGCAGATGAGCTCATTCTAACTAGCCTCACCAACCAGGCCGGACACTTCTCCTGGCAGGAGCCTGTCAGAACTGCCAGCTGGGGGTCAGGATGAGCTGGAGGGCCTGGTGGTGCCCAGATGCCCATGGCCAGCAGGTCTGCTGAGTGTTTGATTACATTCCCAGGCACCCCAGGCAACACCAGGGCTGGCGGTTCCCGCTCCTGCTGGGTCCCGTCTGTCAGCCACACAGCTGACATCCCCAGCTCGGCCCCCTCAGCCCACCTGCTTTCCACCTTCTGCTTCTTCCTCTTGGCTGCAGCCCTCACGGAGCCAGGTGGCCTCATCCCCTGATGACTTCATCCTCCTTAAAGGCATCAGGTCCCATGGACAGCCAGGTCTCTGGAGCCCTTCCTGTCCACAGGTCCACGAACCAGACTCCAGGGTCTCCGCTCCGTACCCACTCCCATCCTGCTATATGTGACTCTCCCCAGGAGGTATGACAGAAGGGACCCCAGCCCTGGAAACGACAGCTTGCGTCTCATGTTCATTGAACATGCTATCTCATTGTAACCAGTCCATCAGCCAACTGTCCCTATGAGCTGAATCTTTTCTCCAGACTGGTCCTCCAAGGTGGGCCACACTCACTCCGCACCTACTCTGGGTATGCGACTCATGTGGGCCAGTGACGTAGCAGTTCCCTCTATTAGGGTGACGGACGGTTCCCATTTCCCTGAAAGTCCTGCATCCCCGGAAGCCCCTCAGTCCCGTGCCAGCCAGGATGTTTGTCAGCCAGTCCTGCACATGCATCCGTGATGTGCTGTCTTTCATGATTCGTGTCTATGATTTTCACTGAATTAACCTGAGCCTTTAGCCTGCCCCAGAAGGAATCAGAAGGGTTCAGTCTATTAGAAATGAAAATAATACTCTCTGTGTTTCCAGAATCCATGGACACCCTGAAACTTGTCATCTGGTTAGAATTTTCATCACTGCTCAAGCCCCTCATTTATACTCTCTACCCCATGGTGAACATGGACAGATTGCTCTAGGAAGGAAAACCTAGGAGGGAGGGAGGGAGCGCTCACCCAGTCCAGCTTTCCTCAGGCAAGTAGGAGAATGGACAGTGATAATTTGCCAGGTCTTTCTCTTGAAGCCTACAACATCCTATGTCAAGAATGTTAGAGCTTTAGAATACTAGAGTTAGATGTCAAAGATCAGAGTTCAACACCTGCTTCAATGAGACAGGGAAACTGAGGTCCAGGCAGGGGATTCAGAATCAGATGTAATTCTTTTAATGCCTACGATGTGGCTGACACTGCTGGGAAAACCTGATGCCCGGGGCCCACTCCCAGGGAGTCTGATGTAATTGGTCTGGGGGGGTGGGGCCTGGGCACCATGATTTGTAGATGTTTCCCAGGTGATGCCAGTGTGCAGCCTCGGTTGAGAACCCCTGGGTCAGACAGAGATCCATCCCTGAAGAGCTTAAACCCGAGTGGGGCGGGAGGTGATGTGAAAAGAGGCACCCACAAAAGTAGAACAAAGCAGAGGGGCACACAGGAGGTTCAGCCACAATGCTGCAGGGAGGAAGGGGAGAGCCGGGGTAGTACAGCCCGGTGGTTAAGAGGGTCCAGACAGAGCAGGGCTTGCAACTTAGCTTAGTCTAGACCAGTGACCTTGGGCAAGTAATTAAAGCTTTTCTGAGCTTCAGTTTCTTCATCTGAAAACTACAGAATGATAACAGCGCTTAATCCATTGTGGCGGCGTTCAGAGAAACGAGATAATCCCCGCAGAGTGCTGAGATGAGTGCCTGACATAAAGATTAGCCGCTATTATTATTATTATTACTTCTCACTCAGGTCAGGGCCATGGTCTGTGGGAGCTCACAGAGGGGAGCTGGCATATGGGCTGTACCAAGATGAATAGGTACCATTTTTGATGTCCGGGAAGCTGTGAGCTGGGGCTCAGGAGTGAGAAGTTGCAAGCATGCTTGGGGGGTCAGTGAGGAGCGCAATTTCCCTGGGGGGCTGGAGGCCAGAAGGTCGCCCAGTTAGGTCCTGGGACCCGCAGAGTGCGGGATCAGGGCCTGGGGCAGGAGTGGTGGAGGAACTGGGGAAGAGAGGACGGATGTCAGCAGCGTTCTGCGGTTCTGCGATCCATCCCAATCCTCATTGCTCCCTTACCCCCAGGCTGCAGACATCCCTGCACTGGACAGGCTGGAGGCCAGCCTTGGCCAGGATGGGGAGCCCAAAGGCAGATAGTCACACATGACTAGCCCAAGGGGCCGCACAGCCACCTTCCTCCGGTTAATGCCTAATCGGCCCAGACTCGGGAACTTGGGTGGCAATCAGCCAAGTGGATAATAACCCAGGTTAGCGTTCCCATTGGCATTGATCACAGCAGTCCCCCTCATGCTGTAAACCCCTAGGCCTCTCATGCAGCTTGTAGGAGGGAACACCTGGGAGATTCTTCCTGTTAGGGGGCCCCTCTAGATGTCTTGGGCAACACGTGGAAGCTGCTTGACACCTGTGGTCATCCCTGACTCCGGTGACAGATCCCTGAGGGCATGGCCCACAGTGGCTGCAGCCACTCCATGAATGGATATCTCCTGAGGGCTGGGAAACCACCAAGAGTCTCATTACTCCTCCATAAACAAGACCAGAACCTTAATGGTTCCACTTAGCCATAGGGTCCAGACTGAACTTTTAGGAAACCAAGTCCTAGCCAGAGAATCAGGCCTTAGGTTTTGTCGCATGGCAGAGGAAATAGTTCTGTTCTGAGTGGCCCCAGCAGTTTTGAGCCCATTTAACAAATGAGGAAATAGAGACAGCAAACTGACATCATTTGCCTTGAGTCATATAGTTATAATAATAGTAATAATAAAGATATGTAGACTTCTTGTTTATTAGCCAGGTGCAAGGGCTGCTGCTCAGCTGAACATCAGGTAGAATTGCTGAGTCAGAACTGACTGCTGGAAGAGGTAGTGAGCTCCCTGTAATTAGAGGTATGCAAGCAAAGGCTCATTTATTTGCCAGGGAAGCTGCAGAGGGGTTGTAAATCTGGGGGCCGGGGGAGAGCAGGGGGAATGAACAGCATTGTAACAGAGCCATTTTCAGCTCTGTGGGGCAGGAACAATTTCATTTACCTCTATGTCACCAGTGTCCAGTACAGTACCTGGAAAAGAGATGCCAGGCCCTGTGCTTTGCACTTTACACACATTATCTGTCTCACGATTCTGCGCAACCTTAAGAAGTAGGGATTCCTGTTACCCCCATTTCACAGCTGGGGAAACCAGAGCTCAGAGAGGTTAAGTCACTTACTGAGGAAGGCACAGCTAATAAAAATGAGAAGAAGAATTACCTTTTACGGGGGACTTTCTCTGCCAAGCGCCTTCCCTCAACTGTTATCTCATTTAATCCTCATAACAACCTCATGAGGTAGCGAGTTATTAACCAGACCTTGCGGGGAGGGGTGACTGTGGTCGTTCATCCAGATCTGCAGCGTGGGGAGGAGAGAGGAGAGAACACTGGCCGGAGAGCTGAGCGACCTGTGTCCTTTCCCAGTGCCTCATGGTCTCTTTGTGTCCTCAGGCAAGTACAGCCTGTCCAGGGCCTCAGTTTATCCCTCTGTAAAACCAAGAAGGGTGGTGGAGATGGGCCCGATTTCTCAGCAACTCTCCAGCCGTCATTTTCCATAACTTGATTCCCCACCGTGAGTTCTGGGCCACAACCCAGTTGGCTCCCTCCCTCCACTCCAGAGCTGGCAGGAGGGGATGATCCGCCTCAATTCTCCCACCTCCTTTTTCCTCCTCCTCCTCCTGGGCTGGGACACACCTACTCCAACTTTCTCAGCAGCCTCTTCGAGTGTGCGCCTTCCTGCTCTGAGACTCTGCACCTCCCTCCCGAGCTTGTCAGCCTGGGGCTTGTGAAAGGGGCTCCAGACCAGCAGCCCACCCCGGGGCACCCTCCCCCACCTGAAGGGCACAGGTAAGAACTGCTGGAGGATGGGAAGTTAGGGGGTGGGAGTTGCAAAGTTCATCCATTCTGGTCCCTGAGCAGGGGCTCCTGGAAGGTGGCGACAGAACCAGGAGATTGGCTGGGGCAGGCACGGCAGGGGTAGGACAAGGACACCTGGGTCCTGGTCACCTGGGTACACTGAATGAAGCCAGCCCGAGCCTGGGGGCTGGGGATTGGGGCCCAGGAATGGACAAGGCTAGGGCTTTGATCTGCGGGAGAAGCCAGGTCACATTTGCGTGTATGGAAAGTTGGGCTCCTTTTCTTGGAAGAATGAAATCCCCTGCTTGGGCTCTCTGGGGCTGAGACTTCAAGGGGATGTGGAGACAATTTCCTCCTTGATTTTAGGAGGAAGGGCTGGGGCCAGGGAACCGAGAGGTGCTGAGTTCTCCTGTGTGTCCAGGAGGCACGGGGTCCCTAAAACAGACAAAGCCACCTGGTGAGGGGGAGGGAGGGCGCGAGGGCCCGAGGGAGAGTCAGACAACCTGGCTGGCTCTGGCTCTCGTGCGACTCTTTAGAGGCACCCAGATTAGAACCTCAGCTTTCCTGGCTGTCGGATGGGGGTGCTCACTGTCTCCAAGGGCTGTGAAAGGCGGCGGCGAGTCTCAGAGGCCAAGGGCAGCACTGGGGTGGGTGTGGGGAATGGGTGCAGCTCTTGGGGGAAGCAGGAATCTGACGCCTATCTGTGGGGGAAGGAGAGCTGGAGTGGAACGCTGAACAGAGCCACCAGGCCAGAGTTCAGCCCTCCACTTGGGCGGGTGCTATTGGCCCCAGTGTGGGAAGCAGCAGGCCATGCTGAGGTTGGCTAAGGGCTCAGAAAGGCTGCCGCTGTCCCCAGGCGCACAACACTCAGGGGCAAGGCCTGGGCTCAGGAGAGCAGGGAGGTAGAGAAGCAGGCTCAGAAGGCAGCATTTCCAATCCTTCAGCTCCTTTTAAGATGGGGGTGCTGAGCCTGGGCAGGTGAGCAGTGCCCTCCACGCAGAACCAACTAACAGTTTTTACTACAGCTGATACCCCCTGGATGCTTCCTGTGTTTGGGGATGGGGCTGAGTATACCCGGTTATTTGAAAATGTTGGGTTTTCAAAGCAGGCAGGGGGAAAAGAGCATTTCATTATTCACGTCCCTGTAACTCAAAGGCGGTGTGGCCTGAAAGAGTTTCATACTGCTCTGGGCCTACCTATTTCCCTACAT
>NW_006773122.1:587694-617323 GCF_000442215.2 Lipotes vexillifer
GCAGGAATGATTGCATTTTGCAGGTGAGGAAGCTGTGGAACTCAACACCCTGGTGCAGGAAGAGGCAAGATCGGGTTCGCCCCAGGGCTCTCCACGGAGCACAGGTTACACTTCTGGCAGGAAGGGGCTGTGTCCATGAGTTGGCCAGGGTGGTGGAGCGAAACAGTGAGGCCCCGTCAGCCACAAGCTCCCTGGGTCTCAGTTTCCTCATCTGTAAAGTGGGGAGGAACTGGAGGGAGTCAAGGTTTCCCTAGAACTCCCCTGTTTCCATGACTCTTAAGGACTCAGAGAACCAGACCCAGAAAGACACTGACACTCTTCAGCCCCTACATGTCAGCTGTGCCTGTGCTTTCCACTGGGAGGGGCTGCCAGGCCCCCCTGCCCCAGGCCTCTGTGAGCTGGGCCACCACCCTCTGCTGCCTGCACACTCTTCCCTGGGTATGAATGAACTCACCTCGGCCTGGTGGTTTTCCTTCTTATTCTCGCCAAGTACGCGAGAACGTGGGGCAGCCTTAGTGGAAACCAGTGTGTGCTAGGGACGATGGGGTGGCATAGGTGGGGACCTTCCTGTACCTGCCGGATGTGCCCTGCCTTTTGGGTTCCTTCAGTAATGTGTGCGCTGAGCCCCTGAAAGCTTCCCGTGCTTCCTGGGTCCCCAGCACAAGCTGAGCTAACTCAGACGCTCAATGTTACTGTTTCTATGACTAATGGAACTAAATGCTTACATTTACAATAGGGGTTTCCAGACAGGTTTAAAATGAAGAGTGTGGGTCCAAATCCTGGGCCTCAATTTCCTTAAACCTCAGTCTCCTCGTTTGAAAAAACGGGGTGAATGATAGTTCCTTTCTCAGAGACTGATGTGAAAATTAAATGAGATAATGCATGTAGTGCCAGGGCCTTGTTTATGCTGGTCACAGTCATCAATTATTTGCCTCCTCTCCACCTCCCCTGGGGTGGAGATCATCTCACGGCGCCCTGAAGTGTTCCTTCCTAAGACAGATCACAATTGTAATTATTAGTTATTTGCATATATTTTGTTTGATATGGTCTCTCCTACTAAGTGCTGCTCTCTGCTCTGGAACCTGTGTCTAGCACAGCACCCGGCACGTACAGGAAACTCACTGCATATATGTTGAGAGAATGAATGAATCTTCACTTGTAATTCACAGATGAGAACTGTCGCTCAGAGGAACTAAGCATTAGTCCAGCCCCATCATAGATAAGAGTGGAAGGGTCCCTAGAGATCATTGAATCAGACAGGTGGAGACATGGAGGCCTACTTAGAGAAGGCTGATAACTTGGCTGCGGTCACACAGCAAGTGAGTGGGGAAAGCAGGGCCACAAGGCAGATCTTTTCACCTTCCTTTTCCTCTCTTTGCCTCGCCCAGCTCAGGACAGAGTCCTGCTCCCTGCGTGGGTGGTCAGCCTCAGAGGCCAGTGAATGGCCCCCATACCCCCTGGAGGCAATTTGGGATCAACAACAAGATTGATCCCTAAACTGTAAGATGCCTTTCAGGGGACAGGGGACATAGACCTCATCAATCAGACCCCTCCCCCAACACCTACCAACACACACACACACACACACACACACACACACACACCACACACCTGCACACCATTCCCTCACTATTGCCAGAGAGTCAGCAAGAATCTGCAACTGTACAAGTGGAAGGTGCTCAGGAGTTCCCTGAAGTCTCCCTTCAAGAATTACTGGTTCCATTTTACAGATGGAATCATAGATTTCGAATTATTTGCTTAAGTCAGTAGCCAGTTTGCGGTGGTGTCCTGGGTCAATGCGTAGCCCTGAACATGGGATTTAAAGGTTGAAAAGAGACCTCTGATGTACTGAGCCCCTCGATGTGCCTGTCACCAGGTTCGACTGTGTCACATATACCTTCTCTTCTACTCTGCACAACCTCCCTGCGGGCCCACAGTCACGATTCTCTACCACTTTTGCTGCTGCGATTGTTGTATTCAGTGTGGACGTCAATAGAGACTCAGAAAAGCTAAGCCACTTCCTTTCAGTCGCACAGCTTCTGTTTTCTCAACAGATCTTAGTTCAATAGACACTTAGCACTTACGATGTGTCAGGCCCCCAGAAACTCACAGCTGGTAGAGGCAGCTAAGTGGGTGGTTTAATACCTCGAGGTAGGTGGTAAAATAGAGGCAAACTGGGGCTAGCAGTGGGGCCCGAGGAGCCATATATAGATAGCCCAGTCATGAAGTTGGTGGACAAAGGCTTCTAGGAGAATCTGAGACTGAACATCAGTTTTGAAGACTGAATGAGGCTTAAAAAAAGAAAGAAAAGTGGGAAAGGCAATTCAGAAAGAAAAAGTAGCATATGCAAAAGCATAGGAGTTCAAAGAAAATGGCACGTGTGTGCAGAAAACTATCAGCTGGGTGGGGAACATTTGGAGACGTGCTCTGAAAGGCAGGATGGGGTCAGGTCACTGAAGGCCATGTGTGCCAGGCCAAGGAGTATGACTTTTAAGAAATATATATGTCTATAATTTATGTATATATATATATATTTTTTGCGGTACGCGGGCCTCTCACTGTTGTGGCTTCTCCCGTTGCGGAGCACAGGCTCCGGACGCCCAGGCTCAGCGGTCATGGCTCACGGGCCCAGCCGCTCCGCGGCATGTGGGATCTTCCCGGACCGGGGCACGAACCCGTGTCCCCTGCATCGGCAGGCGGACTCGCAACCACTGCGCCACCAGGGAAGCCCTATAATTTTTTATTAATGAGAAATTATAGAAATACCAAAAGGAAGCAGAAGAGTAGTAAAAAAAAAAATCACTCAGCTTCAATAATTATGTTTCCCCTATACCGCCACCAACTCTTCCCTGATCAGATTATTTTGAAACAAATCTCATATACATAATTGCAACTGAAAATATTTCGATATACATCTTTAAAACGTTAGGATTTCAGGGAATCATCATAGGGGCATGGCTTTTGTTTTGTAAATATTGGAGGACCACATTAAAGAAGTTTAATTCAAAGAGTGTCTTGGTGGAGCCAGAATTTAAGGAGGGGTGAGAGCAGAAGGTGATGATATCTTGTTGTCTCCCCCTTGGCCAATCACAGTGCCCGACTGTCCACCACTACCCACTGACTGACAAACTACCTCCTGAATGAGGTGATGCCGTAAGCATTTTCCAGTTAGAAGCCTGCAGAAGAGACAAATGCCTTCCCTGCCCGCCCTTCTCCATTCCTGAGACTTGTGGGTCACTGCAAGGTGACCTGGAATGGCAGGTAAATGGCAGCTGCCCATCTTCTGGCTGAGGGCAGGGAGCCCACAACAGAGAACTCTCCAGTTCCAAGTTCCCGTTCAGCTCCAGTGCCCACAGCAGTTGGCCTCGGTGCCAGCTGAGCAGGACTGTACATGCCAGCTGTGGGGTAACGTCAGCATGTATGTGCCTGTTGGCCCACATGTGCTCACGTGTCCCAGGTCAGAGCTGCTGTCTGTCCCTGCAGCAACCCCTTCCCTCTGGGTCCTCCCAGCGAATGCAAGGCTAGACGGCACAAAATGCATCACTGAGATGCTTAGACACTTAGCCTTGGGAAGCGGCAGACCTTGATACCAGTATGGCACCATGGTTGGGCACACCAGCTCTGGAGCCAAGGTGCTGAAGATCTGGTCCTGGCTTTGCCGCTTTCCAGCTCTGTGAGCTTGGGCACATCATTTCACCTCTCTGAGGGTTGTGGGCTGGATAACGTTATCTATCAATACCTCACAGAGCTGCTGTGAATGGATCCGTACGAAGCTCTTAAGCTCTTAGCACAGCAGTCAGCACATGCCAAGAGCTCACTAAATGTTGGCTACTATTACAGATTTGGGGGCTTCCCGAAGTCTTGGGAATTGACTCAGAGAATCACAGGATCTTGGAAAATTCGAATCCTAGAATCTCAAGCTCTTGGAAGCATGTATTTAGAAGAACTCTGTTGGATTTCTTGTATAAATCTCTACTCTGTGTAAAGATTGCTCTTTACACGGTGTCTCTGACAGATGGTTGGCCTTTTGTTTTTCCTTTTTGTAAACATTCAAAAAGAGGGTGTATCAACTGTAAGTTATAGCTTGATGAATTTTTACAAAGTGAATGCCAACGGTGGCAAACCAGGAACCAGAGCAAAAAGCAGACATCACCAGCACCAGTGCCCCTCACACACCCTCCAGATGCCCCTTGTCAGTCACTGCCCCCCACCCTAAGCATAGCTATTATCCAGCCAGTCGGGCTGTTCTCAAATATCTTCTGGAGGGGTTGTGTACCATTGTTAGGAGGACTCTAATTATTAGAGAGATTCAGTGTGTTAATCTGGAAGTTGCTGAATTAAGCTTTACCTTTAAATTATCTTGCTTTTACTGTCTTATTTTAGTGGCAGCCTAGTTTAGAGCTGAGCATCCCAAATGCCTAGGGCTGTTTTTAAAAATACAGCTTTCTCAGCCCCATCCTGAGTCTACATCATTGGAATGTGTGGTCTCGCGGTGGAGCCAGGGAATGTGTATTTTTACAAGCTCTAAGGGAACTCCAGGTGAGGTCCAACCGGGTTTGGGAACCACTGGACTAGTGGTTCAGAGCTTCGACTAAACTCAGAGGATTTCTTCCAATCCATGCTCCACACTTACTAGGCATTGACCTTGGACAAGGCACTTGGACTTTCTGACTTTTCAGATTTTTCATTTGTTAAAATGGAAATGATATGATAGTACCTACCTCCTTGGGTTATTGAAGGCTCTGAGACAACCCCAGGGAAAGTGCTCACTAATTGATAGGTGCTATAATCAGCATTGCTATTACTGGGAAGAGACCATCTGCTGTGTAGCCAAGGGAGTGTTGGATTTGGTATCTGAAGCCTTGTGTTTGAGTCCTGGCTGGGCCGCTTGCTAGCCCTTGCTAGCTTTGGACAAGCCTTTTGACCGCCATCTCGGGGCCTCAACTTTCCCATCTATAAAATGGAAATACTTCTTGCTCTACATTTAGGGTCTTTGAGGGGATCAAAAAAGAAAATCCGCCAGAAAACTGCTCTGAGGACAGAAAAATGCTGTATGAAGCAAGCCCCAATGAATGCGAACTCAGCTGAACCTGGGAATGCAGTGCAAAATGGGCTGCCATTGTCCTTGCGGTTCTGGGGAGGGCGGGCCATGGGGGGGTGGGGACAGGAAGTGCTGAGGCATCGGTTTTCCACAGCCCTGGTAGGACCTGGCATGATGCCCGAGCTCTTGGGTTCTGAGAATTGTCTCCTTTCTGGTTCCTGGGACAGGAAGAGTCCACGATCCCATAGCCATGAAATCCCATGCAATTGGCCACAGTCAGAAGTCACCTGGAGTTCCCTTTTATTATTTAAATCCTTCTCCTTTTATTAAAAGTCTTCTTTGAAGTCCTTTACTAGTACTTTTAGAAAACTTTTAAATTAAGTATAATATGCATACAGAGAAATGCACAAATCCTAAGTGTGCAGCTCAATGAACTTTCCAGAAACTGACCAGCTCCCAGATAAAGAAACAGAACTTTACCACCATTCCAGAAACCTTCTTTGTGCCCCTTCCAGTTACTAACCACCCCTCTTCCCCTGCCCAAGGGTAACTTTATCCTAATGTAATCCATAGATGAGTTTTGCCTGTTTTAAAGTTTTATATAGTTGGAATAGCACAGTATGTACTCTTTTGTATATAGCTGTTCTCACCCCACATTATGTGAGGGGGATTCATCTCTGTTGTTGCGTAGGGCAATACTTTCATTTTCTTTGATGTATAGTATTCCACTATATGACCAAGCCACAATTTACTTAGCCAACTGCTCTTGATGGACATTCAGGCTATTCCAACAGAGGGCTATTATAAATAGTGCTGCTCTGAACATTCTCGTGTGAATCTTTCATGAACATACGTACACACTTCCGCTGTGTAAATGCCTAAGAGTGGAATTATTGGGCCCTTGAGGTATGTGTGTGTGGCTGGAACCCTTTGATTTTCAGTTCAGTTCTATTCATTGCAAGGGGAACATTGTTCACAATGTTCACAACATTGTGTCTCTATCTGGGACAGACCTGTCCGCAAGAAGGTAAACAGTTGTCTCTGGGGCTTGAGATGCTAATGAGTGGAGCCATTTGCAGACTCAGAGACTTCCAGGCAGGAATCAGATCTGTTGTTTCCCTTTCCTGTCTGCTCTTCTGTTTGACTTTAGAGATAACCTTGTGGCTGCTTTGCCTGGGAGCCAGTGTTCCCCATCTACAGGGGAAAACATGCTGTCCGAATTCTACCACAGCCCTATGAAATCAAACTTCTTAAGAATGAGGCTGTGATTTTTACCACACTGACATTTGAGAAGCACTTGTCTAGCCTAAAAGAGTCATGGAGATTTCAGTCTTTTCCAGGACCAGGGCCAGGAGAAGGCCACATATGCGATATCAACTTTGCAACAAGCCGTGGTAGAACACAGGATCCTAAAGAAAGCGATTACCACCTTCAGCGGATCCCAAACACCAGTCACGAAAATCACCCCGGGAGCTTGTTAAACATCTATTCCTGAGCCCCACCCCTAAGCATTTTGATTCAGTAGATTTGGGGTGGGGCTTGGACTGTGTATTTGTAACCCCTACACCCACCCGCTTCGGGAATTCCCAAGATGTAGCCCCTGGTTCAATTCAATGGCCAGCCCTGTCTGATGAGAACACAGCAGGCCCAGCAGTTCTGCTGAGTTCCGTGTCCGCCAGTGGCTGGGTGGAGCACAGAGTGACCATGGGTAAGAGGAACCGGTGTGGACACAGCCCAGGGGGCTTGAATGTGGGACTCTGGGCTTGAGCTGGAGTCTCCGCAGAGGTTCATTTGCATCTCGTTAGTATGCACCTTGATGCTCCCAAATCATCCCTAACCCCTCTCTTGCCTCTGGCCCTACAGTTCAGGTTCAGCCAGCTCCACAGCAGGACCGCCAAGAGCGGAGGGAGCTGCCTGTCTTGCCCCACTGCTAGAACCAGCTCCTCACCTGCCAAGCAAGCCCTGCCTACTTGCCAGCTTTGTCCTAAGCTGTTCTGCTCAGAGAGGATTGGACTTAGACGGACAGACAGCACTGCTGGGCTGGGTTCAGCCAGAGGGAAAGTGATGGATCTGGAGATGAAGGCTTTGCTGAGAATCTCTGTTTGCTGGTGGGAGAGGACATACGGTTATATGATCCCTGGTGTGGGGGAAGGATCATAAAACTCTCCCCCTCCCAAGAGCTCTTTCCAGGCTGTGGGCACCGGCAGGGGGCAGGCCAGGGAACTGTTAGACACCCAGGTTATCTGAGTTTTAATCCTGCTTTGGCCACAAACTAGCTGTGTGAACTTGGAGCTTAGGTAACCTCTCTGAGTCTCATTTATCCCTTCTGCAAAATGAGGATAATTACAGGGTTTCTGTAAGCCAGCTTAAAAGTGATAATGCATGCCAAGCGCATACCACAGGGCCCGGCGCATAGTAAATGTTCAGTAAACATCAGCTGTGACCAGGGCCTGTGCCTCTGTAAACATTTCCTATTCCCCAAATGTCGCCTTCTTCAGAGCATCATTTGACAACAGCTCAGTGGAGGGTTACCCAGGAAGGCAGGAGAGCAGGGACTAGTACCAATTCCCAGATGGACAAGTGGAGGCCCCATGAAATGAGGGGGTTTGCTCAGGGGTCTCTGGCTTGATCCCCTCCCGGGCCCTCTGATATATTACCGAGGCCCCTCGGCACCAAAGGAGTGCTAAATGCTTTGCATGCATAAGCTCATTAAATCCTCCGAGTAGGTAACCGCTGCCAGCCCCATTTCACAAATGGGGAAACGGAGGCTTGGAGAGAGGAAGCCAGACCCCCAGATGAAAGCACAGGCAGGATTGGGGGGCAGGTCTGACCCTGAAGGCTGGCTCCTTGCCCTGCACTCTCCTGAGTAGGAGACCCTGCCTGTGTGGGTTCCTGAGGAGTCCCAGGTTGGGAGAGCAGCCGGGTTGCAGGGAGCCACTTGGCCACTGCAAAGCGCCCAGGATGGGGAGACCGGGTTCTGGTTCCAGGTGCGCCACCAACGTGTGATGTGGCTTAGTACATAGCACTGTGGGACTTCCCTTCTTGGGGCATAGTTTTCCGATCGCTACAAAATGGAGATTAGACTCCTAGCAGTTTGTAAACTGTGCCCTAGGGAGGCTTGGGAACTTCACAGGGATGCCTCAGAAGGTGAAGGTGGGAATGAATGGGTACGGGGCTCAGGGCAGCAGATGGGTTTCAATCCAGTTTCCATAATGATAACGATCGTTTTTAAATAACAGCCAATATTTATTTAGCGGTTGCTAGGTATCATGCACTGTGTTAACTGCTTAATATCATCTAGTCGAACCTTCAGAACTATCTGAGGTGGGTTCAGTTAGTATCTCTCTTTTAAAGATGAGGAAAACAGAGGCTCAGAGGTTCAGTTAGTGATCCAAGTCATCCTGTTGGAACTTGATGTCTAGATGTCTGAAAACTCATTCATAGTTCCTGGAAAGACACAGGATTTCATTGGATCAAAGAGTTTCAAGGAACGCAGAAGAGGAAGGACCCCGCCGGATGAAGTCCATGCAGCAGGGACATTCTGGCCTCTGCAATCAGTTCTGCCCTCTGAAAGGAGCTTTCCGGTCCTCCGGGGGAGTCTATCTCTTGACTTCAGAATACAACCTTCCAGGCTTGCAGAGAGCCACCCCCAAACCCAGGCCTTCACGGCAGCCTCCTCCCATACAGGGGGCCTCCTGGTCCCTGCCTGGCCAGAGGCTGCCCCACCAGGAGGAGAGACTCCAGGGTTCCCCCTGGCCTTCCCATAGGGCTGAGTTCACACTGTGCCCTGATGGATCCCAAGGCACAAACGCAGAACTTAGAGGAGGTGCTCTGTTCCTCTTGCTTTGTGTCCAGAGCTTCTAAATGATAAATAGGTTCAATGCCCTGCTGAACTGGAGCTGGTTTTGATCTTACAAGCCTCTCTAGACAGAGAGCCCTGGAAGAAGTGGGGCAGGATTCGCCCTCCGTCCAAGCCCTCTGATCCTGGGATGCCCTCTGATTTAGGGAGTTTTCAGCTCCAGATGCAAAGCTCATGGACCCATATAGGCAACCCCAAGACGAAGAGATCCCTTGCTCTCTCTGGGGCTCAGTGAGTGTCAGGGGCTCCAAACTCAAATGTCTACAGCTGGCAGGAGCCTCGGGGTGAAGCAGGCCCAGTGTGTGAACAGGAGGCCATCCTGGATTCTATTTTCTTCACAGTTTGAAAAGAGGTGTAGGTACAGATGTGTGTCTCTTCTATTAGAAAACTACCCTGGAGGTAAACGGTAGCTGAAATGGCCTCCACATCCGGGAGAGCTTGGGGAGGGGGGACTAGAGAGCCCAGGCCCCATCTAAAGGGGGCAGCCACCACTCAACTCCAGCCAACCATGCCATGGGTGGACACAGACAGTGCCCTCCACTTTGGTAAACAGAAGTTGGAATCTAGATTTTTGGGTGAAGCTTCCCAATGTTTATATGTTAACTAATTAAGTAGAAAACCATCAAACAACAAAACAATGTATTATAGGCCCAACAAAACTAATTGCAGCTGGACAGCTTGTACACCACCCCTTGGCCACAGGGGATGGTCTTGAAGGGCTCTAAGAATTTTATGTCCAGCAGCACGACCCTCCCTCCTTCTGCTCCTTATAGAACCATCATGTAAATCCTGTGATGGGATCCCACGTCACTACAGGTCTTTTCTTTGGGCTGAATTGCCCTGGGCCACCTCCCTGATCTTGCAGGTACCCCTCTCTCCTTGCTCCCTCTAGTCTGTCTGCGGTCTCCTTGCTCCCGCCCCAGGGCCTTTGCACTGCCTGTTTCTTCTGCCTGGAACTCTTCCTCAAGATGGCTTTGTGGCCCTCCCTCTGCTCAAATGTCACCTTGTCACGTAGGATTTCCCTGACCGCCCTTTCAAAAACAGCGCCCCCTCCATCACTAACCTTGCCTTGCATGATTTTCCTTCATATCACTTTTCATCACCTGATGATAGTATATATCTTTTAATTTATCATCTCCCTCTCTCTGCCACTAGAATCCAATCCCCACAAGAGCAGGGACCTCACCTGTCGTATTCTCTGTTCTAGAATGCCCTCACAGGGTAGGCCCTCAAAAAAGAAGTATTGAGTGAGCGAGTGAATAAATGACTTTGGCAGAGGAAGTCCAATAACAAAACACTTTCTCATCATCTCCCACTTTGTCTCTTTTCTTCCTTAAAGCCCAGGTGCCTGGAAGCCCTGTGTTTCCTTCAAATGTCTATCTCCCCAGGGTCACATTCTGACTTTCAAGGGCCCTAGTCACTTTAGCTTTGGTGGGCCCCTTCCTCCATGAAAAAAATTAGAAATTATATTTAAGGACAACATTGGTATAAAGATGAATATATGGGCTAGTGGCTCCCACACTGGACAGCTCAGACATAGAACATTTCCATCACTGTAGAAAGTTCTGATGGAGAGTGCTGCTCTAGAGAATCAGCCCCAGCCACTCCAGCCCCCTCTGAGTCTCTCTTCTTGGAATATGGGTTCCTGTTCTGGGTCAGTACTTGAATCCACCACCTACTAGATGGGTAAACCCAGGCAAGAGCCTTCCAATTATCTGAGCTTCAGTTTCTCATCCAATTATCTGAGCTTCAGTTTCTCATTTACAAAATGAGAGTGATAATAAGTGTCACAATAAGGATGAGGTTGATACAATAACTAACTGGCACTGAGTGTTTCCTGTGCTGGGAATGTACCATGCATTGACTCTTGCAGCCTTCTCAACAGTTCCATGAGATAGCTGCTACTCTCATTTCCCCTTTTTCTGGGACCAGAGAGGTTAAATAACTGCCCAAGGTCACAGAGCTTGAGTAGTATTTGAAAGCAGGTGTATCCGACTCTAGAGACCACTTTCTTACTATTAATTCTACCCAATAATGGGTCTTCTCCCCAAAGACCCAGTGAGAAAATGCATGCAGATGTGTTCTGAAAACATATAGATTACCATCCAGGTGTAAGACAGTATAATTTTTGTCATCAATAATAATAACCAGACTACTGATAAAAAAGGGGACCCCAAGTCCCAGCTCCCTTTCACCCATGCCCTAGGCGAGAACTTCCTTTTCAGTCGTTTCTTTTCCCCTTAATTCCAGGCTTGGGTAGGCCTTGCTTTTACAAGCAGCTCTCCTGAGACTGCCTCTCAGTCCACTGGTGGTTCCAGCTGCCTTTTACCAAGCCATTATTGGTCCTAATAAGGTGTTACTCTGCGTCTTTCCTCCCTATGCTTTCTCCTATCATATTATCTGTCTTTCCTCCAGCCCTGGGAAGTAGGTACAAGTAGCTATTATTATCTCCATTTTACAGACAGGTAAATTGAGGCTCAGAAGAGGTTCTGTGGCCTTCCCAAGGTCACATGGCCCATCCAGGGCTCAAGCCTCTGGTCTTTTTCCTGCTCTTTCCCAGTTCTTTGATTTGTTTTTGTTACACGAGGACCCAGCAGCGGCTGCCTACAAACTAGCACATGACTCAAGGGTTCATCCAAGTTTCTTAGAAGTAAGTCAGTCCCTCCTACCAATTCCTGAATTCCAGTTGGCTTAAACCAATAGACCTGGTGTTCAAGGCCAGTCCACACTAGAGTGGGAATCTTGAATGTGAAAATTCCCCTTTTGATCTGATGTTAGATTACTCTTTCTAGCATATAGTTCTGCTCTGGTCCTGCCTCTTCTCTAAAACTTCCAATGGCTCCCAAAGACTAAGTAGAAAAATTATTTCAGTAGCTAAAGACTTCCTAACAAGCAGGTACCTGGAATGTCAACATTCTTTCACTTACGGTTTTAATCTGGCTCAAAGGCACAACCCCTCCTAATCCCTGCTCCCTGGTCCCACCCTCCCCCACTTCTCGGCCTTCGTCATAAACAGAATATATTTAGGATTCTATCTTGAGAGCCATAGGAGCCAGCCCTAACACTGGATGCCTGGGACAGAGATGGGGGATGCAGGTGGGAGGTCAGAAAATAAATGCTGAGGGCACCCAAATCCATGGTAAATTCACATTCAGATTTTTGGGGGAGAGTATGGACATTCTCCAATCCAGAGGGATGAATCCAGTGACTCCTTCTTTCAGGAAAGACTCTCCAAACTTTGAAAAATATCTTCCCTCATTGCTTCTCCCCGCAGTCTAGGAAATCCAGAGCACCCAGCTTCAGGAAATCTGGCTCTCTGTTATCAGTACAGCCACCCCCTTCTGGATGGCCTTGGGTGTGCCAGGCAAAACTCAGTTTGTCTTACCTGAGAAATGGGAGTAAAAGGACAGATGTGTTTCCTAGGTGTATGCTGTGGCTATTAGTTAATGTCTGTGTCATGCCTAAGAAAAGGGAAGCTGCTGGGCCATGAGGGAGAATGTCATTGCTGATCTGTGCCTGGGTGATGGGAGGAATTTCATCGTCAGAAACAAAGCCTGGGGACTTCCCTGGTGGCACAGTGGTTAAGAATCCACCTGCCAATGCAGGGGACACGGGTTCGATCCCTGGTCCAGGAAGATCCACATGCCGTGGAGTAACTAAGCCCGTGTGCCACAGCTACTGGGCCCGCATGCTGCAAATACTGAAGACTGCGTGCCTAGAGCCCGTGCTCCGCAACAAGAAAAGCCACTGCAATGAGAAGCCCGTGCACCGCAACGAAGAGTAGCCCCTGCTCGCCACAACTAGAGAAAGCCCGCGGGCTGCAATGAAGACCCAACACAGCCAAAAATAAATTAAAAAAAAAAAAGAAACAAAGAAACAAAGCCTGGCATTTTGAACAAATTTGGTAGGAGCTTCTTTAGTGGAAGTTTGATTTGGCTTTGAATTCCTTCAAGTACATCTGCTTCCCCGTGGAAGGGATAGAATTACCGACAGTGTCACAGGCTCCTAGAACTAAAATGCCTGAGCCACTGCTCATGGACCATTACGGATACAGGTCACAGAGCATTAGAATCACAGAACATCCAACCACACCGCTTAGAACATGTAGGCAGGACACAGGACGTTAGCATAGCAGAGCCCCCACTTATCAGATCTGGAGGGGCTCTTAGTCCAGTTTTTCAAACCTGTGTTTCCCAAGGGAGTGAGGGACAAACCTGGGGGCACAGGGTCCTAGGCCTCAAGCCCTGCTTCAATAGTGCAGCTCTGCTTTTATCTGTTTATAGGCCGTGTTTCCAAGTACAATTTCATCAGGAAAAAAGAGATTCTGCCCCTGAAAGCAATAGAGAGGTCTGAAATCACAGATCCATTCCCGCCCCGTCCCCCAACATACACACATCATTTACAGATGAAGAAGGAGGTCCAGAGGGCTCAGGTGACTGATTTGACCAGTCACGGGAATAAGTGACTTTAGACCTAGGTCTCCTGAGAGCCAGGTCAGCTTACTACACTGACCACTGAATAGGCATCGGCGAATGGTTTTCCTGATCCACAGCCAGAGGCAATCCCATAGGCCTGCACAAGCCGAAGAACCTAACTGTATAAGATGGAAAGGACTTTAGAGCTCTCCTTGTTTCCCCCAAGGGCACCTATTCTGCTAGAGTAGCATATCCTTCTTGGGTGGCCACTGCTTGGATTCCCCCAGTGACGGGGAGCTCTCCACATTGTGAGATGAGTCGTTCCAGAATTGCACTTGAGATCACTAACCAAGAAAATGAGGATAGATCTCAGAGCACGTATCCTGCCAGTTGTGTTCAGACTTTTATCAATGACTCGGATAAAGACATAGATGTTACAACCACCAAGTTTCTGAACGTTAGAATTAAGATTCTGGGATGCTGGGGCAGTGAGTGAAACACAAGGAGAAATGAATCACAGTCTCATTAAAATCCTATGTCATTTAGTTGCAGAAGATCAGCCTGCACAAGAACAGATTGGAGATGACGTGAAAAGACATCTGAGAGTTTTCATTACCCACAAACTCAACAATCAATAGTCTGAGCTGGCTGCTAAAAAGTAATAGTATTTCGTAATATTTTTCAAAAATTGTGTCACACGTCATGTTCAGCATTTATGTACATTAACTCATTTCATTCTCAAAATGGTATTATGAAGTCAGGAAACTAAGAATCAGAGAAGGTAAGCCACTTGCCCAAAGTCACACAGCCGGAAGCTTTGTCCTGTGAACCACCTTCTGCTGCCTTTCCCATGCATGAAATGGGGTTGGGAGTTACATGGAGACAGAGTTTGATTCACACATATGTCCTAAAAGGTTCCATTCACGAAACCCCACACCTGCACTTGCTCACACCCGTGTACACTCAAGCCCCACAGCTACCAGTTTATTTACTCACACAGTACGCACTCTTCCAAGCAGGCACACACAATTAGCGTACCCACACAATTATTCAAAATTGCCTCCTAAGTGTGTGCGTGCGTGTGTGTGTGTGTGTGTGTGTGTGTGTGTGCGCTTTCTTGCAAATGCGCACATTCACGCACATGCAGATTTCTCTCTGAGTCTGGGGAGCCAAGAGGATGAGGCCCCACCCCAGGCAAGCGCCTGCTCGCAGCTTCCCAGCAGAGCCTGCGGCTGGGCCAGCAAGCTTAGACTTGACCAGGGACCAGTGGATTCCTGCTCCACTGGAGCGCAAGCTGGGCCTTCTCCAGGGGGTTCAGTCTACCCGACCCTCACCCCAACCTCAGGCTTTGATTCTGCTTTGGCTTTGAGACTAATATTTATTGAGTGCTTTTCTATGGGCCAGGCACCAATGCTAAGCATATTAATGTACATGATCGTATTTCATCTTCATAAAACCCCAGGAAAGAAGTACTGTTAATAGCCCCATCTTACAGATGAGGAAACTGAGGTTCAGAGAGGTTAACTTCCCCAAGGTTATACAGTTAGCAAGTGGTGGAGTTGGGCTCGAACCCAAACAGTTGGATTTACAGGTGAACACAGTTTCTCTTTCTGGCAGTATCTTTGGGAGGAAAGAACCTGGCTCCGGTTCTCACCCTGTGACTTTGGGCAAGTCCCTTTCTTTTTTGGGGACTTTATTTTCCAGCATCAAAAAGGAAGGAATGATCGCTAAAGGTTCTTTCAGCTTTCACTCTGTCATTGCTTTCCCTAAGTCCAGATCCTTTCATTTTTCAATTAGTATTTATTGAGCCCTGTTATGTACCAGGCACTAATCTAGGCACTGGGAATTCGTGCATGAATAAAATCAAAAAGCTCCTGTCTTCATGGAGATTAGCATCTAGGGCAGGAGACAGTAAACAAATAAATAAGAACATATTGGGAGGTGACAAGTGCCATGGAGAAAATGGGTTGATGTGATAAAGAAGGGCTTTAGGAAGAAGGCTACATCAAAC
This sequence comes from Lipotes vexillifer, assembly GCF_000442215.2. Lineage (NCBI taxonomy): Eukaryota > Metazoa > Chordata > Mammalia > Artiodactyla > Lipotidae > Lipotes > Lipotes vexillifer. The sequence goes on from NW_006773122.1 coordinate 603,021, forward strand.
TGGGGGTTAGGCAGTGACATTAGAGGTGAGGAATGCATAATAACAAGAAGCCAGCCATGGGAGAATCTTAAATAGAGGGAAACAGCAAGTGCAAAGGCCCTGAGGCAGATCCCAGTTTAGTATGTTTGCAGAGGAGAAAGAAGGCCCTTATGGTTGCAGCTTGGTGAACAATGGGGAGAGTGGTGGGAGGTATCACTGGAGATGCAGGCAGGGCCCAGATGGTGGGGAGCCTTCCAGGCCATGATAACAAGTTCAGATTTTCATCTAAATGCTGTAGGAAGCCACTGGAAAATTTTAAGCGGGGAAGTGATAAGAACTGATCTATGTTTTCACAAGATGTTTCAAAACAGTGGTCCTAGGTGGCATGAGGTAGGAGGGTAGCCCAGGGAGCCCATGTGCCCCTGCACCCTGTAAGCCTGTTCACCTGCCCAGGTGTGGTGCCAGAAACAAATATCAGACACAGGCCCTTCCCCCAGCAAACCACTCACCAGGTCTGTGGGTCCCACGGCTTGAACACAGCCATGGGCACCAAACCCCTACACAAGGGTGCACCCCCTTTGGCATCTTATTGCCCCCGAGGGAGACCCCATCCCTGCTCCCTTCCCTGTAGCTCATCTTAAGGACTCCGGCTCTCAAGGCGCCCCTGCAGCTGCTGAGCGGAGTGTCTTGTTGGGACCTGCCCTCCACGGATGCTGACCTGGTGAACAGGAAGCTTTCCCCAAAGCAGGGCAGGCAGAGCTGGGAGGCTGCACGCACCCTGGGCTCGCCGGGTCGAGGACTGAGTGTGGACCTGGGACCGGGGTAAGCACTCATTTCCCCCCTGGGTCTTCAACTTCAAAAGCAATGCTATCCTGGGGGAAGGGGTGGGGTCCAAATGATTCAGGGGTGTCCTCGTGCTTGCAGGGGATTGTGTCAGGGATGGGTGAGTGTGGCTTTTGCCTGTGGCCGGGTCCTTCATGGGCTGTGGTGGCAAGCAAGGAGTGAGAGCAAGGGGGCAGGAAGGGTGGGGAGTAGACAGCATCTTTTTCTGTCCCTGGCTTTAGGACCCTAAGGATAGAATCTACCTCCATCCTGCCCCCTCTCTTCTGAGGTGCTGGGTTTAGGGCGCCACCAACAGGATCTCAAGCGAGGGATGGTGGTAGGGAGGCTGGAAGGAGGAGGCCTATTCAAATTCTTTTCTGTCACAGGCTTTCAGAGGCCAAGTTAGGTTGGCTTTTCCATTTCTGCCTCCACCCTCCTTCCCATGTTGAGATGCAACCCACGAGGTCTTAAAGAACCTGCATTTGGTTCTCTCAGGACTCTGGAAAGACAAGGATCCAAGCCTCTCCCTTTCCCCCTTGTCTGGAAGTTTAACTCTTCCTTGCCTTTGAAGACCACGGCAACTGGAAAAACAAGTTTTGCCTGTTCCCTCCAAGAATGCTCGGCACATCTGGCTGGTAGCCATGAACTCCACGGAGTCAAGACTCCCAAGGGCAGGCCGGCCACCAGCCTGGTGTACGCAGCCTCACACATTGCTTCTAGAAGACCCGGTCTGGCAACCGAACTCTGCCCTCCCCGGTCCCCCTCCCCATCCTTGGCTCTGATGAGTCTCACATTTTGACCCAGGCTGGAGTTCAGGGATGAGGCATTCGGGAAGCGGCAAGGGAGAGGATACGGAAGCTCTTAGAGGGTGAAGCGTTCACTCCCGGTTAGTTCAACAATCTCCAGGGGTTGGTTCTTACCTGGCCACCCAACTTGGGACTTGGGGCAAGACCCCTCCCCCACCTGGGGCTCTATTTCCCTATCTATGCATGAGAAGAGAGATCTGAGCTCCATCATTTCTCAGGTCCATTTCAGCTCTGACATTCCAGGAAGGGAGGGGTTTTCTCTGTTCAGGTTTACAAGACGAGTCAGAATCAGGCTCTGTCCAAAGGGACTTGTGGTGGGACAGGTGTAGGTAAGCCTGGGGTGGGGAAAGCAGCCCTGGCCTGTGACGCAAGGAGCTCCAGGTCTAATTCTTGCTTCGTTTCTATCTAGTTGTAAGGCCCTGGGCAGGTCCCTTCGCTTTATGAAACTTAGATTCCTATGACTAATGATAGCTAATATTACATTAAAACTTAGTATGTGCCAGGCACTATGCTAGGTCATTTACCTTTGTTATTTCACTTAATTTTCACAACAATCCAATGAGGTAGTTAATATCCTTATTCCTATTCTACAGAAGAGGAAATCGAGTCTCACAGAGGTGAAACTGCCTGCCTAGAAAGTCACCCAGTTAGTAAGTGGTGGAGCCAGGCCTGACAGCCTAGCAGCCTGCTGCCAGGCCTGTGATCGTGGTCCCTTTGCTTTTCTGCAGCCCCTACATATGCAGACACAGCTCAGTTCAACTGGAGCTGAGCCCTGATGGAGGGGTCTTGTCAGAAGTACTTAGGGCCAGGCTGCTAAGCTTGGGTACCTGGTCAGAATGATTTCACCATCACTGGGGAGACATTGAAGGTTTTGGGAAAAGGAGGGAAGTGGTAATGACAGTGTTGTATCTGCCGGATGCCCTTCAGAAAGCACTTAAACTAGTCTGTTATTCTTCAAACACAAGGTTTCGCAATCTCAGCCCTTTGCTGGGGGGATCTGTCCCATGCATTGTAGGATGTTTAGCAGCATCCCCGTCCTCTATCTACTAAATGCCAGTAGCACCTCCTGCACACAAGCTGGGGTAGCCAAAAATACCTTCAGACATTGCCAAATATCTCCTGAGGGGCAAAACCACCCCAGTTAAGAACCACGGCAGTAGGAACCATTTCTTTGCTAACTTGTACCCTTTCTTTTTCTACCCAGGGTTTCGGGAGGTTTTCCATCATGATTATTGCCTTGTTGGGGTTTGCCATTTTCTTGCTTCATTGTACAACTTGTGAGAAACCCCTAGAAGGGATCATCTCCTCAGCCTGGCGCTTCACACACCCCCTTTATAATGTGACCATCTATGAAAACTCTGCTCCCAAGACCTACGTGGAAAGCTCTGAGAAAATGGGCATCTATCTCACAGACCCCCAGTGGGCAGTGAGGTACCGGATTATCTCTGGAGATGTGGCCAACGTGTTTAAAACAGAGGAGTACATGGTAGGCAACTTCTGCTTTCTGAGAATAAGGACAAAGAGTAGCAACACAGCCCTTCTGAACAGGGAGGTGCGAGACAGCTACACCCTCATCATCCAAGCCACGGAGAAGACCTCGGAGTTAGAAGCTCTGACCCGCGTGGTGGTCCACATCCTGGACCAGAATGACCTGAAGCCCCTCTTCTCCCCGCCTTCATACCGAGTCACCATCTCTGAGGACATGCCCCTCAAGAGCCCCATCTGCAAGGTGAGCGCCACGGATGCCGACCTGGGCCAGAACGCCGAGTTCTATTACACCTTTAACACAAGGTCGGAGATGTTTGCCATCCATCCCACCAGCGGGGTGGTCACCTTGGCCGGGAAGCTCAACGTCACCTGGCGAGGGAAGTATGAGCTGCAGGTGCTGGCTGTGGACCGCATGCGGAAGATCTCAGAGGGCAACGGATTTGGCAACTTGGCAGCACTGGTCATCCATGTGGAGCCTGCCCTCAGGAAGCTCCCGGCCATTGCCTCAGTGGTCCTGGCTACACCAGAGAGCAGTGACGATGCCACCTATGCCACGGTGATGGTAGATGCGGAGAGCTCAGGTGGTGACGTGGACTCGCTGGAAATTGTTGGTGGTGACCCTGGAAAGAACTTCAAAGCCATCAAGTCTTACGCCCGGAGCAGTGAGTTCAGTTTGGTTTCCGTCAAAGACATCAACTGGATGGAACACCCTCATGGATTCAACCTCAGCCTGCAGGCCAGGGGTGGGAGCAGACCTTCTCATTCCCAGATCAGGGGCTTTCACCTACCTCCTTCCAAACTGGCTTCCCTCAAATTTGAGAAGGCTGTTTACAGAGTGCAGCTTAGTGAGTTTTCCCCTCCTGGTAGCCGTGTGGTGATGGTGAAAGGAACCCACGCCTTCCCCAACCTGAAGTATGTTCTAAAGCCATCCTCAGAGAGCGCAGCGTTTAAACTGAATGCTCGCACGGGGCTGATCACCACCACGAAGCTCATGGACTTCCATGACCGAGCTCAGTACCAGCTACACATCAGAACCTCACTGGGCCTGGCCTCCACCACTGTGGTCATTGACATCATGGACTGTAACAATCATGCCCCCATGTTCAACAAGTCCTCCTACTATGGCACCTTTGATGAGAACATCCCTCCAGGCACCAGCATTTTGACTGTTACGGCCACAGACCAGGATCATGGAGACAATGGATATGTCACCTACTCCATCGCTCGCCCAAACTCTGTGCCCTTTTCTATCGACCCTTACCTGGGGATCATCTCCACCTCCAAACCCATGGACTATGAGCTCATGAACAGAATTTACACCTTCCAGGTATGGGCATCAGATTGGGGATCCCCATTTCGCCAGGAAAAAGAAGTGTCTGTTTCCCTTAGGCTCAAGAACTTGAATGACAACAAGCCTATGTTTGAGGAAGTCAATTGCACTGGGTCTATCCATGAAGACTGGCCAGTAGGAAAATCAGTAATGACCGTGTCAGCTATAGATGTGGATGAGCTTCAGAACCTAAAATATGAGATTGTGTCAGGCAACGAACTAGAGTATTTTCATCTAAATCATTTCTCTGGAGTGATATCCCTCAAACGCCCTTTTAGGAACCATACTACTGGTCAACCCATCAACTATTCCCTGAAAATTACAGCCTCAGATGGGAAAAACTATGCCTCGCCCATGACTTTGAATGTTACTGTAGTGAAGGATCCTCACTTTGAGGTCCCTGTAAAGTGTGATAAAACGGGGGTATTGACACATTTCACAAAGACCATCCTGCACTCTGTTGGGTTTCAGAATCAGCAGTCCAGTGATGAGGATTTCACTTCCTTAAGTGCATATCAGATCAATCATCATACCCCTCAGTTTGACGACCACTTCCCACAGTCCATTGACATCCTTGAGCGTGCTCCTCTCAACACCCCCCTGGCCCACCTGGCAGCCACCGACCCTGATACTGGCTTTAACGGCAAACTGGTCTATGTGATTGCAGATGGCAACGAAGACGGCTGCTTTGACATTGAGCTGGAAACAGGGCTGCTTACCGTAGCTGCCCCCTTGGACTATGAAGCCACCAGTTTCTACATCCTCAATGTAACGGTGTATGACCTGGGCACTCCCCAGAAGTCCTCCTGGAAGCTGCTGACAGTGAATGTGGAAGACTGGAATGATAATGCACCCAGATTTCCTCCTGGTGGGTACCAGGTAACCATCTCAGAGGACACAGAAGTTGGAACCACAGTTGCAGAGCTGAAAGCAAAAGATGCTGACTCGGAGGACAATGGGAGGGTTCGCTACACCCTGCTAAGCCCCACAGAGAAGTTCTCCCTCCATACCCTCACTGGGGAGCTGGTTGTCACAGGACACCTGGACCGGGAGTCAGAACCTCAATATATACTCAAGGTGGAGGCCAGGGACCAGCCCAGGAAGGGTCACCAGCTCTTCTCTGTCACTGATCTGATAGTCACATTGGAAGATGCCAATGACAACTCTCCCCAGTGCATCACAGAACTTCGCAGGCTTAAGGTCCCAGAGGATCTGCCGCCAGGGACTATTCTAACATTTCTAGATGCCTCTGATCCTGACCTGGGCCCTGCGGGAGAAGTACGATATGTCCTATTGGATGATGCCCATGGCACCTTCCATGTGAATCTCATGACGGGGGCACTCAGTCTGGAGAAAGAGCTGGACTTTGAGAGGAGGGCTGGGTATAACCTGAGCCTGTGGGCCAGTGACAGTGGGAGGCCCCTGGCCCGAAGGACCCTCTGCCGCGTGGAGGTGATCGTCCTGGATGTGAACGAGAACCTCCACCCTCCCCGCTTTGCCTCCTTTGTGTACCAGGGCCAGGTGTGGGAGAACAGCCTCTCGGGAACCTCAGTGATGACAGTGGCTGCCCATGATGAGGACAGTGGCTTGGACGGGGAGCTCCAGTACTTCCTGCGGGCTGGCACCGACCTTGCAGCCTTTAGCATCAACCAAGACACAGGTACTGGGAGTGGGATGGGATGGGAGGGCCAGGTGCCGGGAGAGGATGGGCCTAAGGGAATCAGGCACTGTCTTGAGAGAAGTCAGGCTATAGGCTAACAAGAACAATAAATAGGGACACTCCTTCCTGTCCCTTTTATTTTATTTTTAATTTATACACATATATATATACTATATATATAGTATATATATATGTATACATACATATGTGGGTGTATGTATGTATATCCATTTGAGTTGAATCAACCACCTCACACACACTTGTATACACATACACACACACACAAACATATATTACATATATATGCTTATAAAAATAATGTATCATAGTTATAACATTTTTATATATAATTTAAAAATGAATGTTTCTCTGTGTCCCATCTCCCCAGATATAATCTCTATTAAGAATTTGCCCTATAATCTTCTAAATTTTTCTCATTGCGTCTGATATATTATCACTTTTCATTTTATTATTATGAAAACATAATACAGCAGATACTAATTCTGAAACTTATTTTGTCACCAGGATATCTTACATGTCAGTACATATAAATCTTCATTCTTTTTTAATGGCTGCATTTGTTCATATACTTTTACTCATATGCAATGAGTCTCTCCAGGAAAAGCTCTTAAAAATGGAGCCCTTGGGTCAAAAGATAATATTAATAGATATATAATATCCATATATCCATATATCCATCATCCATAGATATATAATTAATATCAGTGCTAACAGATATTTTCAAATTGTCCTCCAAAAAGGTGGCACCAACTTATTTACTCCTCTGAAGCTCCAAAGAAAATAAGTGCAATTCAGCAAACACTTATTGGGCACCCTCTACTTGTGAGGTCCTGAGATAGGCACCTTGGGAGAGATCCCAGGTGAATAAAAGTAGGTCCTTCTTGGTGGGATGATTTCTCTCCGGGGTAGAGGGCAGGGTGATGTGGTAGAAAGAGCATTAGATGGAGAGTCAATTGTAGACCCAGCTCTTCTGCTTACTTGCTACATGATCTTGGTCAAGTCATGCTCTTTCTCTGGGCCTCAGTTTCCCCATCTGTCAAAGGAGTAAGGTTCCTTCAGCTCTGCGATGCTATGGCTCTGAGTACAGGCTTTGCCCTCTCATCTGGGTCTTTCCAGCTGAGTGTGACCCATAAGAACTTAGGCTACAAGCCTCTTCCACTCACTCTTGGACCCTCGACTTCTAGAACAGTGCTAGTTCATAATAAGCAATTTGTAGATGAGGGAACCAATGAATGAAGCCAAGTCTCTAAAATCATGAAGATGAGGAGAGGGGAACAGCAATTTATTTATCAAACCCCTACCCTTGAATTGGTATCTGTAAGGACTTGAAGCTTGAGGGAACCAGTCTAAGGACAAATGTAAGGAAATCCCACTTACAGAATGTGAAATGAATAAACTGGACTCGGCTTGAAGTAGTCAGGAGAAAGTAGGTCAACTACCACGGTCTTCTGGAAACCCTGCATATGCCCACATGCCCGAGTCATGGGCCTATCTTAGCAGAGAAAGGCTCTGAGAGGTTCTACAATAAGGATATGAATTTCCCTGTGTTTAACTCAGCAGCTCCCATGCCATATCAGCCACAGTTCCCTTTTCTCGTGGAATACTTATTAATATCCTTTCCACAGTACCATTTCAGGATTTTTAGGTAAAGTGCATCCTAAAGCTACTTTGAGCTCTAAACTATTTTGGGTTTGGTGATCGACTATCCCTAGGAATGATTCAGACTTTCGCACCCCTGGACCGAGAATTCATGTCCTGCTACTGGCTGACGGTACTGGCAGTGGATAGGGGTTCCACCCCCCTCTCTTCTGTAACTGAAGTCTACATTGAGGTTTTGGATGTCAATGACAACCCACCCCAGATGTCCAGACCCGTGTTCTACCCCTCCGTCCGGGAGGATGCACCCCTGCACACCTCCGTGCTTCAGCTGGATGCCTGGGACCCGGACTCCAGCTCCAAAGGGAAGCTGACCTTCAATATCACCAGTGGCAACCAAATGGGATTCTTTGTTATTCATCCTCTCACAGGTAAGGACCTCAGAAATCTGGGTGCATAGGATTATCTACAACAGTAGTGTGGTCCTAGAATGGCATCATGAGCATCACCTATGAACTTGTTAGAAAGTCAAGTTCTCAGGCCCCATCTTAGACCTACTCAATCAGAGCTGAGGGTGGGGACCAGAAATCTGTATTTTAATATGACATCCAGAGGATTTTGATGTGTGCTAAGTTTGAGAAGTGCTGCTCAACAAGGCCCATCTCTATGGGAGAATAAGAATATGTCAGTTTTCTTCCCTTGGAGCCTAGGGAAGCTATGCAGATTCCCTAGGTGGTCAAGCTGGGACTATTTCAGACCTCCAAGTGCTCCCAACTGACCATTCCTGAGAATCACAAGCCACAGGTTGACTCTCTTAACTCTAGTCCGACACTGATCTCAAGCCTGCTCATGGCACGGTGGCCATACAGATCCACTTCAGAGCAGCCAACCATCTCACAAGGGTCTATCCTCGGTCCAAGGCCATCTTGGATGGTTTAGAGGAATCCAGAGGTCATTGGCTTGCAGCCGTGAACCAGATGTAGCCCACAAAGGTGTTCTGTTTGGCCTGCACAAGCTTTAAACAGTGATTTTTCAAGTTGTTGCCAACATTTAAAAATTTGGAAATTTCGCAAAACATTCCAGATTTCTGGTTGTTCTTAAAATAACAAGAAGATCTGGCCGCATGGACCGCACATCCCGCAGGGCCACAACTGCCCGGAGCTGACAGCAGCTCCCTGTGTACAGCAGGTGTGTCCTCTGTGCCCACAGTCCCCTCACACCTGACTGTGTTATTCCCGCCTGCTTCCTGCAATTATGCTGCCTGCCTGGCTCCCAGCAGAAGGTGAGAGCCAGTTCCCACTGCTGCAGGTACGGCTCCAAGGCCACATGTCCCTCTTGACCATGAACAACAACCCTATTGCAGAGAAGGCTGACATTCTCTCCTTCGAACCCAACTTCCCATTCTCCAGCTCCAACTGACTCTTGTCCTGGAAGGACAGAACTCTGGCAAGACTGGAGGAAGGAGAAGGGGAGAGTGCTGGCAGCGGCTTCCTGATCCTTAAGGCAAAAGGGAGTCAGGAGGAGCGATGGGCCTGGGGATCCTGAGGCAGACAGTAGGCGGGGGATACAAGTGCCCCTTTGCTCTGTGACATCTGTTTGGAACCTTTGACCTCAGGGAGTGGATTAGTCCTCCTAGAAGGAGAATGCTTTTCCCTTGAAAAACAGGCCTAAGTTGGCTCTCTGCCTGGGCCCACTCTGTCCCTCCCTTTTTGGAAGAGGGAAGAGATCTCTCACCTAAGGCAATAGGTTCTCTACTTCTTCCAAATTCTTCCAAATCCCTGCTCTGTTTACTGTCAACAGTTCTCTGACACCAGGTCTGGCAAAATGCCCCAGAGGGCAGAGAGCTCTTAGTCTTCCTACAGCTGAGAAGAAATTTTTATCAGCATGAACATTTGAAAATAAAATAATAAGTCGGCAATGATTCCCACCCCCACCCCCGCCCACCTTCCTTATCCACATTATATTGTCCTACTTCCATACTTGGATCCCTTGGATGGCTTCCCTATGCCCTTAAGATAAAGCCAGACCCTGCCGTGTCCCACAGACCTGTGCCTGACCGGGCCCCTGCTTTCCTTTCTGGCTTCATCTTGCCTCTCTTGCTCTATCACTCTCTGGATCCAGCCACATGGCCTGCCTTGGTCCATGCCCTCTCCTGGCACAGGGCCTTTGCACATGCTATTCCTTCTGCCAGGAGTCTCTTCTCTCTGTTTCAGGCTAACTCCTGCTCTTCTTTCAGATCTTGGCCCAGCTGTTCTTTCCTTAGAAAAGGTTTTCCTGACACTATAATACATCTCCCAGCAGCACCTACTTTTTAAAAACACTTATCACTTAGAACATTAAATTCATTTATGTGATTATTCCATTAATTATCCATGTCCTTCACTAGACTTCAAAGGCTTTCCAGAAAAGGAACCTTGATTTTTTTTTTTCCCACTATAATATAAAGTCCTGGCACACAGTAGGACCTCAAGAATTGGGAAATGAATGAATGAATCTCTGCCAGCATCCACAATCTTTTGTTAAGCCCAAGACTCATTTATTCAGCAAACGTTTAAAGGTGTCTGCCCTGATGAGGCATTTAAATTACGTGCTGTAGAGAGAGGGGAAGATATAAAACAAAATTTCAGGCCTTGAGGCATCCAATCCATCAGGACCATGAAGATCTGGATGTAAAAAAAGCTATAGAACCAGTGTAGAGTACCACATTGGGACTTCCCTGGTGGTGCAGTGGTTAAGAATCCGCCTGCCAATGCAGGGGACACAGGTTCGAGCCCTGGTCCGGGAAGATCCCACATGCCGTGGAGCAACTAAGCCCATGTGCCACAACTACTGAGCCCACGAGCCACAACTACTGAAGCTTGCGTGCCTAGAGCCTGTGCTCCGCAACAAGAGAAACCACCGCAATGAGAAGCCCACGCACAGCAACGAAGAGCAGCCCCCGCTCGCTGCAACTAGAGAAAGCCCACGCGCACAGCAACAAAGACCCAATGCAGCCAAATTAATTAATTAATTAATTGATTAATTTTTTAAAAAATTATTAAAAAAAAAGAGTATCACATTGTTAAAATATGAGTAGATGTGGTGCTGTGACTGTTTAGAGGAGAGAGGAAGCTGCTCAGTGTGGTAGACCAGCAACAGCTTCATGGAACAGGGGTGGCTATGCCGAGCTGAAGGATGCGGAGAATTTGACAAGGAACAGTCTGGCAGGGCACTTGGGCAAGGACCGTGACAGGAGAAATAGCCAGGAGGGAAAAAGACCCAGGTCTTGTTGAAGACCAAGCAAGTAGGTCCATTTTTTTTTTCTTTTTTTTCCTTTTAGTTTTTTCTTCTTTTAAAAATTTTTAATGGTGAAATAACTGTAGACCTACAGGAGAGTTGCAAAGAGAGTTCTCATACACCCATCACTCAGCTTCCCCTAGCACATTTATCAAAACTAAGAATTAATACTGGTGCAAGGCTATTAAGGAGAATACAGACTTTACTAAGATTTCCCCAGTTTTCTCTGCTAACATCCTTATTCCCATCCAGGACCCCACACTACCTCTAGTCCTCACGTGCCCCTGGTCTCCAGTATCTGACCGTTCCTCAGTCTTTACTAGTCTTTTATGAGCAAGGAGGCCCATTTTCTAAAGGCATATCCATTTCCACCACTTATCAAATGTAAGATCTTGGGGAAGTTACTTGACTGCTCTATGTCTGAGTTTGCTCACCAGTAAAATGGAGATAATAATAGCTACCTCTCTGGTGGTTGGGAAGACTAAATGGGTGAATAGATGGAGATATATAAGGAGCTTTGAAGAATGCCTGGACGTGTAAGAGCTCAGTGAGTGCTGGCTCTTATGATTCTGAGGAAGGGCAGAGTGGGGAGAGGAAGCTGGCAGGGTAGGTGGGGTAAGACCTAGATGGCGGTGGGTCAGGGTAAAAAGAATAGAAGAAGGTAGAATCCATTAGAGGTGGAATCAACAGTTATAAAACCACTGGATGAGGGAAGGCGGGGAGAGGGAAGGGGCTGAGATGGGGTGATAGGGGGACATTTGTTTGGAGGAGAGAAATGATAAGAGCTGAATGCCCACCTCGTGCCAGGAAGGGTCCTTGGTGGACCCTCACACAGTCCCTTGGGGGTGGTTGCACCATGTCCCCATCCTACATGGGCACTCCCTGGAAATCCTGACACCAACCTCAGAGGGGGGACGAGGCAGAGAACATGGGCAATGGCCCAGGAGGCCAGGCAGCAACTCCAAGGACACTGGCCCTGAGAAGATGCGGGGGAGGCAGCGGTGAGAGAAGGGAGAGAGAGAAAAGAAAAACCAGAGATGGAGAAAGAGTGACAGATCCCAAGATGCAAAGAGGGGGAAGGGAGAGAGGAAGCTCTGGGAAGGCAGAGAGAAGGGGGATGGTGAGGGATGAACAGAGAGGGGAGAGGGGATGAAGAGAGAGCAGGACTGAGCCAGAAGGAAGGCTCCCAGCCAGGGTCCTCTCATCCCCACACTCTTCCTGGGGGGCACCCGGATGCTGGGCCTTCCCCATGAGGCCCCTCAGCTTGGGGACAAGCTGGGTGGGGCAACCTGAAACAATATTCACTCTGTCCTAGAGGAATGCATCTTCCTCTCTAGCTGTGGGGCTTTCCAGGAGCCTTCTCGGATTCCTCCCATGCCTGCCTTCATTGAGGGAAGAAAAGGCGGGAGGACGAGGAGGCAGGAACATGGCGCAGACAGAGGTCACTCCTCACACCACACTCCCACTCCCAGCACTGGAGGCCTCATCCCCAACACCGGATCCCCGTTTCTCTCATGGAGCCCCCTTCCCCACACTTCATTCCATTACTCCATCATTTAATTGCCTAAACAAGATCAAGAAACTTACTGAAAGTTTTTAGAACACCCACTGACCCCCTACCAACAGCTCTGCTCTCATTGAAAAGAGACCTCCCTACCCAGCTAGGACCTCTCAGTCTATGGGCGTGGATGCCCCTCTGGGCCCCCAAAAACCTTGAGCTTGACTTTCCTGATGCTTGCAGAGAACTGGCACCTTCTCGCCTTTATGGCCTCAATTTACAGCCACAGTGTCTAGAAAATGAAAAACAGAATTACAGATCACTAAGTTCACCTTCCTGAATTTACAGAGGAGCACTCCTCTGGCCCATCTGTGCCAGCCCGGCATGGGAAGAGCCGGTCCTAGGTCTCAGATGAATAAGAGAATTACAACAAAGGAGTAAAAAGCCACCCCTCTGTGATTTCTCGTGAACTGAAGGCAGTGACTGTGATCCCTGTTATAACTCCTGATGAGCTGCCTTTTTCACTCAGCAATATACTGTGCTCAGGACCCTCCTCATGGTGAAAGCAGGAAGTAGGTGGGAACCTCCGCTCATGCCATCACCTCGGCTGTCCTCTCCGCTTCCTCTCTTCCCCTTCTTTCTCTCCAGAGTTCCATTTCCCCTTCATGCTCTTGCTCTCCAAAGACGAGAAGAATTCTCATCTAGGCTTTGAATGTAACCCTTGAATTTATCCCAGTAAAATGGCCCTGGGCAGAAGACCTAAATAGACATTTCTCCAAAGAAGATATACAGATAGCCAACAAACACATGAAAGGATGCCCAACATCATTAATCATTAGAGAAATGCAAATCAAAACTACAACGAGATATCATCTCACACCTGTCAGAATGGCCATCATCAAAAAATCTACAAACAGTAAATGCTGGAGAGGGTGTGGAGAAAAGGGAACCCTCCTGCACTGTTGGTGGGAATGTGAATTGATACAGCCACTATGGAGAACAGTATGGAGGTTCCTCAAAAACCTAAAAATAGAACTACCATACGACCCAGCAATCCCACTACTGGGCATATACCCTGAGAAAACCATAATTCAAAAAGAATCATGTACCGCAATGTTCACTGCAGCTCTATTTACAATGGCCAGGACATGGAAGCAACCTAAGTGTCCATCAACAGATGGATGGATAAAGAAGATGTGGCACATATATACAATGGAATATTACTCAGCCATAAAAAGAAACAAAATTGAGTTACTTGTAGTGAGGTGGATGGACCCAGAGTCTGTCATACAGAGTGAAGTAAGTCAGAAAGAGAAAAACACCATATGGTAACACATATATATGGAATCTTAAAAAAAAAAAAAGTTCTGAAGAACCTAGGGGCAGGACAGGAATAAAGATGCAGACGTAGAGAATGGACTTGAGGACACGGGGAGGGGGAAGGGTAAGCTGGGACGAAGTGAGAGAGTGGCATGGACATATATACACTACCAAATGTAAAATAGCTAGCTAGTGGGAAGCAGCCGCATAGCACAGGGAGATCAGCTCGGTGCTTTGTGACCACCTAGAGGGGTGGGATAGGGAGGGTGGGAGGGAGACATAAGAAGGAGAGGATATGGGGATATACATATGCATATAGGTGATTCACTTTGTTATACAGCAGAAACTAACACACCATTGTAAAGCAATTACTCCAATAAAGATGTTAAAAAAATAAAGTAAAAAGATAAAATAAAAAACATATGTGTAGCTGACTCACTTTGTTATAAAGCAGAAACGAACACACCATTGTAAAGCAATTATACTCCAATAAAGATGTTAAAAAAA
>NW_006773122.1:619827-671055 GCF_000442215.2 Lipotes vexillifer
GATTGCCTCTTCCCTGGTCCTTTGGGGCAGTGGGTAGTCAGACCACTGCTTCTGCCAAGCTTTCCTTCACACCAGCTGTGATCTCAGGTGCAACCTCCACGGTCTCACTGGTAACCCCAGCCAGAGCCAGACAGGGCCTCAGTTATCCCGAGTTCCTGGGAGACCTAAGACGGTGGTCCAGAGAGACCCAGAGGAGAAAGCACAAGTTTTATGTTTCCTCTTCTGCCTCAATGTGAACATCAGTGTAGAGCTGACTTCATTGACCATGAGCCCGAGGCCAGCTGTACCCTGGGGCCCTGCTTAACGTTCTGGTCCCAGGTTCCATCCTCAAGATCAGGGAAAGGGTCTATTCCTTTTTTTTGTTTTTTGGGGTTTTTTTTGCGGTACGCGGGCCTCCCACTGCCGCGGCCTCTCCCGTCGCGGAGCACAGGCTCCGGACGCGCAGGCCCAGCGGCCACGGCCCACGGGCCCAGCCGCTCCGCGGCACGCGGGACCCTCCCGGACCGGGGCACGAACCCGTATCGCCTACATCCGTAGGCAGACTCTCAACCACTGCGCCACCAGGGAAGCCCAAGGGTCTATTCTTGTAGTAGGAGACACTTGGGTCCAAGCTCTCATGGCCTCCTCTGAAATTCCTTTCTGCTTCTAAATCAAGATTTTGTTAAAACATCTTGGGGTGGGGCGTGGTTCATAGATTCCTTTGGGAACCTGATGAATGTTTAGGTCCCTTCCCAGAAAGATGCATGCGATTGTGCGCGCGCACACACACACACACACACACACACACACACACACACACACACCCCTGCATGCAAATTTAGGGGTTTTATAGATTCTCTGAAACCCAGCCAGGGATCCTAGGTCAAGAATCTCTAATCTAAGAGCTTCAGTACCCCCTGAACCATGAAGTCCTGTTACAGAGATTCCCAGCCTGCTTCAGAGGTTGGATACCAGCCTGTCTCAAGCTTTTTGACCTCCTAGATTTACTTCCAGTTCTGATTCACTGCTCTTTTCAAGTATTTGACTTTTTTTCTTATAGAACATTTAGAAAACACAAATGAGTACAGAGAAGAGAATAAAAATCACCTAAACTCCCACTAATCTGAAGATAATCCCCTGTTATCGTTTTTATGTTTCCCTCTAGTCTTTTCCTTTATACGCCCATACACTTAGGGTTATATGAAAATATTGTCATATAACCTTTTTTTTTTTTTGCGGTATGCGGGCCTCTCACTGTTGTGGCCTCTTCCGTTGCGGAGCACAGGCTCCAGACGCACAGGCTCAGCGGCCATGGCTCACGGGCCCAGCTGCTCTGCGGCATGTGGGATCTTCCCGGACCGGGGCACGAACCCACGTCCCCTGCATCGGCAGGCGGACTCTCAACCACTGCACCACCAGGGAAGCCCTGTCATATAACCTTTTAAAATATATCATGAACATATTTCCATGCCACGAAACAAATTTCTACAAGCAGACATTTAAATAGCTGCATGTTAATTCTATATTTTGGATTCTCATAGTTTATTAAAACAATTCCCTCTTGTTGAACAGAGTTACTTCCATTTTTTCCTGTGTCTAAGCTGCTTTAGACTATGCAAACTACCTGTAAGCCATGATGTAGAGCTCCATCACTTCTGCATGTTTCAATTCTAGTAGCAGAATACATTCTAGTGCCAATTTTGGTCTTCCTCTGGGACTCTTCAGTCCTTATAAGTGTACCTTTTCCTGAATCATCACTTGGATCTTCAAAATAATTTGACAATAAGTTGAGAGGATAAACTACCACCTCCTCTAGATCTGCCAGCCACATCCCATAGTCCTTGTGCAACTACTGCCTACATCACTGAGGTCGTGTGTGTTTTCCTCTTACCACCCGTCCAGGTGGGGACAAGGACATGGACTTTGACATCGAGAAGACCACAGGCAGCATTGTCATCGCCAAGCCTCTCGATACAAGGAGGAGGTCAAGCTATAACTTGACCGTGGAGGTGACCGATGGGTCCCACACCGTTGCCACCCAGGTGAGAGGCCTCACTGGGAACCCTGAGTTGAGAGGAGATGGGAGGCCTCCTTGGTTGGAAGGCAGCTGTGCTCACCACTGTGCCACCATTGCACACTGGGGCCTCTTTGGTTGGGATGAGGATACCGAAGGCTCTCTGTGCATGTGGTGTACCTGAAGGAACACTGAATTTGGAATCAAGGTTCTGTGCTCTAGTCTTGTCTGATCACTCTCTATGTCTGTGATCTTGGGAGAATTCTTGTTCCCACTGTGGATCTCTACATAATGAGGGGTTTTGTCTAAATGAGCAGGTTTTACTTAAAGGTAGAGTGCCACAGGGGCTACCATAGACATAAGGAATGATGGGAAGTGGGGCTCTGGATTTCTACTCTGCTTTCAGCCAGTTTTATTTGTTTCATATACTGGAATTGCACCCAAAAAATTGCATCTGAAGAAAAGGCCCTTTAGGAAGAATTTTGGTTTTGAAAACCACGAAACTGCATACCATCTGAAAGCCCTGTGATTTTGAAATCCTATCATTCATTCAACAAATATTTATCAAGTGACTGCTGTGTGCCAGGCCCAGTTGCTCTGGTGGAGAACCAGACAGACAAGGTTCCTGACCCCCTGGAGCTTACAGTCTGCCTTCTCTTTCATTCTTCTCCTTAGGTCTACATCTTCATGATTGCCAGTGTTAACCACCATCGGCCCCAGTTTTTGAAGCCTCATTATGAGGTCAGAGCTCCCCAGGACACGCTGCCTGGGGTTGAGCTCCTCCGAGTCCAGGCTACTGATCAAGACAAGGGCAAGGGCCTCATCTACACCATACACGGCAGCCAAGACCCGGGAAGTGCCAGCCTCTTCCAGCTGGACCCAAGTAGTGGTGTCCTGGTAACTGTGGGGAAATTGGACCTGGGCTCGGGGCCTTCCCAGCACACACTGACAGTTATGGTGAGTTAACTGAAATCTGGGTAAGGATGTGCTTGCATGCGATGTGTGGGGTGGACATGCTTGGAGGCGTGCTGAAGGTTCCCTTTCTCCTGCTGAGCCAGCTGTACTAATGCTCATAATGATAATCCATGAGATGAGCTGTGACATTTCACAGCCTGCCAGAGGCACCTTCCATAACGGATGCCTGGGAGTGAGGAAAGAGATGGGACAGCTGCCAAAGAACCCCCTGCAAACTTGGCTTTTTCTGGGCTCACTCCAAATATCCCCCAAGAATTCTCTCCTTGCTCCATGACTGCATGATCACACAGACTCACATAGCGTCAGAGCTGGGAGAGACCCAGAGACCATCCCACCCAGAGCAAGCAGGTATATAGGGCACAAATGAAGGAGGACTTGACTCTTAGGGTCACGTGCCTGCAGTTTTATGACCCTGAGAGTGAGAGCTTCCTTAAATTTATGCCCTACATGCCTCATTTGCCTCACTCTAGTCCCAGCCCTGGTCTCACCCATTTCTCTTATCTTACACCTGAGGCCCATAGAGGAAGAGAGACTTGCTCACCATCATATAGTTCTTTACGATGGAACCCAAATCAGAGCCAAGCCTTCCAGACTCAAGGTTCTTATGTGTTAGTTTATCATCCTCTGGGCACTTATATATATATTAAACGCTCTGAGAAGTCCTGCAGCAAAGAACACTTCAACTTCATTTTAGTTCAGTGCTCCCTAAATTTATTTGACCACAGAATTTTTTTTTTTTTTTTCCTGAATAACGTGTTGACATCTTGAAGAACTAATATTCTCTGAGAACCAATTTGGAAAATACTGCTTCTCTGCTTATTTCTGCCTTTCTCCTGAAATGGAATTATCCCTGAAAATAGCTAAGCCTAATAATCACGAATTGATAAATTTATTTAAGAAGAAAAAAGAACGTAACTGAGAGCAAAATTTAAAGCAATACAGAGAGTTACAATTGTGTGCCTTTTTCACTGGCATTCTCTGTCATCGACCTTAATCTAACCGTCCCTCCTCCCATTCCACTTGCTGCTCATCCCATTGCACCCTTGGACCCACAGGTTCGCGACCAGGAGATGCCCATCAAGAGGAACTTTGTGTGGGTGTCCATTCATGTGGAGGATGGAAACCTCCACCCTCCTCGCTTCACCCAGCTCCACTATGAGATGAGTGTTTCTGACACCACAGCCCCCGGAACAGAGCTGCTCCAGATCCGAGCCATGGATGGTGACCGGGGAGCCAATGCTGAGGTCCACTACTCCCTCCTCAAAGGTGAGAGGCCTGAGTTCGGGACATGAAGGGAGGGACTTTGTCAGTAAGGGAAAGCACCAGAGCCATGGACTTGCAAGTTATTCAAGTGCCAAGCTCGCTAAGCTTTGGCAAATTATCATTCTAAAGCACTCCCTGGGACTATAGTGACCTAAGTTAATGCACTTTCAAAGGTGGAAAGAACAGTAACAAAGGATTACTCAAGTTATGGGAGAATTTACATAGAGAATACATATATATTCACCAACAACCACACATGTAAAGGATGATTATGAAGTCCATGCAACATTTAAAAAGATAATATCTTTGTGTATGTACAATAAAAGGGACCTATAAATACTTGATAAGATATACGGCATAGTTTTAGGAGTATTTTCTTCTAAGGCCACATCATGATCTCATATCTATTATATTGTTTTTTATCTTAAAAATAGGAATATTACCTGTGCCAGAAACTCGTTGTAAAGATTAAAAGAGAAAATGTATGTTAACACATGCTGTAAACTGTAAAATATTATACAAGTGCCAGGGGTTATTACTATCATTGATAAGTGTTAATTATAAGTAGTTAATAGGACAAAAATGATAATATCCACTACCCAACTAAAAATGATAATATCCAGTACCCAACTAATTAATCACAGTTAGATTAAGGTCGATGACAGAGAACGCCAGTGAAAAATACACACAATTGTAACTCTCTGTATTCCTTTAAATTTTGCTCTCAGTTATGTAATATCTGATAATTCATAACTGATATTTAATAATTATGGTTATCTTTAATATTCATTAATACTTCATAGAGCTAGCTGCTGCAGACAATCAAAGATGAGAGTGACTTGCTCTCTGCCCTAAAGGGGCATAATAATGTTCATTTATTGCTTGTCAGTATCTTACATACTTTAAGGATTCAGAACTTTCTTTTTTTGAAGAAACGGAAGTTGTTATACACTGTCATACGGCAGAAATCTATTCATCCCTGAGGAATAATAATACAAATTATAACCCATTAATTGCTTACTTTTTGTGACTTATGAAGTATAATCACATCTTTTATCTCACTGACAACCCCATTGATATTGGTATTAATTTTATTTTACAGATAGGGTTAGTTTTCAAATATTCTTCTGATTATAGAAATAACACATTCTGATTCTTTAAAACCTGGAAAAACCAGGAATGTATGAAGAAGGAAATAACATTCAGCCGTGGTTCTCATGACCTAGAGAAAATAATTTCATGTATTTCCCTCTTATTTTTTTCTATGCATCATTCTGCAGTGGTAAGATCAAAATGAATATACGATTTTGTTCTCTAATTTTTTCTCTCAGCAGTAAAATAAAATATTATGATTATGTTAAATAGTTTACTTGGCCACTTTTAACGGAACTACTTTTAAATTGCTGTTTACTCATTAAAACCATGTTCTTTGACCGAACTTAGGGTTTGTATCACAAAGGCAAATTGGGAAATCACCTCACTAGTCAGCTGGAAAAAGGCTTCCATGAGTGGGAGAATCAGATGGAAGGTTTTGTGGTAAAGCCTGGCTATTTACTTTGCCACTGGAATAATTAAAATATCTTAAAATATGATAAATGAAATAAGAATAGTAATAAGCAGTACTCCTCTGAGTGAAGGACCTGTACCCCTGAGCAAAATTACTCAGGTGTACGTCATGGTATTAAATAGGTGATGGTCTCATCACAAAAAAAAAATGTATCTGTAACTATGTCAAGTGACGGATGTTAACTAAATTTATTGTGATAGTCATTTCACAATATATACTTATACATATATCAAATTATGTTGTACACCTTTAATGCGATGTTATATGTCAATTATATCTCAATAAAACTGGAAAGAACTACCAGTTATGCAAGCTGAATACGTTCTAGAGATCTCCGTATGACATTGTGCTTAGAGTTAACAATACTGTACTATAACCTCTAAAAATTCAAGAGGGTAAAATCTCATGTTACCTGTTCTTACCACAGTATTAAAAAAGGAAAGGAAAAAAAGGATAGCTGCAGTCCAAGTAAGGTCAGACTCTAAAAACTGTGATAACTTTGAGAATTTTTTTTTAGGAAAATATGATTAGTTTTCAACATTATCTTTTGTGAACTATGTAATGTCACATAATCACAACTTTCCTCAAAACTTAAATTTGAAATGGTATTATGTATTTATCTAAATAAACATTAAATTTTAAAAGGATTACAAAAATGATAGGTAATCAGACATGGAGAAATTACTCCATTTTCAGTTCTCATTTGGGCTTCCTCATAAGTCAAGGAAGACTCCTTTGGGTACTAGAATCTCTTCAGTTCTCTAATACTTGCTACTCTTCACCAAAGAAAGCCTGTAGTTCTCAGGCCCAGACCCTTTTAGCAAGCAATAGATTTTATCCAGATTTTAAGAAAATATTTTCCATTGACTGGTTTTTACGGTAACCTCTGATTTATGACAAGCAATAACGGCTTTCTTTTTAAAGTATCAATATAAAGTTTCCTGTTAAAAATATTTTAAATTTAAAAAATAAACCAATTTAAAGGAAAATATCCATTAAATAATGACATAAATCATATGCTATACTATTGTATAGGTAGTGGCTGAATATTAAAAAAAAATTGTAAAGGCGGTGTGAGAATGCCTGAAGTTTAGGAAATCCAGGTGTGGTGGAAAGGGCATTTGATCAGGAGCCTCAAGATCTGTGTGTGCTATCCAGTCCCTCCCCACTCAACCCGTTGCCACTCACTCCCAAGCCTGACAATGGACTTTCTCACAATAGACTATACGAGGACTAGACGAGGTGGTTTTTCCAGTCCGTATCAGTTTTGACAATTTATGACTCCATATTTACAATTTTCATCTATCAAGTATATAATCAAAGCTATTACAAGTTATGTAAAGAATGCGTTAAAATTCTAAATAACGTAAATGAAGTTTGTCCTGTAAAAGTCAACACCGAAATACAGAGTGGAGTGTGCTTTTCCTACAAAGTATGTCTCCTTTCTTTGCTCCAAAAACCTACTACTGCTTTAGTTTATAGCTTAAGTTGCAGCCCGAACACTTAGTGATCATTGAAGCTTCCATTTATGGAGCACCTAATATGAGCACCTCATAAGGAATTTCGTAAAGTATACATCTACCCTACACATTATATCATAATTAAATCCAGGGTGGTGCAGGATGTGGATTTTGCCCAGTCCAACTTTTGTGTGATTGCCTTTTACTGATCTAGAAAGCCTAGTTGGTACCTCTTGAGGGTGTGGTAAACTTCAATTTATCTTGTCTTTTGTTTCAGGAAACAGCGAAGGTTTCTTCAACATCAATGCCCTACTAGGCATCATAACTCTAGCACAGACACTTGATCAGGCAAATCATGCCCAGTATACTCTGACAGTGAAGGCAGAAGATCAAGGCTCCCCACAATGGCATGACCTGGCTACAGTAATCATTCATGTGTACCCCTCAGATAGCAGTGCCCCCATCTTTTCAAACTCCGAGTACTTTGTAGAGATCCCTGAATCAATCCCTGTTGGTTCCCCAATCCTCCTTATCTCAGCTACAAGCTCCTCAGAAGTTACCTATGAGTTAAGAGAAGGAAACAAGAACGGTGTATTTTCCATGAACTCATATTCTGGACTCATTTCTACCCAGAAGAACTTGGACCATGAGAAAATTTCATCTTACCAGCTGAAAATCCGAGGCAGCAATATGGCGGGTGCATTTACTGACGTCATGGTTCTTGTTTATATCATTGACGAAAATGACAATGCTCCCATGTTCTCAAAGTTGACTTTTGTGGGCCAAATTAGTGAAGCAGCTGCACTGAACAGCATGATAGTGGATGAAAACAACAACCCCCTTGTGATCCGTGCCTCTGACGGTGACAAAGAAGCTAATTCCTTGTTGGTCTATAAAATTTTGGAGCCAGAAGCTCTGAAGTTTTTAAAAATCGATCCCAGCATGGGAACCCTAACCACTGTATTAGAGATGGATTACGAGAGCATGCCCTCTTTCCAATTCAACATCTACGTCCATGACCAAGGAAGCCCTGTCTTATTTGCACCCACGGCTGCCCAGGTCACAATCAATGTCAGAAATATAAATGACTGTCCCCCCAGGTTCTCAGACCAGATATATGAAGTAGCAGTACTGAAGCCCATCCACCGGGGTATGGAGCTCCTCATGGTGCAGGCCAGTGACGATGACTCAGAAGTCAATTATAGCATCAAAACTGGCAATGCTGATGAAGCTGTTGCCATCCATCCCATTACTGGTCGCATATCTGTGTTGAATCCTGCTTTGCTGGGACTCTCTCGGGAGCTCATCATCAAGGCTTCTGATGGCCTGTATCAAGATACGGCACTAGTAAAAATTTCTTTGACGCAAGCCCTTAACACAAGCTTACAGTTTGACCAGGATGTCTACAGGGCAACAGTGAAGGAGAATTTGCTGGATAGAAAGGCACTGGTGATTCTTGGTGCCCAGGGCAATTGTTTGAATGACACCCTATCTTACTTTCTCTTGAATGGCACAGATATATTTCATATGGTCAAATCAGTAGGCGTGTTGCAGACAAGAGGTGTGGCATTTGACAGAGAACAGCAGGACACTCACGAGGTGGCGGTGGAATTGAGGGACAGTCGGACACCTCAGCGGGTGGCTCAGGCTCTGGTCCAAGTCTCTGTTGAGGATGTCAATGACAATAGCCCTGAATTTAAACATCTGCCCCACCACACAATCATCCAAGATGGCACAGAGCCAGGGGACGTCCTCTTTCAGGTATCTGCCACTGACCAGGACTTGGGGGTGAATGGTGCTGTCACATATGCATTTGCAGAAGATTACAGATATTTTCGAATCGACCCCTATCTTGGGGACATATCATTAAAGAAACCCTTTGATTATCAAGCTCTAAATAAGTATCACCTCAAAGTCATTGCTCGAGATGGAGGAACCCCATCCCTCCAGACTGAGGAAGAGGTACTTGTCATTGTGAGAAATAAATCCAACCCCCTGTTTCAGAGTCCTTACTACAAAGTCAGAGTGCCTGAAAATATCACACTCTATACCCCAATTCTCCACACCCAGGCCCGGAGTCCAGAGGGACTCCGGCTCATCTACAACATTGTGGAGGAAGAGCCCTTGATGCTGTTCACCACTGACTTTAAGACTGGTGTCCTAACAGTGACAGGCCCTTTGGACTATGAGTCTAAGACCAAACATGTGTTCACAGTCAGAGCCACAGACACAGCTCTGGGGTCATTTTCTGAGGCCACGGTAGAAGTCCTGGTGGAGGACGTCAATGATAATCCTCCCACTTTCTCTCAATTGGTCTACACTACTTCAATCTCAGAAGGTTTGCCTGCTCAGACTCCTGTGATCCAACTGTTGGCTTCTGACCAGGATTCAGGGAAGAACTGTGATGTGTCTTACCAGATTGTAGAGGATGGCTCGGATGTTTCCAAATTCTTCCAGATCAATGGGAGCACGGGGGAGATGTCCACAGTTCAAGAGCTGGATTATGAAGCCCAACAACACTTTAATGTGAAGGTCAGGGCCATGGATAGAGGAGACCCCCCACTAACTGGCGAAACCCTTGTGGTTGTCAATGTGTCTGACATCAATGACAACCCCCCAGAGTTCAGGCAACCTCAGTATGAAGCCAATGTCAGTGAGCTAGCAACCTGTGGACACCTGGTTCTCAAAGTCCAAGCTCTTGACCCTGACAGCAGGGACGCCTCCCGCCTGGAGTACCTGATTCTTTCTGGCAACCAGGACAGGCACTTCTCCATTAACAGTTCATCGGGCATAATATCTATGTTCAACCTTTGCAAAAAGCACTTGTATTCTTCTTACAATCTGAGGGTAGGTGCTTCTGATGGGGTCTTCCGAGCAACTGTGCCTGTGTATATCAATACTACAAATGCCAACAAGTACAGCCCAGAGTTCCAGCAGCATGTTTATGAGGCAGAATTAGCTGAGAATGCAAAGGTGGGAACCAAGGTGATTGAGTTGTTAGCCATAGACAAAGATAGTGGTCCCTATGGCACTGTAGATTACACCATCATCAATAAACTAGCAGGTGAGAAGTTCTCCATAAACCCCAGTGGCCAGATCACCACTCTGCAGAAATTGGATCGGGAAAATTCCACAGAAAGAGTCATTGCTATTAAGGTCATGGCTCAGGATGGAGGAGGACGAGTGGCCTTCTGCACTGTGAAGATCATTCTCACGGATGAAAATGACAACCCCCCACGGTTCAAAGCATCTGAGTACACTGTATCCATTCAATCCAACGTCAGTAAAGACTCCCCAGTCATCCAGGTGCTGGCCTATGATGCAGACGAAGGTCAGAATGCAGATGTCACCTACTCAGTGGACTCAGTGGAGGACTTGGAAGAAGAGGTCATTGAAGTAAACCCAACCACTGGTGTGGTCAAGGTGAAAGAGAGCCTGGTGGGATTGGAAAATCGGGCCTTTGACTTAAAAATCAAAGCCCAAGATGGGGGCCCTCCTCACTGGAACTCTCTCATGCTGTTACGACTTCAGGTGGTTCCTAATGAAGTATCCTTGCCCAAATTTTCTGAACCTCTATATACTTTTTCTGCATCGGAGGATCTTCCAGAAGGGTCTGAAATTGGTTCTGTTAAAGCAGTGGCAGCCCAAGACCCAGTCATCTATAGTCTAGTGCAGGGCACCACACCAGAGAGCAACAAGGATGGCATCTTTTCCTTGGACCAAGACACAGGGGTTCTAAAGGTGAGGAAGGCCATGGATTATGAGTCCACCAAATGGTACCAGATTGATTTGATGGCACATTGCCCCCATAATGACACTTACTTGGGTTCCTTGGTCTCTGTCAACATCCAAGTGAAGGATGTCAATGACAACAGGCCTGTATTTGAGGCTGACCCATATAAGGCTGTTCTCACTGAGAATATGCCAGTGGGGACCTCAGTCATTCAAGTGACTGCCAATGATCAGGACACTGGGAATGATGGCCAGGTGAGCTATAGGCTGCCAGTGGACCCTGGCAGCAATATCCATGAGCTCTTCGCCATTGACAGTGAAACTGGCTGGATCACCACACTCCAGGAACTTGACTGTGAGACCAGCCAGATCTACCACTTTTATGTGGTGGCCTATGACCATGGCCGGACCATCCAGCTATCTTCTCAGGTCCTGGTCGAAGTCTCCATTACAGATGAGAATGACAACGCCCCCCGATTTGCTTCTGAAGACTACAGAGGATCTGTGGTTGAGAACAGCGAACCTGGTGAACCTGTGGCCACTCTTAAAACTTTGGATGCTGATATATCTGAGCAGAACAGACAGGTCACCTGCTATATCACAGGTAAGTATACCTATCTTGGAACAGAGGCACTGGGGTGCGTTGAAAAAAGTCCAATAAGAGGTTCCCTAAGACATGGCTCTGCCACTCATTAGCAATGTGACCTTGGGTAAATCACTTAACCTCCCAAGACCTCAACTGCTCCATCTATAGTCTTGCCATGCCCGTTCCCATTCAACTCACAGGGATGCTTGTAAGATCTAACTTGAAAAAGCTTTGAGAGCCCCTATACATTACAAAGTGCATTGTAAAGAGGATTTCTTACTACCTTAGATGGAGTAGATAGACTAGAAGTGAGATACTGCAACTGTTCTCAGTTAGCTTCTGGGAGACAGAGAGAGAGTCAACAGTTGTGTGGTCCATGAAAACTCTGTGAGGTGACTGTCCTTGTAGAGTAGTATTCTGCCTAGGGCAAGTTGTCAATAGTAGAAAATGCTGCCTAGTCAACCACAGGACCTAAGTGTTGGAGCAAAAACACTTTCTTGGATATGATTCCAGCCCAATCCCCTCATTTCATACGTGGGAGAACCAAAGCCCAGACAGGGGAAGAAACTCAAGCAAGGTCACACTCCAAGCTTGCATCAGGGCTGGGATTAAAACCATACCCTACAAACTGCTTTCCCCAGTGGATACCTATTGTAAACCTACATTTCCCCAATCTCTGCCCAGTGGCTAAATGAGCCAATCAGTGGCTAAAAGAGAGTTTCTTTACTTCTCAGTGTCCCTTTCCCCATCTCCCAGGTACCATGTCATTCCATTCCCATAGTCATGGTTTCTTCTGCTATCACAGCTGTCTGGTGGAGAGTTAATGAGCCTAAAGTTCCAACCAAGAATCATAGACTCCTGGAGACAGATCCTGGAGCAGAGCTGTTTGAAATACAGAGTCTTAGTGAAATAGAATCTTGTCATCTTGTAATATCAGACTCTTAAAAACACAAAAGTCTTAAAACCTCTGAATAATAAATGTCAATATATCATCAACTCTTGGAATAGTTTAATCTGAGGACTCTGGCATCTTAGAATCTCAAAAACCCATCTCTCCTCTCAGTGACTGGTATCAAGGAAAGATAACTCAGAAGCAAATCTAGCGATCCATCTGAACCTCCACTTAGCCTGTGTCCTCAGTCATAAAATAAAGCCTCAGAGAGTGTACTTATTTACTTTATTTATTTTTGGCTGCATTGGGTCTTCGTTGCTCTGTGCGGGCTTTCTCTAGTTGTGGCGAGTGGGGGCTACTCTTCATTGCGGTGCACAGGCTTCAGTAGTTGTGACACATGGGCGCAGTAGTTACGGCACATGGGCTTAGTTGCTCCACAGCGTGTGGGATCTTCCTGGACCAGGGCTTGAACCTGTGTCCCCTGCATTGGCAAGTGGATTCTTAACCACCGCACCACCAAGGAAGCCCCCGAAGAGAGTTTTTACTGATCACTTCCCACCCCTCCACTGTTGAACAGATACTAGCTACTAAAAGGTTCTTTCCTAGAATTGCAGTCTGCTTCCCTTTAACTTCCTCCGATGCCTTCCAATGCACAAAAATTAAAAACCTGCCCTTCAGCCGCATATTCTGGAGCAGTGTTTCTTGAAGTGATAATTCCATTTAACGGAGGCCTTTGAAGTTGGTAGAGGCTTCATAACACCAGATAAACTGACTCATTGCAGAATTATGGGTCCTTAGCTAAGGGAGGAAGTTTTTGCCTTTCCCAACAATCCTAAAAAAGAGTGTCAGGTGGGCAGCCACATAGGGCACAAAGCCTGGTTTGCTTCTGTTGCTTGGATTCAGGAAACTCTGTCCCATCTTTTTAGAGGGAGACCCCCTGGGCCAGTTTGGCATCAGCCAAGTTGGAGATGAGTGGAGGATTTTCTCGAGGAAGACCCTGGACCGTGAGCACATGGACAAGTACTTGCTCCGAATCACAGCTTCCGATGGCAAGTTCCAGGCTTCAGTCTTCGTGGAGATCTTTGTCCTGGACATCAATGATAACAGCCCGCAGTGCTCAGAGGTGAGAGCCTGGTGAGGGTGGGGGAGGAGTAGAGGCAAGGAAGCTGGAGTGAAGGGCAAGAGGAAGGAAGGACTCAGGGTACCATCTCTGGGACTGGACATCGTTGACCACACTTGCCCTTGCTTCTCCTTGGCTGGCCTCAGACTAGTGCCCTAGGCAAGGGCGATTCTAGGTGATTCCTCCCGCCCCCTCCAAAGGGATGTCACCAAGCTCTTTAGGACCCATGGTCCATACCTCTTCCCCTACACTCCATAAAAATATCCTTTTCTCTGTAAAACATATCCAGAAGTAAAGTAAATTCTTCATTCTCCAAACAGCCTGCTATGCCCAGTGGGAAAGCCCCTCCACTGCTCAGTTTGTTAGCATGGCTCATTGTTTTCAAATACATCCAAAGAGACCTTCCCCCGAGACACCCCACACCACTCGCCATGCCTATATGGGCCTATCCCTACATATGAATAGGTTATACAGAGCAACAGAGACCCTACTCCAGGTTATATGTATAAACAAACATGCAGACAGGGCAGTTACACTTTTGATAAGGGAGACTTTCCTGAGGACTTCATGTAATTCAACACTAAATTGCCCAAGGAAAATGTTGACTGGTGTGTGTGTGTGTGTGTGTGTGTGTGTGTGCGTGCACACGCATGCACATGCATAAGGAGAGGAACTGCATTCTTAGAGGGCATAAATCAACAACCACTGTCATGTAGCATTGCTTTTAAACATATTTTTTTAAACACAGTAAATAATTTTTAACTTTGGGGAGATTTGCATTACTTCAAAGTTTGCAGATAAAGTTAAACTATTAACATTTAAGTTTTATAACATCAAATTAGCATAATTCAAATTTATATAAAATCCAGCTATTCAGTATATATACATAAATGCAAACTTATACGTAGGTACTCACACACACGCATAGTCAAAGGATCATGTACAACTCTCTATAAATATGCAAATACCTATATATATATATATATATATATATATATATATATACACAAAGATACACATAAGCATACACCTACATACCCACAACATTCATCCATAAGTATACCCATCCATATACACAAATGTACATCACACATACTTACGTATGCATGTGAATATATATATACTTCAATTCTTCATACTTTATTTGTCCACACACATATATATGGACACACACCTTGGAACACACAAAAATCATATATCCTATCACCTTCTCTTCCACTGTCTTCCACTCTCCGACCTTACAGAAGCAGAGTAGAAAAAGAGAACCTGGGCTATCAAGTGGGGTGCATGGAAAAAAGTCTTTGCAGGATCCAAGATGACCACTTTTTGGGTGGTCTCAGAAGGGCAGCCTTTTGGGGGAGAATGGTAGCCAGACCTTCCTCTTCTTTCCCCTCAGCATCCTGCCTACCAGCCTGCACCCTCCCCATGCTGGAAGAGGCTGGGGCCAAGTTCACCCTGGCCTTCTCAGAGGTGGTCAATAGCATCCCCAGAGCCAGGGAAAGGAGGCCTGGGGGCTGTCTCCACACAGCCCCTCAGGCACAAAGCCCCCACTGGAGCACGTACAGGTGTCCATGTTCACCCACACCATGCAGTGGGGGGACCGGTTTGCTTGGAAACTGTGCCCAGAGCCAGCAGCTGGAAGAGCACTGGGTTCTCTCCCTGTGCCACCCCTTCTACAATGTGGCCCCTGTGGAGTAACAGATTGCGGCAGGTCCTTCTAGCCCTGAGTGTGAGCTTTCAGATGATGGAAATTCCCTCTCATTCTTTGCTTTTCTGACTATGTCTCTTGTCATCATTCTCCTTGTTTTTAGTCTCCATTTTCCTTGCACGTTCCGTCTTATTCTGTTCTCTTCCCTCCCTCTCTCTGCTTCTCTCCCCTACCCCCTTCCATCTCTGCTCTCTAATCGCTCTCTCTGCTTCCGTCTCCCTCTCTGTCACTCTGCCTCTCTCTGAATCTCAGCGCATCTCCCATAATCCCCCTCTTCTTTGTCTTCTATCTCCAGCTTCTCTACACTGGCAAAGTCAGTGAAGATGTACCTCTAGGACACTTCATTTTGAAAGTTTCTGCAACAGACTTGGACTCCGATACCAATGCTCAGATCACATATTCACTGCATGGTCCTGGGGCAGATGAATTCAAGCTGGATCCTCATACAGGTAGGTTTCCTGAGCTGCAGGATCAAGCAAAGAATTTATACACTGAATAACCAGGGCCCAGTACCCAGGCTCCTTAGAAAAGAAACAGGAATTTACTTATCCATCCATCCATCCATCCGCTCAGCAAACATATATTGGCACTGTGTGTCGAGCATTCACTAGATGCTAAGGACATAAACTGATAAGACAAGATGTAGGTTTTTACAGTCCACTGGGAAAGGCAGTCATTGAATCAGTGGTTTGACGTGTGCTAAGAAAAAATGCAGGATGCTAGGGGAGGTTTGACAGGAGGACTTAAATCTGGGATCAGGGTTAAGTAAAACTTCTCTGAGGAAATGTAGCCAGGGGGTAAGGGAGTAGTAGGGATGGATATTCAAGGCAGAAGGAGATTTTATACGAGGACCTTGTTTTGGGAAAGAGCACGCACATCTGAGGACTTGAGAGACAGCCAGAAATTGGTGCACAGAAGTGGGGGAGGGAGAGAGAGCAAAGGATGAGGCCCTCTGAGCAGGGGGGCCAAATCCCACCTTTAGAGCCATTAAAGGATTCAAGCAGGTGAGAGTCATGGTCAAAGACATGATCTCAAGATAGTATGCTGCAGATGGAGATAAAATCTCATAGCATTGTTGCAAGGATCCCAACAAATAAAGTATAGAAATTTAGCCCAGGTCTGGCACATAATAAGAATTCAGTAGATATGGTTTCTATTGTCAATTATTATCAGTTAGGGGACAAAGCGGAGAGTGGGAAACAGAGAGCCCTGCAGAATAGACCACGAATACTTGGGAGAGGCTGGCCTGTGAGCATCTGGCGGAGAAGACAGGGTAGAGACTGCTTCCTTTAGAAAAGGAGGGATCCCTGTCCTGCTGCTATAAGGGTGTGGAGACGGACAGCACAGAAGGCCCAGGTGACAGAGAGCCAGCTGCTGACACTTGACTTGGGATCAGTAGCTCAAAGGATGCCTTGGAGATTCCTGAGCAGGGAGGTGGCAGGTGAGAGCTGGTATCCCAGAAAGCTGTCTGGATAGAAGGAGACAGCATTGGGACTTCCTTGGTGGTGCAGTGGTTAAGAATCCACCTGCCAATGCAGGTGACACGGGTTCGAGCCCTGGTCCGGGAAGATCCCACATGCCACGGAGCAACTAAGCCTGGGCGCCACAACTACTGAGCCTGCGCTCTAGAGCCCCCGAGCCACAACTACTGAAGCCCATGCACCTAGAGCCCGTGCTCCGCAACAAGAGAAGCCACTGCAGTGAGAAGCCCACGCACCGCAATGAAGACTAGCACCTGCTCGACGCAACTAGAGAAAGCCCGCACGCAGCAACGGAGACCCAACGCAGCCATAAATAAAAAAATAAATAAAACAAATAAAAAGGAGACAGCATTACCCTGTCTGACCCCAGCATGGGCATGCTGAGTCACCCCAAGTAGGTGACCTAATCTCTGTTGCTGTTTGTCCAGCTGCAGGATGATCGGTGGGGTCTTAAAAAAAAAAAAAAAAAACTCGGCGGTTTTTCTGAGTATAGAAATAATACATGCTCATTATTCAAAAATTCAAACCACGTAGGCATGTATTATGCGGAAATTGGAAAGTCTTCATGATAACCAGCCTCTCCCCCAAAGATAAGCACTCTTGGTATATATTCTGTCAGACCGCTTTTCCATGCATCCCCCACATCTCTATGTAGCATACTACGCTGTGACTTTTTTCTCATAGCAATACCTTGGCGCTATTAACAAGGCAGTGCATAAAGCTCTATCATAATTCCTTTTCTGTTGCATAGTATTTTACTATATGGCTAAATGATAATATATTTAACCAGTACCTTTTTGAAAGACACAGGATATTTTCAGTATGTTGCTATTTATAAAGAATGCAGAGAATATCTCTATATGTATATTTTATCCTTGGGTTGATTATTCTATAGGGTACATTCCTAGAAGTAAAACTGCAGGCCAAAGGATAAACCCATTTTATGTGCTGTTAGAAATTGCTTAACTGGCCTTTTAAAATGTTGTGCCTCTTTGTAGCTTGTTGGTGTGGGTCTTAAACTGGGGATGTGGTGGTGGAATGTGACTAGGGAGGCAAGCAGGTGTGGGAAGCTACAAGACTGAACCCCTTTCCTAACCATTTGTACACAGGACTGACCCCTTTTCTCTGTGACAGCACACTGCACGGCTGCGTTTGTCTCACATAGACATCAGGAAGTCACATGCTGGGGTCGTGGCCCCCAGAGAAAGCTCACTTGCTGTCCTTTCTCCGGCCAGGGGAGCTGACCACACTCACAGCCTTAGACCGAGAGAAGAAGGATGCATACAGCCTTGTTGCCAAGGCGACGGATGGAGGCGGCCAATCGTGCCAGGCAGATGTGACCCTTCACGTGGAGGATGTGAATGACAACGCCCCCCGGTTCTTCCCCAGCCACTGTGCTGTGGCAGTCTTCGACAACACCACAGTGAAGACCCCCGTTGCGGTGGTATTGGCCCGGGACCCTGACCAAGGTGAGAAAGAGAAGGATTGGAGGCCATTTGCTTACAGGGTCATCCTGGGCGAGGGTCTGGCTTTCTCTGTGTTGCTCTGAGACTGGCAATATCTCACTGCTGAGCCTACAGACACGTACAAGTAGAAAATGTCCACAAACTGCATACCTAAGTGCTAGGTACGAAAGATTTTGGCAGTGTTTCAAAGCTGGTATGGGGCATTTCAGCCTCATTGTTTCTCACTGCCACTTAGACCTGGAGCCCTTTCAATCCCACCATTTAACCTCAAGAACATTTGAATACAAACATTTAATGTGAAATACACCAATCAGAATTATTCAACTCTGATTAATTGGCCACCAGAAAGAAACTTAGGGCACAAACTCCATTAAGTCTATCAAATTCTTGGATCAATTTTCTAGGCAATGAAGTGGAATATTTTACATTTTATTTTGCATTTTAATTTTAATGACATTGTTTTCATTAGGGTTAATTCTTTTCCTTTTACTATTTACAAGGCAAATTGGATTCATCCAGGAGTCTTCATTCCATATTATACCAATTATAGCTTCTGACATCATGAAGTGTTTCATTGTGGAGATCTCTATATCTATAGATATATGTATATATATATATATATATATATACATGTTTATATATATATATATATATATATATACACACATATACGTGTGTGTGTGTATATATATATATATATACACACATCCAATTTTCTTGAATTAAATTTTATTATTTAGGTGGGGTAAAAAAATACCCTCAGGGTCAAAGTTGCCAGAGGAACATAGGATATGACAATGATGAAGATGATGATGGTGATAAAAGAGGGATCAAAACACCCTGCTTTGTTTGACACCAACAGAGTAAATTTAAGACTTCTTAGAGGAAGTGAGTTTTAGGTTGGCATTGAGGAAGGTGAGAGATTTTGGAGGAATGCAGGGGTCCTAGGGAGGGCAAATAGCAGTGCAAAGGCATCTAATATCTAAGGCCCTGCAAATGCTCGATTAGCCAGTGCTTGCACACCTCCAGAGACAGGAAGCTCCCTACTTCCTAGGCAGCCCCTTCCTTCCATGGTACCTCAGATAATTATCAAGTGTTACCTTTTTGGAGCAGACATCTGTCAATCACGGTCCTGCCCTCTGCAGCCACACAGATCTCCCAGACCCTCGCCCATGACAGCCCTTCAGACACTAGGAGGCGGTGACTATCTGCTCCAGCCTCAAGGTTCCCTTTCTGAGTAGAAGGGCCCTAGTTTCTTCAATCTCGTGTTTCCAATCCCACCTCTCTTCTAAGATTCGTCCTCTGGCCTTGCACCAATGAACCATTAACACTTCAAAGTTGTTATTATTATTCTAACCCAAATATTCCACCTCAATATTCCAAATATAGCCTGACCAGCAACTCTCTCTCTCCAAAAATTCATACATAGGAGAATGTGCATGGTATGCACATTTATTTCATGTAAATTCAATGAAAGGGCTGTGTGTCCCCACGTGTGTATAAGACTCAATCCCTATAGGCTCAGAGCCTATGCTTTTCCCACTGGGTAAGGCTCTCATGGCTGAGCACCAAATGTTGGTGTTCTTCAGACCCTATGGTCCCTACATGAGCCAACTGCTTCAGCTGGTCCACAACCAAAGGAAATAATAGCACCTGAGTCAGAGCTGGAAAAACACTACATGCTTTGATTTACTAAGAACTTTCTGTGGGTGTGTGTTTTTTTGTTTGTTTGTTTTGGTTTATTTTGACATAATTATAGACTCATAGGAAGTTGCAAAAATAGTACTGAGAGGCCCAGCACCCTTCACCCAGCTTCCCCCAACGGCAGCATCTGCAGTATGATATCAAAGCCAGGAAACTGGCCCTGGGACATTACTGGTAATTGGACTCCAGTCTTATTCAGATTTCATAGTTTCTATATGCACGTATTTGAATATGTATGCAAACAGCACCACAATCAAGATACAGGATTGTTCTATCACAACCAAAGAACTCACTATGGGTGCTTTTGATCTTGCACACTTTTTATTTTGTGAGCTTCCACTGGACCCTAACCTCCACATAAACAGCTTCAGATGTCCTTAAGGGTTTGCAGAACCCTCCCCTTCATAAGAACCTTTCTATGAGGCCTTGAACCCCTCCCTAGTCAAGAACCCTCACGTGAAAGTCTCACTGCTAACAGCCCAAGCATGTTAGCATTTATGGGGACCCTGCTGGCTAGGCCCTCCTCTGGCTGAAAGCTCTGCGGCAGGCAGGGCCAGAGGAGGGTCCCTCTGCATGAATCACACGCTCTGTCTCCCCGCACAGGCACCAATGCCCAGGTGGTTTACTCTCTCACGGACTCCGCCGAAGGCCACTTTTCCATCGAGGCCACCACGGGCGTGATCCGCCTGGAGAAGCCACTGCGGGTCAGGCCACAGGCAGCACTGGAGCTCACTGTCCGTGCCTCTGACCTGGGCACCCCAATACCACTGTCCACACTGGGCACCGTCACCGTCTCCGTGGTGGGCCTGGATGACTACCTGCCCGTGTTCCTGAACACCGAGCACAGCGTGCAGGTGCCCGAGGACGCCCAGCGTGGCACGGAGGTTCTGCGGTTGGCCACCCTCACTCGCCCTGGCGCCGAGAAGACCAGCTACCGTGTGGTCAGCGGGAACGAGCAGGGGCGGTTCCGCCTGGATGCCCACACAGGTGAAGGAGCACCTCCCCTACACACACACACACACACACACACACACACACACACACACACACAGTCTTGGGGAACACTGGATTCCTCGCATACCATAGCCCCGCCCCAGCATCCTTCAGCCCCTTCTTCACTCTCCATCTCTCCAGGTACCAAGTCCCTTCTTGCAGAATGGGGTCAGCTTATATGGAAACATCCCTTATTCCACTACATCCCCACCAAAGACTCTGTTGAGGACTCTCTCCTCCCAGTTTGCAGTTTCATAGTCCTGGCTCACATCCAGCCCCAGGAGGCTGAAGCCACCCTCCATCCTTGGCTGCCAAGGCACGAAGAATCTTGCTAGAATCTGGGGCTTACGCAGCCCAAAGCAAGGCTGCCTGCTTCCCTCCTAAAGCCTTCCCGAAACATCCGGAGACCCCCGAATTTTCCCTTAGTCTCATAAAGAGAGAGAACTAGGAAACCGGCTCTCTTCTCTCCTCCTAGCCACAGAAGGATCTAAGTCAGACTCCCAGAATCCCATGGAAGGGAGGATTCAGAGGCTGCTCAGTTCCGACCAGGCTCCATGTGGATTCCTCACCACAACACCTCTGCAACGATGCGCTCTACCTCCTAAGGCATCCGCCTTACTGTTGAGCAGTATTTTTTTAGTTTTTATTACAGAGACTTTAAACATATAAAAAATAGAGGGAACAGTATAATGGACCCCATGTTCCCATCACCAAGCTTCAGTAATTATCAATATTTGTCTAGTCTGGTTTCATCTTTGCCCCCCATATCCACCTACTGCTGAGTTATTTTAAAGCAAATCCCAGACATGATACCATTTGGTTTGTAAATACTTTTGTGTGTATCTCTCTCTAAATGATAAGGACTCCTTGTATAAACACAACCATAATACCATTATCACACCCAAAAGATAATAATTCATTAATACAGTCCAATACCCAGCCAGACAAGTTTTCAGATTATCTCATAAATGTCTTTTAGAAGTTGATTTGCTTGTCAACATCCCCCAGATGTCCACATATTGCATCTGGTTGATAGGCAGTGTCTTAAGCATCTTTTAACCTCTAACACTTTCCTCTCCCTCTTTATTTCCTGCTGCTATTTATTTAATGAAATATTGGGGTCAGGTGTGAGGCAGGATTTTTAAAATAATTCTAGATTGGCTAGCTGTATCTTTATGGTGTCATATAACATATCTCTCTAGCCCCTATATTTATTATAAATGACATTTGGATCAAAGACCTTGATGCGGTTCAAGCTCAATTTTTTTGCCAACAAAGCTTCATAGATGATGCTGGGCTCTCCTTTGCACCACATGAGGAGGTACATAATGGTTGATTGGTTCCTTTTCTTGAGGTCACGATTGATGGTGGGTTCGGGGGTTGTCAGCCTGATCCATCCAGTTCTTTTTCTAATGGTTTTAACAGCCTTTAATGATTATTTCCCAGATATATTATTTCATTAGGGGCTGCAAAATGGTGATTTTTCTAACCTTATCATTCCTCATTCATTTACTAACTGGAATTATTTTATAAAGAAGAGTTTTCTACCATTAACTATTCAGTTATCCAGGAATGGCAGGATAAATCCTTGTTCTTTTATTTTCCAGTGTTCAGAATAATAAATCTCTGCCCTAATAATTTGTTAAACAGCTTTGGGTATTATAAAACTCTATAATCTAAGTTCTGTCATTTACTAGGTGACTGAGCTTGGGCAAGTCACGTAGATGTTAGGAGCGTCAGCTGACTTACCTAGAAAATGGAAATCACACTTGTTCCTGCTCTACAGGGTTATTACAGATCTACATGAGATAGAGTCAGTATTATAGAATTAAATGAGATTTCAATGAAATAATACAGAAATAAATGAGGGAAACACTGCTGTTGAGAATGGTAATAAGGAAAATGAGAGGAGATGGAGGGGAAGGGGAAGGCTATGGGAGAGAGAAAATGAAGAGGGAGGTGAGATGATGGAGGAGACGATGCAGGAGATCTGTCTCTCCCAACCCAGTTGAGTTGCTTCTCCCGGGGTTTGGCTCAAGATCCCCTCAGTACTCTGCCTTTGTGGTCCCAACTGCCTCAATGCTCCCATCACCTCTTGTTTCCTCAGGGATCCTGTACGTCAATAAGAGCCTGGACTTTGAGACAAGCCCCAAGTACTTCCTATCCATCGAGTGCAGCCGGAAGGGCTCCTCCTCCCTCAGTGACATGACCACAATCGTGGTCAATGTCACTGATGTCAACGAACACCGGCCCAGATTCTCCCAGGATCTGTACAGCACGAGGGTCTTAGAGAATGCCATCGTGGGTGATGTTGTGCTCACAGTAAGGATCTGCAATTTTGCCCTTTAGAGGGGCATGGACTCTGGGGTGGGTTCTTATCTCCCCCTCCCCCAGTCATCTATGAACATGGATTATTTTATCAATTAATACACTACAGACTTGACTCTGACTTGTAGCCACTCAACCAAACTCTCTCATGATAAAATTTCTCAGAGCCACGTTTGATAAGATCTAGATCAGGTACTGAAAGAATGGAGCATGGGAGAGGCCCCAGAGGATGGCCAGAGGGACACTGAGTGTCAGCGTGGGAGGGGAGGAAGAGAGGGGATACGTACAACACCTTTTTGCATTTAAACATGTAACTGCTCCCCACTTCATGGAGTGAAACCAAACTCTGTATGTCCACATTCGAGGTTCTCATCTCCTTCCATGCCCTGATATGCACCCTATGCTCCAGCCACACAGGAAGAGGTACCATTCCCCAAACATCCTCTGTACTTTCATACCTCTGGGCTCATATTGTTTCTTCTGCCTGGAATGCTGGCTCCACTCCCAGAAGCCGTCAAGGCTTCATGAATCCTCGTCTAATCTCCCCAGGTGAAATTTATCACCATAAAGTTGATCATACTTTGCCCCAAATTAGACTTGTCCATATAATTAGACATTAAGCTTCCTGAGGGCTTATTCATTTTGGCATATTCCTCAACTCCTAGCACAGGACCCTAGCACCCTGTCAGTTATGAGTGAATGAGTGAATGAATGAATGAATGGATAGATAAACGAATGAACCATGCACGCTGACATCCATACTAGGATGTAAATGAGGAGATTCCCTTGGCAAGGACGACTATGGTCCAGGGATTGCCAGCCCAAGGGCAGTCTATGGGGCAGGGACATATCTGTGCCCCCTACACTCCCAGGGGCCAAGATTCCTCTCTGTTCCTTCTTGCCTCCCCAATCACAACTGTCACCCGCCTCTATTGCAGGTGTCAGCGACTGACGAAGATGGACCCCTAAATAGTGCCATCACCTACAGCCTCATAGGAGGGAACCAGCTTGGGCACTTTGCCATCCACCCCAAGAAAGGGGAGCTACAGG
The DNA here is from genome assembly GCF_000442215.2 of Lipotes vexillifer. Classification (NCBI taxonomy): domain Eukaryota; kingdom Metazoa; phylum Chordata; class Mammalia; order Artiodactyla; family Lipotidae; genus Lipotes; species Lipotes vexillifer. The sequence continues at coordinate 644,146 of NW_006773122.1, forward strand.
TGGCCAAGGCCCTGGATTGGGAACAGGTGAATCATGTGGGAGGGGCCCAATCTGAGCTCATCAGAGCAGAATACAGCCCTGCTGCAGGTCCAGAGGGTGAAGTGCGTTCAACACCCCATCCTGACACTTCTCCAGACCTGCCCTCAGGGTCTCCCACTCCTTTTCTCTGTGGGTCCCCTGTGACCTGTGAGGCCAGCAGCAGGAGCGGGGCTGAGTAACCTTTAACCTTCCTGAAAGAGCTCAGGCCAGCTTCTCACTATTAACCAGGGATCATTAGATCATTACAACAAATTATCACTTGTTGAGCACCTGCTCTGTGCCAGGAACTTTGCTAACTGATGTACATACATTACGTCATTTGGTCCTTAAAGTAATCCTAGGAGGTAAGTCCTAATACTGTCCTCACATAAGTTTAGTCACTTTCCCAAGGTCTCACATCTAGTAAATGGTTAAATTGGAAGTCAAACCTACTTCTGACTGACTCTAGAACCTGAGCCCTAAAAGGCTATGGGAGAGTAATGCGGGCAGGCATAGGGAAGTGTCTCCATCTTATTTTTCTAAAAACATTAGTCATGAATCAGGGGGCAGAACTGAGTGGTCTTGTTGCTAACTCTCCCCTGGGAATCTTGCTGTAGATTTCTAGCTACTCCCTGATGCTCCGAGCCACAGACAGTGGGAAGCCCCCACTGCATGAGGACACAGACATCGCTATCCAAGTGGCTGATGTCAATGACAACCCACCAAGATTCTTCCAGCTCAACTACAGCACTTCCATCCAGGTATGCTCAAGCTTCCCAAAGCATCCTGAATCCATCTTCCCTTCATATCCCTCCTAGTGGAGGGCACTCACCACTGATACCAGTCCACCCAAACAGTGACTGTGACCTTGCATTGATATCCCTAATGGCAACACGGTCTGCTGAAGGGGATTATGGATTACACAATTAAAAATTATCAGGCACTGTGCTAGGCACGTCCACATCCATGATCTCATAGGGGACTCACACAGCCATATAGAAGTAGACAGTACCCATTTTATAGATTTTTTTAAATGGAGGTATAGAAATGTGCCACAGTCAAAATGTGGCAAATTTGGGATTTGATCCCAGAAGATCTTCCAGATCCCAAGCTATTTCCACCATACTAATGGTTTGTGAATGGGATTTGGAGAGAGTCTTAAGATTCCGTGTGGAATTGTGACCACAAGGGGTGAGGGAGATGAGGAAGTAGGTAAGAGGACAGAGTTCTGTGTCGCACTATGCATCAACCAGGGTCACGCCACTTTCACCTGTTTTGTATCATGAGTATGAGTTAGGATGCTTTGGCTGCAAATAACAGATCACCTGACTAAAAGCTTATTAAATAATAAGGCCTTATTATTTCACATAACAAAAGGTCTGCTAGTGGGAAATTCTATTCCAGAATTGGTTATTTCAGCAGGCAACTGATATCACAACTTTGGGTTACCTTCTTCAAAATTCCTGTACCTTCTCCCTCATGGCAACAAAATGGCTGCTGCAGCTCCAGCATCACATCCTTGCTAAACCATCTTCAAAGGCAAACAGATGGGGACTTCTTCTGCAGAATCTGTTTTTATCAAAGAAGAAGACTTTTCAGAACCCCCACCTGGTAGACTCCTCCAATGATCAGAAATGGATTACATGATCGCCCTTAAATCCAAAAACTGGCACAGGGACTCAGATTATTGTAACTGAAACCAATCATAGTCCATCTCCTCTTAGGAGGGGTATATCTTTGCTGAGGATATTGCCACCCAACACGTGAACAAAAGTCGGGTTTTGTAAGAAAGGAAGGAAAGAATGCCTGTTGGATAGGCAATTACCAGTTTCTGCTCATAAGATACTGTTTGTAGATAAGGTTTTGATAAAAAAGAGAGTTAACAACCACTGTGTTATAGCATACTGAATTCCCATGTTATAGAACAATGACTGGAACAATATCCAGGGGATCCATTTTTCTCTGTTAATTCCTAATCATCTTTGAATTTTCTCATTGGTCCTCTAATCAGAAAACCATTTATAGGTTTTCAATGGACTCTATGAATCACAAAATTCCCACATGGACCCCAGGCACTAATTTATATACATGAGTCATCAGCTATGTGACTTCGGCAAGTCACCTCTACAGGATAAAGGATAAAGGAGAAATACCCTTCCAGCCCCAATGGGCTTTGTTTCTAAAAACCAGCACTGCCCTCAGGAAGTTCAAAAGTCAACAACTAATTCACAGGTGGGCAGAATGAATGAATGACATCTCAAGATGCAGACATGACCTGGGAGCAGCCAGAGTGCTGAGGACTCATCCCAGAGAAGGGGACCTGGAAAGATGTGAAAGAAAGGACTGGGACTCATTTTGCTCTTTGATTTCCTCTCTCTCTTGGTCTCAGGAAAACTCCCCCATCGGCAGCAAAGTCCTGCAACTGATCCTGAGTGACCCGGACTCCCCAGAGAATGGTCCTCCCTACTCATTCCGAATCACCAAGGGGAACGATGGCTCTGCCTTCCGAGTGACCCCGGACGGATGGCTGGTGACCACTGCAGGCCTGAGCAAGAGAGTCCAGGAATGGTATCAGCTTCAGATCGAGGTGAGAGCTGTGCTGGGCCACTGGTGGTGACCATGGGGACAGAAAGTGTGCTGACAAAAGTACCACCAGTGCTTCTCTTATTAGAAAAAACAATATACAGAACTCTTCCTTTGTGCCAGGCACTAGCCTAAGTGCTTCACGGGCATCACTGCATTAAATCCCCACAACATGCTTTACAGTGAGTACGGTTATTACCCCCAGTTTCCAAATGAGGTAACTGAGGTACCCAGAGGTTAAGTTACTGGCTGAAAGTAATGCTACTAATAAGTGGTAGAGCTGGGCTGCTTCAAACCCAAGCATTCTGACTCCAAGCTCTTCATTCCTCCCCTGCTCCCAGACAGAACAAAAACTCCCGCACCCTGGCTCTAACTCCTTGAGTGTGGCCAGGACAGCTCTCTGAACCTCAAGTCTTTTAAAAGACCTACCTCAGAGAATTGGTGTTGTTATCGAACCAGGTTCAGTTTGTCCAACCGCGCAGCAAACTGAAATGCTGAGATGCCGAAGTCTGCAGTAAAGACAGGGTTTATTAGCAAGGAAGCCAACCAAGGAGATAGGAGAATAAGTCTCAGAACCGCCTCCCAAAAGGCAAGGGGCTTGGGGCATTTATGGAATAAAAAATAAAGGAGCAGGGCAGTCTGAGGCGTGGGGAGCATGGGGAAAGGTGACTGGAAAAAGGTGCAGTAATCATAGTTCTGCCGCAGGTGTAACTAAGCTACAGGTCTCTGCACGCTCAAAAATGGAGGCAGTTAGCACTATCTGAGGGTTTTCTGCCTTCTGACGTCAAGGTCACCAAGCAGACCCTTGGGCATGCCCAGTTAAAGGGTCGGCGGTCCTACCCAGTCTTAACCAGCTCAATTCCAACTAGTCACGGTTGACTCCAAGTCCTGGAAAATAACTCTGGCAAACATCTTATTGTTTAGGATATGTGCAGATGCAAGTCTTTAAATGACCTTGTTTAGTGAAGGCAGGTGAAATGAATTTGACTAATCCATGGATCCACTAATCCATGATTACCCACAGTTTCAGCGCAGGGGTCAAATGAGAGAACATATACATACATGGAGAGGATTACAGTGATACTATACGGGTTGTATGAGAACTGCCCAAGGAAAAGTGGCCAAGATGCTGATCAAACATTTCTCCCTCATTTCATTCCCCCAAATCCCTTTCCTAAATCTCAAATCTAGCGGATCCTACTATTCTGTGAACTTCTCTGGGCTCACAATGATGTAGTCATCCATTCAGCCAGCCAACCAGCCAGCCAGCCATTCATCATTCAACAAACATTTATGAGTACTTATCATATACTTAACATTTATGAGTACTTATCATATGGCATGCTACCTGCTAGTAATATAGCAGGGGAAAGAAGGGGATGATCCCCATCCCCATGGGCTTTTGATTCCAATTATGGAGATAAGCAATAAACAGATGAAGAAAGTGACAGGAGGCTCATAAGGCACAAGAGAGACACTTTCAGAGGGTGGCTGTCCTTGTGAGGAGGGGGCATTTGAGCTGAGATCTGAGGAGGTGCCCATGTGGAAAGTGGGCAGGAGAGCATCACAGGCAGGAAGAGCAAGATGAGACCAAGTGCCAGGGTGGGAAAGAGCTTGAAGTGACCTGAGGTGTTGCCATGTGGTCAGCGCATGGTGAGCATTGGTGGGAATGAAGTTGAAGAGATGGGTCGGGTGGATCATGGGGGTCTCATAGCTTGGATGACCGTGTTGAGGCCCAAACTGTGATGTTCTTGAGAGTGAGAGGAGGCACTAAAAATAGTTAATTGGTGATAAGTGATCCACAAAGGTGAAAATCAAGACTGTCCTGGGCTAACCAGGAAGTTGAGTCATCCTAATGATAAGCCTTGATAATACTTTTAGATTCTAATCAAAGTGCAATTAGAAGTGATTGAAGGGTTTCAAAGAGAGAAGTGACCCTTCTTGTGTCTCAGGAGGCTTGTTTTTGAAGCTCTAGAGAAAGTCAGTTGAAGGGGGCAGGAGTGATTGAGGGAGACCAATGAGAATTCATCTAAGCTGGAGGTAGTGGTGATGAGACCTTGAGGTGATGGTGAAGATGAACAAGTGGACATATCTGCGACAGGTTTTGCTTGGAAATAAATGGGAGTCGGTGGTGGATTGGATATGAGGAGAGAGAGGAAAGAGAAGAATCACGACCACTCCCAGGTTCCTGGCTCCAGTAAAGTCTGGATGGTAGGGCCATTTTTGAGACTGGAAAGACTTGGGGTGGGGGAGGGACAGGTTTATGGGGTAAAATGAGGGCTCTGCTTAGCATATGTTACCTTTCAGGTGTCCATAAAATATCTAAGTAGAGGTGTCCAATAGGCAGCTGGGAATGGGAGTGTGCAGCTCAGAGGACAGGCGTGGGCTAATGTAGAGGGTCCTCAAAGCCAAGGGCATGGGTGTGACTATCTAGGGAGGCAACAGCTTCCTGACCTCGGTATACTGGCCCAGACAATCACTCAGTAACTATTGGCATCATCACTCTCTCTTGCATTTGTCCTGTATTTCCGCTTCCGTTCACTGGGAGGCACTATAGACCAGCAAAGAAACAGGCTATGAACACAAGAAGAAGTTCAGATTCTGCTCTGGCCTTACCTGCTGTATGACCTTGGGCAAGTCACTTGACCTCTTTGAGACTCAGTTATATCTTTTGTAAAATAGGACACTTCAGGGTACTTACCTCATAAGAAAGATAAACTATGATCATGCATTTAAAGCATTCAAAAGTGACTGGCACACAGTTTGTACTCAGTTAATATTAGTTATATATTATTCTTAGTGGTAATATTAATTATTACTGTTGCTATTTATATCTCATCAGTGTTATGCACAATTCCCAGCAGTAGGTGTAATACTGCACCCTTTCTCCTGCACTCAAAGCGAATCCACATGAACAAGATATTACCGTAGGGAAAACCGTGAAGACCCTGCTGACAGCTGAGAAAGTGATAACATTACTGAGGAGAGGAAGGAAAGCTTCCTCCTTGCTAAGTCCAGACAGAAAGTTGCAGAGATGTTTGGTGAAATGTGCAAAAGGGAAAGGCATTTCTAATTTACAATCTTTCCTTGCTTAAGTGAGGTCACGTTGCTTCAAACCTGCAGTGGCTTTTGGGGCCTGACTTAAATCCAACCTCGTGCTCCTCAGCCCATCAGCGACAGCCTGGGCTTCGCTCTCTGCTCACCTCTGGCCCTCGGCCCTGCCCGCTCCTCCAGCAGCAGTGGTCCCTTCCTGCTGTGTTGAGCATTCTCTCCCACCAGAGGGCCTGACGCTTGCTGTTCCCTGTCTGTCACCTCTTCTCACCTCTCTTATCTTCTGATCATAGCAGAGGGCCTGGCCCATACGAGGCACTCAATAAATACTTGTTGGCTGAGCTGAAGAAGACACGCCCACCCCAGCCCTGACCCCAGTCACATAGTAAAGAGGTGTAAGAGAGCCTCCTTAGGCTGACAGGGGCCATGACGGGTGCACCCTAGAATCACTAGGAGACCTTTGATGACCCTCCTAAGGAAAGAGACAGAATGAGAGAAGCTCAAGAGGTAGGAGGCCGCGTGTGGCTGGAGAGGCTTGGGACGGGCTCAGAGAAGTGTCAGATGGAAGGTGGAGTTAAGTTTTACCACCCACACCGGTGACGTGGGATGTAACTCCCTCCGCAGAGCCCTCAGCGCTTTTGGAGTTACGATTTTCCCTTTCAAATGTGACAACACGCTGAGCCTGCCCTGGAGCAGAGGGACGTGGCTCCCCGGGGAGGCCCCAACAGCCCCGGTCCTATGGTAATTCGGTGCCCGCTTCCCCCACAGGTGTCAGACAGCGGCACCCCGCCCCTCTCATCTTCCACGTCGGTCAGCGTCCATGTCAGGGAGCAGAGCCACTACCCACCCTCCGCCCTCCCACTGGAGATCTTCATCACCATCGGGGAGGAGGAGTTCCAGGGAGGCATGGTGGGCAAAATCCACGCCACAGACCGAGACCCACAGGACACGCTGACCTACAGCCTGGCAGGAGAGGTGAGCCTGGGCAGGCGCTTCACAGTGGGCGCGTCTGATGGCAAGATCATCGCTGCCCAGGGGCTGCCTCGGGGCCGCTACACGTTCAACGTCATGGTCAGCGATGGGACCTTCTCCACCACTGCCGGGGTCCACGTCCACGTGTGGCATGTGGGGCGGGAGGCTCTGCAGCAGACTGTGTGGATGGGCTTCCACCAGCTCACCCCGGAGGAGCTGGTGAGTGACCACTGGAGGAACCTGCAGAGGTTCCTCAGCAACAGGCTGGACATCAAACGAGCCAACATCCACCTGGCCAGCCTGCAGCCTGCAGAGGCCATGGCTGGGGTGGACGTGCTCCTGGTCTTTGAGGGGCATTCGGGGACTTTCTCCAAGCTCCAGGAGCTGGCATCCATCATCACTCACTCAGCCAAGGAGATGGAACACTCGGTGGGAATTCAGATGAGGTCAGTCATGGCCGTGGTGCCCTGCCAGGGGCCAGCCTGCCAGGGACAAATCTGCCAAGAGATCGTGCACCTGGACCCCAGGGTTGGGCCCACGTACAGCACAGCCAGGCTCAGCATCCTGACCCCGCGGCACCGCCTGGAGAGGAACTGCTCCTGTAACGGTGAGGAATGCGACTTCCCCAGGACAACCAGTGCTGATGGCCCAGCCAGACTGACTCCAGGGATGGAGATCCCAGCAGGGGGCTCTCTGGGGGTAGTTAGAGGGACATTTTAACAGGTTTAAAGACCAGGGACCACCACAAGACAGGTGCGGCCTCACAAAAATCTAGTCATGGAATAGCACCCTAGTTCTGGTCACTTTTTGGAACTTTGAAAATAATGGTAAGAATTCAAGAGGCAGTTCAGCATCACAGCTGAAAGCATAGACTCTGGCATCAAGTTGCCTGGGTTCAAATCCCAGCTACGCCACTAGCTAGCCAGGTGACCTTAAGAAAATTATTTAACCTCTCTGTACCTTTGCACTGTTGTAGGGATTAAATGAGAATTAAATATCAAGAGCTTGCTTAGAAAAGTGCCTGACCTACAGAAGGTGGTCAATTAACCCAAGTTACTAGCACTACTACTATTATTACTATAGCCTGATAGTTTTAACCTCAACGTTTAGACTAAGCAGCTCAGGTTCAAACCCCAGCTCTGTCATTTACGAGCTGTGTAACTTTGGGTGGATTACTAAAACCCTCTGAGCTTTTTCCTCATCTTTGAAATAATGAAGATAGTATCATCTGCCTCCTTGAGCTGGTTTGGGGAGTAACTTACTTAATGGATATGAAAGCATTTTAACCCCTAAGCTGTCTCATACTAAGCACCCCATCAGTGGTGGCTGCCATTCACATGGTGGTAGTTGTTGCTATAAGGACTCTGCTATGTGCCGGTCTCTGTATGTATGTTAGCTAAACTCATCGCCACCACCTTAGGAAGCAGGATCATTAGCTCCATCTACAGCTGAAACAGGTATGGGGATTGTATTGGTTTGCTTGAAACTGTACAGCCTCCAGTGAAAGGCTGGTTATTCAAATACCTGTGTCCCACTCTAAAGCCTGAGCTCTTCGCCAAACTCTTTAGGAACTTGGTGTTCTGACAGGACTTACCCCAGTGCCCCGGGCATTAGGACCAATGCCCTGGATCAGCTCAGGTGCATTTGCAAAAGGGGAATGACATCAGCTCTGCGCCCTTGCCCCCTGCCTGGCCTGGCCTAGGGGTCCATCCAGACTGCATTAGGGAAATTCTAGGAAGATTTGTGGACTTTCTCCAGGGCCCTCTGGATTTACGCTGGGTGAGCTACTCTAGGGGTATGGGGTGGGCTGGGGCTGCAGGGGTTCCCTTCTTGTGTCTCTTACCCTGGAGTCGGCTGCAGGGAAAGCTGTGATGGCTGAAGGTTCTCTCCTGACCCCCTGGCATCAGATAGCAGAGGTTCTAAAATTCAAGATTATGCAAAATCACCTGGGGAGCATGTTTATAAAGTGACCTCCTGGCTGTCACCTGCGGAGCTTTTTATTTAGAAGGTCTTGGGTGATGCCTGGAATTGGCATTTTTAGCCAGCACCTCAGGCATTTCTGAAGCAGGTGGGCCAAGGGCTGCACTTTGAGAAATACTAGGTAGGCTGGCTCACCTAACACCAGAATCACTTGGAAAGAAGTTTGTTTTCTGTTTGTTTGTTTGAACATTTTAGTGAAACAGGACATACAGAAAGATCCATGTATCTTAAGTGTACAGCTCAACAAGTGTTCGCAAATCAAATACACCGGTGTAACAAGCCCAGACCAAGGTAATCACCTAGATCAAGGACCAGAATATGATCAGCACCTCAGAAACCTCCCTTGGGCTCTCTTCCAGTTGCTTCACCCATCACGGGGAGATTTTTAAAATACAGATACCCAAGTGCGACCAGAACTACAGAATCTTACTCACTAAGGGTAGAGCCTAGCATTCTGTATTTTAAAAGATTCTTCAGCTAATGCTGATACTCAGCCAGGTTTGGGGATTCTTGATCTAGATCATCTGCAATATCCCATCCAACAATGACCTACCAGAATGGAATTGCCAGCATCAGAGCGTTTTAGACGTACGGTATGACAGCATCTTAGCATCTTGTAATCCCATGGGCCTCACTTTCTGGTTCTTTCTCCTCCTTTTGGCCTGTGTTCCCTCTCTTCAACAACCCTCTTCCCTAGGAATCTGGAGCCTGTACTGCTCATCCCTTCTCCTGACAACTGATAAGCTTATTCACACTGAGGTTTTAGGGATTTAATAACTGAACTCACTTCTGAGGAGGGTGGATTTAAAAAAAAAAAAAATCTGGGGTGGGCATGGCTTAATATAACAGAGCATGTCCCAAAGGAGTTTCCACAGAATGCTATTTCCAAGGGCTAAGGGTACGTAGTCCACACTAGAGGGTCCCATGTTCAAATAAGCTTGAAAAACTCAAGTTTAGGTGAAGTCTCAGACTCCTCACTGTGCAATTCTGCATTAGCAATTGCTACGGAGGATGCAGCATATGGAAGTTCTGGCCACACAATTTATCACTACCTTCTTCCTTTACCACAGAAGTCTCTCGACTTCTCAGCAGCATTTCGTGTGGGAAATGCTTACCCAAACGATTACACTCCTGAGGATGAAGATTTCTTGAGGCAAAAGCCCTCGTGGTGTCCCTGAAATCACACATATATGCAAAATCCTTTCCAACTCGACCTCCTTCTTTCCCAGGTGATGTCAGAAATCACAAGGAAAATATGGAGGATAGAAGTTTTGACTTCTGTACACTTGATTGATGACCTTTCTGGCTTGTTTCTTGCTTTCTTAATGGTTTGAGTTCATAGTTTCTGATCCAGGCCAGGACCCAAGGCGAGGGTCCCTGGGGCCAGAGGAAGGTGTGCAGGGTGATGGCCCCTGTCTAACTGTGTGACCCTGGACAAGTAACCCCACAGCCTCATTTCATCTGTAAAATGGAAGCAATGACCTTGCTTGCCACCCAAGGGTTGAATGAGACAAAGTCAGTTCCAGGGCTTCGTGGGGACCACTTTGTGTGGAGGTGACAGTGCCTCTGGTTGCTTTCACAGGTACTGCCGCGAGGTTCAGCGGTCAGAGCTTCGGACGGTACAGTCTCCCAGAGGCTCAGAACGGGCACATCCATTTCCGCCTGAAAACGCTCCAGTCACAGGCCATTCTCCTGTTCAGCAATAAGACAGTGTGTCTCTCCCTGAAGGTAAGGCACTGCCAGCCTGAGAGATTTCCTGTGGGTGTGCCAGGCTGGGGAGGTGGGGCAGCATGGGGGTGGCCAAGAAGGGTCACTTCTGCAAAGAAACCCCTGCATGGTTTTCAGGGATACTGGGTGTGACTCTTAGGTAGAACACGAGACTTTCCAGCCATGACAGCCAAAGCCACCCCACCTGGCAATACATGTCCAAGTACAACAGAGGTCAGGCTGTTCTATGGGACGACAGAGAGCCTCTGAAGATAGAAAGAGAGATGGGTAAGGCCACCTAGACCTGGTTGATGCTTTTATCATTTTTGCTGAGTAACAGACCAGTGTTTCCCAAGATGGGTGGAAGGCTGGGGTACATTAAGGTACGTGGAATCCACATGGAGGAAAATGAATTTCCTTTCAAGGGTCTTTTAGTCCTTCCGATTATGTCTTGTAAAAAGTCTCAGAGTACCTGCCTGATTTTAACATCTCTATCACAGGTGCCCATCTCCCATTTTGACAAAGAGAAAGCAGACTTTGGCAGCTAGTTAGAATTTAATCCATTCAACAAATATTTATGGAGCATCTACTATGTAACAGGCACTCTTCCAGGTGCTTGGGTCTCATCAGTGAAAAAGACAAAAACCCCTCCTAGAGCTTTCATCCTATGGTGGGAGACTGACAATAAACCAGAAAATTATAGAGTTTGTCCAAATGTGATAAGTGCTTTGGGTTAAAAGAAAAAAAGAAAGGTTAAGGGGGATCAGGAATGTGGGAAGTTGCAATTTTATTATTATTATTTTTTAAACAAAAGAGAGAATTCTATTGGTTCATGTAATGGAAGAAGCCAAGGGTTGACCCCAGGCTTGGGTAGATCCAGGTGTTCAAAGTATATCAATAGGATCCTTTTCCTTCCCACTGTCAGATCTGCTTTAGTTCAGAAGACCACAAATGTCCCCCCAAGTGATGGCAAAGGTGGGCCCAGCAGCCCAGGCTTTCATTCTGCCACCAAGCCAGCCCAGCAGAAAGGGAGCATCTCTTTCCAACAGCGGTGAAAGTCCCACCTCAGATCTTGATTGGCAGGTCTGAGTCATGTGACTATCCCCAAGGCTGCCAGGGAGAGGGGCCAGCCTTTCCAGAACAACGTAGACTCAGTTGAGAAGGAGGCAGAGTGTCCCAAAAGGAAAAGAAGAATGAGGGGCACAGTAACCATTATTGTCCACCCCTATCCTTGTGTACCTGTCCACCTGCAACGCGGAACCCTGCAGCAGCAACTTCGTGGAGGTCAGCTGCTCAGAGAGCAGGGTGGTGTGCAGGAGAGGCAGCCTGCAGAATATTTCTGTTCTACAGTCACAGTCCTTTTGTGCTTTTAAAGCTCTCAAATAAATCATAAGCCTGGAGGTTATGATTTTCATGGACAGTCTTCTTTATATTTTTCCTTTCCTGCTATATTATTCTAAATTCTGAAAATAGTTTTATGGGTTTTTTTTTAAATAAAAATGACAGATACTTATTGTAATAAATTAAAATGCTATAGGGAAATATACTGAAGAGAGCCAGTTGTTCATGTCAGGCTCCTGTGACCAGCACATGTACATGGCTGAGCTCCCATTTTCGAATCCCTGCTCAGGCACTCGGTCCTTTGGGCCAGAGCCTCAATCTCACTACATCTTGATTTACTCATCTATGAAAATGGGACTCATCCTTGTAGAGTGGTCATAAGAAAGTACTGAGCCCTTGTTGTGCCAGACAACTTATTGCCTGTGTTGTAGAATTTAGTCCTTGAAAGAGCCTTGTAAGTTGGTGACTGTCATCATCCTTGTCCTATAGATGAAGAAACTGAGGCTTGGGGGGATTAAGTAATTTGCTTATGACCTCACAGGCAGTAAATGCTGGGGGCTGGGCCAGTCCAACCTGCTCCAGCACCGGAGCTCTTACCCATTGCGCTGTACTCCGTGAGAACTACATAATGATTCAAGGAAAGCTTTTGGCACAGTGCCTAAAACAGAGCAAGCACTCAAATAATTGTGTTCATTTTTTAAATAGTAATGATACTGATGACATAGTGCAGTTTTATACAAAAGGATGACACATTTGGTACAGTCTGTCTTTTTTTTTTTTGTAACATCTTTATTGGAGTTAAACTGTTTTACAGTGGTGTGTTAGTTTCTGCTGTATGACAAAGTGAATAAGCTATACCTATACATATATCCCCATATCTCCTCCCTCTTCCGTCTGCCTCCCACCCTCCCTATCCCACCCCTCTAGGTGAACACAAAGCACCGAGCTGATCTCCCTGTGCTATGCAGCTGCTTCCCACTAGCTATCTATTTTACATTTGGTAGTGTATGTATGTCCATGCCACTCTCTCACTTCATCCCAGCTTACCCTTCCCCCTCCCTTTGTGCTCAAGTCCATTTGCCACATCCGCGTCTTTATTCCTGTCCTGCCCTTAGGTTCTCCAGAACCATTTTTTTTTCTCTTTAGATTCCGTATATATGTATTAGCATACTGTCTTTGTTTTTCTCTTTCTGACTTTCTTCACTCTGTATGACAGTCTCTAGGTCCATCCACCTCACTACAAATAACTCAGTTTAGTTTCTTTTTATGGCTAATATTCCATTGTATATTTGTGCCACATCTTCTTTATCCATTCATCTGTCGATGGACACTTGAGTTGCTTCCATGTCCTGGCTATTGTAAACACAGCTGCAATGAACATTGCGGTACATGACTCTTTTTGAATTATGGTTTTCTCAGGGTATATGCCCAGTAGTGGGATTGCTGGATCGTATGGTAGTTCTATTTTTAGTTTTTTATGGAACCTCCATACTGTTCTCCATAGTGGCTGTATCAATTTACATGCCCACCAACAGTGCAAGAGAGTTCCCTTTTCTCCACACCCTCTCCAGCATTTATTGTTTGTAGATTTTTTAATGATGGCCATTCTGACCGGTGTGAGATGATATCTCATTGTAGTTTTGATTTGCATTTCTCTAATGATTAGTGATGTTGAGAATCCTTTCATGTGTTTGTTGGCAATCTGTATATCTGCTTTGGAGAAATGTCTATTTAGGTCTTCTGCCCATTTTTGGATTGGGTTTTTTGTTGTTTGATATTGAGCTGCATGAGCTGCTTGTATAGTAGTTTTCTGGTAGCATCTTTAGGATTCTCTATGTATTGTATCATGTCATCTGCAAACAGTGACAGCTTTACTTCTTCTTTTCCGATTTGGATTCCTTTTATTTCTTTTTCTTCTCTGACTGCTGTGGCTAAAACTTCCAAAACTATGTTGAATAATTGTGGGGAGAGTGGGCAACCTTGTCTTGTTCCTGATCTTAGTGGAAATGGTTTCAGTTTTTCACCACTGAGAACGACGTTGGCTGTGGGTTTGTCATATATGGACTTTATTGTGTTGAGGTAAGTTCCCTCTATGCGTACTTTCTGGAGGGTTTTTATCATAAATTGGTGTTGAATATTGTCAAAAGCTTTTTCTGCATCTATTGAGATGATCATATGATTTTTATCCTTCAGTTTGTTAATATGGTTTATAACATTGATTGATTTGTGTATATTGAAAAATCCTTGCATTCCTGGGATAAACCCCACTTGATCATGCTGTATGGTCCTTTTAATGTGCTGTTGGATTCTGTTTACTAGTATTTTGTTGAGGATTTTTGCATATGTTCATCAGTGATATTGGCCTGTAGTTTTCTTTTTTTGTGACGTCTTTGTCTGGTTTTGCTATCAGGGTGATGGTAGTCTCATAGAATGAGTTTGGGAGTGTTCCTTCCTCTGCTATATTTTGGAAGATTTGAGAAGGATAGGTGTTGGCTCTTCTCTAAATGTTTGATAGAATTTGCCTGTGAAGCCATCTGGTCCTGGGCTTTTGTTTGCTGGAAGATTTTTAATCAGTTTCAATTTCAGTGCTTGTGATTGGTCTGTTCATATTTTCTATGTCTTCCTGGCTCAGTCTTGGAAGGTTGTGCTTTTCTAAGAATTTGTCCATTTCTTCCAGGTTGTCCATTTTATTGGCATATAGTAATCTTTAGTAGTAGTAAATCTTTCATGATCCTTTGTACTTCTGCAGTGTCAGTTGTTACTTCTCTTTTTTCATTTCTGATTCTATTGATTTGAGTCTTCTCCCTTTTTTTCTTGATGAGTCTGGCTAATGGTTTATCAATTTTGTTTATCTTCTCAAAGAACCAGCTTTTAGTTTTATTGATCTTTGCTATCATTTCCTTCATTTCTTTTTCATTTATTTCTGATCTGATCTTTATGATTTCTTTCCTTCTGCTAACTTTGGGGGGTTTTTTGCTCTTCTTTCTCTAATTTCTTTAGGTGTAAGGTTAGGTTGTTTATTTGAGATGTTTCTTGTTTCTTGAGGTAGGATTTTATTGCTATATATTTCCCTCTTAGAACTGCTTTTGCTGCATCGCACAGGTTTTGGGTCACTGTGTTTTCACTGTCATTTGTTTCTAGGTATTTTTTGATTTCCTCTTTGATTTCGTCAGTGATCTCTTGCTTATTTAATAGTGTATTGTTTAGCCTCCATGTGTTTGTATTTTTTACAGATTTTTTCCTGTAATTGATATCTAGTCTCATAGCGTTGTGGTCAGAAAAGATACTTGATACGATTTCAATTTTCTTAAATTTACCAAGGCTTGATTTGTGACCCAAGTTATGATCTATCCTGGAGAATGTTCCATGAGCACTTGAGAAGAAAGTGTATTCTGCTGTTTTTGGATGGAATGTCCTATAAGTATCAATTAAGTCCTTCTTGTTTAATGTACCATTTAAAGCTTGTGTTTCCTTATTTATTTTCATTTTGGATGATCTGTCCATTGGTGAAAGTGGGGTGTTAAAGTCCCCTACTATGATTGTGTTACTGTCGATTTCCCCTTTTATGGCTGTTACATTTGCCTTATGTATTGAGGTGCTCCTATGTTGGGTGCATAAATATTTACAATTGTTATATCTTTCTTGGATTGATCCCTTGATCATTATGTAGCGTCCTTCTTTGTCTCTTGCAGTAGTCTTTATTTTAAGGCCTGTTTTGTCTGATATGAGAATTGCTACTCCAGCTTTCTTTTGATTTCCATTGCATGGTGTATCTTTTTCCGTCCCCTCACTTTCAGTCTGTATGTGTCCCTAGGTCTGAAGTGGGTCTCTTGTAGACAGCATATACGCGGGTGTTGTTTTTGTATGCATTCAGCTAGTCTATGTCTTTTGGTTGGAGCATTTAATCCATTTACATTTAAGGTAGCTATCGATATGTATGTTCCTATTACCATTTTCTTAATTGTTTTGGGTTTATTATTGTAGATCTTTTCCTTCTCTTGGGTTTCCTTCCTAAAGAAGTTCCTTTAGCATTTGTTGTAAAGCGGGTGTGGTGGTGCTGAATTCTCTTAACTTTTGCTTGTCTGTAAAGGTTTTAATTTCTCTGTCAAATCTGAATGAGATCCTTGCTGGATAGAGTAATCTTGGTTGTAGGTTTTTCCTTTCATCACTTTAAATATGTCCTGCCACTCCCTTCTGGCTTGCAGAGTTTCTGATGAAAGATCAGCTGTTAACCTTATGGGGATTCCCTTGTATGTTATTTGTTGTTTTTCCCTTGCTGCTTTTAATATATTTTTTTTGTATTTAATTTTGGATAGTTTGATTGATATGTGTCTTGGCGTGTTTCTCCTTGGATTTATCCTGTATGGGACTCTCTGCACTTCCTCGACTTGATTGACTATTTCCTTTCCCATATGAAGGAAGTTTTCAACTATAATCTCTTCAAATATTTTCTCAGTCCCTTTTTTTTTTCTTCTTCTTCTGGGACCCCTACAATTCGAATGTTGGTGCATTTAATGTTGTCCCAGAGGTCTCTGAGAGTGTCCTCAATTCTTTTCATTCTTTTTTCTTTATTGTGCTCTGTGGTAGTTATTTCCCCTATTTTATCTTCCAGGTCATTTATCCGTCCTTCTGCCTCAGTTATTCTGCTATTGATTCCTTCTAGAGAACTTTTAATTTCATTTATTGTCTTGTTCATCATTGTTTTTTCTCTTTAGCTCTTCTAGGTCCTTGTTAAACGTGTCTTGTATTTTCTCCATTCTATTTTCAAAATTTTGGATCATCTTCACTATCATTACTCTAAATTCTTTTTCTGGTAGACTGCGTATTTCCTCTTCATTTGTTTGGTCCAGTGGGTTTTAACCTTGCTCCTTCATCTGCTGTGTATTTCTCTGTCTTCTCATTTTGCTTAACTTACTGTGTTTGGTGTCTCCTTTTCTCAGGCTGCAGGTTCGTAGTTCCCGTTGTTTTTGGTGTCTTCTCCCTGTGGGTAAGGTTGGTTCAGTGGGTTGTGTAGGCTTCCTGGTGGAGGGGACTGGCACCTGTGTTCTGGTGGATGAGACTGGATCTTGTCTTTCTGGTGCGTAGGACCACGTCCGGTGGTGTGTTTTGGGGTGTCTGTGGACTTATTATGATTTTAGGCAGCCTCTCTGCTAATGGGTGGGGTTGTGTTCCTGTCTTGCTAGTTGTTTGACATAGGGTGTCCAGCACTGTAGATTGCTGGTCGTTGAGTGCAGCTGGGTCTTAGTGTTGAGATGGAGATGTCTGGGAGAGCTTTTGCCGTTTGATATTATGTGGGGCTGGGAGGTCTGTGGTGGACCAATGTCCTGAACTCAGCTCTCCCACCTCAGAGGCTCAGGCCTGACACCTGGCCAGAGCACCAAGACCCTGTCAGCCACATGGCTCAGAAGAAAAGGGAGGAAAAAGAAAGAAGCCAAAAAAAAGAAAGAAGCCCAAAGAGCTTTTGTTAACGTGAGTTATATCTAGTGATGTTTACCCTGTTAGAAATTAAAACCATGAAACATTTAAAATAGCTGTTATTAATCCATTTAGAGATGAGTAATAAGCCCAATTCATGTTCACATAAATAACATAATTTTTCAAAAGCAGTATTTTAAAAATTACTGATAATGGCATTGTTTTACATCTTTGCAAATCTCTTTCATGTCTGGCTTAATAAAATAGAGCTGGATTCTCCTAAATGCTTCTACATTCAAAAAATAAAAGAAAGAAAGAAAAAGTAATAAAATGAAGTTAATAAAATAAAAAAATTATTAAAATAAAAAACTTTAAAAGTAAAAAGAGAAAGAAAGAGAGCAACCAACCAAAAAACAAATCCACCAATGATAACACGCCCTAAAACCTATACTATAAAAAAACAACAACAACAACAAAACAACTGACAGACAGAACCCTAGGACAAAGGCAAAAGCAAAGCTTTTGGGACGTCTGAGGTCTTCTGCCAGTGTTCAGTAGGAGTTGTTCCACATGTAGATGTAGTTTTAATGTATTTGTGGGGAGGAAGGTGGTCTCCACGTCTTACTCCTCCACCATCTTGAAGGTGCCTGGTACATTCTGTATTATAGCTGCTTTTCTCCCTCAATGAAGATGAGCCTCTAACTGCTATGCTGTCTACCAAGCCAGAGTGGAGGAGATGATGCTTGCATTCTGCCCTTTTGTGGGAAGTAGCAATTTTAAATAAGGTGGTTAGGGAAGGCTTCATTGAGGTGATAATTGAACAATAATTTGAAGGGGGTGAGGTAGTTAGCCATGTAGACTTCTGGGGGAACAGCATTCTAGGTAGAGGGTATAGTCATTGGCAGGGGATTGCTTGGCATGTTTAAGGAACAGCTCAGACGTCAATATGGCTTGAGTGAAGTGAGCAAGGGGACAGTAGTAGCAGGAGTTGAGGTCAGAGATGTAATAGGATGGGGTCATATCTATAAAGGTCTCCTAGGCTATTTAAGGACTTTGAGTTTTATTCTGAGCAAAGTGGGGGGCATTAGAAGGTTTTGAGCAGAGAATTAACATGGTGTGACATATGCAAAAACGGTCCTTGTGGCTACTGTGTTAAGAATAGATTTTAGAGGAACAAAGATGGAAGTGGAAAGACCCAGCCAAAAGGCAGTAATTCTGGTGAGAGCTGATGGCAGTTTAGATCAGGGGAATGACCGTGGAACTGGGAAAAAGTTCAGATTCTGGAGAGATTTTGAAGGTAAGGTCAAGAGGACTTCCTGATGAACTGAATAAGGGCTGGGAGAGAAAGCAAGGAGTAAGATGTTGACCTGAGCAACCTGAAGGAATGGAGTTGCTGCCAACAGACGCGGGCAAGGATACAGGTGGAGTAGGTTGGGGAAGGGGGATGACCAGGAGTTCCGGTTTGGACATATGAGCTTGAGATGACTATTAGACCTACTAGTGGAGCTGGACAAACAAAATCTAGCGAGAAAGGTCTGGCTGGAGATGAAGATCTGGGATTCTTCCACATATCCATAGTATTCAAAGCCATGAGACTGGGGAGATCACAAAACAGTGTAGACTGAAAAGAGAGTAGACTAAGGATTTATCCCTGAGATACTCCAACACTGAGAGGTTGGGGAAGAGGAGGATCCAATAAAGGAGAATGAAAAGATACAACCAGTGATGTTGGAGAAAAACCAAGAGACTATTGTATCTGGGAAGCCAAATGAGGGATGTATATCAAGAAGGAAGCAGTGATCAGCTGCGTAATATGCAGCTGAGAGGTCAAGTAAGATGGGAAGTGATATCAATCATTGAATTTGGCAACGCAAAGGGCGCTGAGTACCCTGACACCAGTGGTTTCAGTGTCATGGTGGGTGGGGGTAGAATTTTGCTGCAAAGGGAAAGCAAAGAAAGAAAGTGCTATCTGGCAGGAAAAGTGGGTTCAAGAAAACTTTTTTTTTTAAAAATTAGAACAATAACAGCATGTTTGTATGATGACTGGGATGATCCAGTAGAGAGTGAACAAAGATGTAGGAAGGAGAAAGGAAAGTCAGTGGCACCTTGTCCTTTAGGAGGTAAGCGGGGTGGGGTGGGATCTAGTGCATGAATGGAGAGGTTGGCTTTGGACAATGTGGACAGATACGATGGTGAGAGTGCCTGGAAGTTTCCATCTGATTGCTGAGAGTGAGGATGGGGAGAGAGATGTTAAGGGTCTGAGGAGAGAGAAGTTGTGAAAATAGTCATCTGAGAGAGTGAGGGGACTAAGCAAGATAGTACGATCGTTGGGTAGCATGAAGGGCTCATTTGAGACTCATGGTCATGAAATTAAAGGGAGACCAATAAGCAAAAGCTGTGTGTTTTTCTCCAGCCATGTTCAGCTCCATGATACTTATATATAGAGGGAGAGTTGGATTTTACCGGATTTGTGTATTTGCCAAGTGAGTTCTACCAAGTAAAAGAGGGACAGGAATTTGGCTATGGAATTTAAGATTGGTAAGGAGAGGAATGAGGACATTACAGAGGGGAGAGACAGTGGAAAGATGGAGGGATCAACAGATCTGTGGTCCTAGGTAAGTGAGAGGAGTGATGTAATGACAATGTTTTGTATAAGTTGTACTTACATTTGTCATTGTCTTTTCCTAACGGCAGGTTATACTGGTTTTCTATTTACTGTAATAATACTGTTTTCCTTTTAAGGAAATAAAGGTATAGGTAGAATTCAACCAGGGCAAAAATAAGGAAGATGGTGTACAAATTTCCAACTTCTGGAAAACACTGGGTTAGATCTTCACATTTCACCCAGAGAAAGCTCTACCTATAACCCAGAGGGACAGGAAAACTATTTGGCCACAAGTAGTCCCACTTCTCGAGGGTGAGGGGAACTAAAATGTTCTAACCCACTGATTCTCAGACTTTTTGACTTTGGGACTTTTTATACTCTTAAAAATAATCGAGGATCATAGGGAAGTTTTGTTTATGTGGGTAATAGCTATTGGCATTTTCATTACTAGAAATTCAAACTGAGAAGTTTCAAAATAACAAGAAACCCATTACATGTTAACATAAATACCATACTTTTAGGAAAAAGTTTTCCATAATTAAAAAAAGAGTGGCATTGTTTTACATTTTTGCAAATTTCTCTTACATCTGGCTTGAAAGAAGCTAGCTGGCTCGTACCTACTTCTGCCTTTATCTGTTGTGATAAGAGTATGTCTAGAGATCACCACTGTATATTTGTAACAGAATCAGAGTAGAAGAGGCAAATAATGTCTTGGATTATTATGAAAACAGTTTCACCTTGTAGATGCCCTGAAATCATCTTAGAGACCCACTTCAAGAACTGTTGAACTGTTGAGTTAAGGGAGTGGGGATGAGAGGGAGGTTTCTGGTATCCCTGAAGGCTGAGGAGTATAGAATACTGGAGAGGCCTGTGAAGAAGAATCCAAAAGACAGGGTCTTGATCAGCAAGGCATCTCTGGGCCTCAGTTTCCTCATCTCTGAAATGGAGATATCATCCCTGCCCAGGCCGTCCCATGGAGAGCGGCGAGGGCCAAATGAGACCATAGGAGAGCACTTTGAGGGTTTCTATACTCTACAAATACAATGTCTAAAACAGCCTTGAAAAATCACCAAACACTACCCCTCCTACCTGTGAAAATAAACTAACATTCTTTGCACTGGCAGCTTCTGAGCAGGGATTTTCTGAGTACTTCTTGGCTTTGCTGATGGCCGTTTGGATTTTCTTTACAGCTGGTCAATGGAGTGCTCCAGCTGGAATACCATTGCCCAGGTGGCTTCTACGGAAATCTTTCCTCCCGGTCTCGTGTGAATGACCAAGAGTGGCACTCTGTTCTGGTGGAGGAGACAGATACTTCCGTTCACCTGTCGGTTGACAGTGCAGCCAACGCCTCCCTTGCGCTCCCAGAGAACTGCTGGAGTCTGAGGCCTGAAAGGGACCTCTTTCTGGGTGGCCTCGTCCTCTTGCATTCTGTCCCAAATGTCTCCCAGGGCTTCGAAGGCTGCCTGGATGCTGTCATGATCAACGGAGAGGCGCTGGAGCTGCTGGCCCATGGCAAGAAGGTGGCGGGCATGCTGGAGAGGCGGGCCCTCACCGAGTGTTGCCTCCACAGTGACCAGTGCAGCCAGAACCCGTGTCTCAATGGTGGAAAGTGCTCACAGACCCGCGGGGCAGGTAAGGCTAGGGCTGACCCTGAGGCTTATCCCAGGAGGCTCTGCAGAGGACCCTGCCAGGCTGAACTAGCAATCGTGTATCACCATAGAGTTTACCAAGCCGATTCCTCCACCACAGTCCCATGAGGGAGGGAGTGGGGGTGGGGGGGCGGAGAAGAGAGCCATTAAAGCTCCATTTTACTGCTCAGGAAACCACTGGGCTATGTAAGGGATACCCAGAGAGGTAAAGGAACTCACCCAAGGTCACAGGGCTGTTAAGCGAGAGGCGTGCTCAGGGTGCAGATCTCAGTGGAAATATCCCCCTCTTCCCCTTACTGTCTGGTGAGTAACGAGTAGGGATCTGCTAGGTTTACACCAGGGGAGGCCAGTAGTCTTCTTTCTCCCTCAACAAGAACTATCTTTCTTTCTCCTTTTTTTTTTGGATGGGGGAAGGGTACGAATGGGGACCTCTGATGTAGAAGGCTGAAGTCATCACACATCTCAGTGTCATCATTGGTGCACGCTAAGTTTCTCTCTCCCTCTCTTTTTAAAAATATTTATTTATTTATTTTTGGCTGTGTTGGGTCTTTGTTGCTATGTGTGGGCTTTCTCTAGTTGTGACAAGCCGGGGCTACTCCTCGTTGCAGTGCGCGGGCTTCTCATTGTGGTGGCTTCTCTTGTTGCGGAGCAGAGGGTCTAGGCGTGGAGGTCTCACTAGTTGTGGCTCATGGGCTCTAGAATGCAGGCTCCAGTAATTGTGGCGAATGGGCTTAGTTGCTCTGCGGCATGCGGGATCCTCCGGGACCAGGATTCTAACCCGTGTCCCCTGCATTGGCAGGCGTACTCTTAACCACTGCACCACCAGGGAAGCCCAGTTTCTCTTTCTTATTGCCCTTTATACTCCACTGCCTTCTCCCTTCCTCAAACCCATTTAAAGTTTTAAAATGAGTTCTTTCAAAATGGAAGAACTGTTTTTCACATGCTTGAATTTCTAACTTATATAACTGGTATATCATGTTTTATAGTTTTCCATCCACGCTGCCACGAGTAATTCTTATTCATTGCTTTTAATTGCGGCTCAATACTCCAAGGTGTGCATGCGCTCACCTTTCCCCTCTGGACTCTCCCAGCAGTGGACATCCCACCTCCATCAACAATGCTGCACTGAACATCCTCCCACATCATGTTACAAACCTATGTGAGAACTTTTCACACATACACACGTACATATGCACCACCCAGAGATGGAATTCACATACTCAGAGTATGCAAATAGTTACCTTGACTAAATCGGGTCAGACTGCTGTCCAGCATGGCCGCAGAAGTCTGTACTTCCACCAGCAAGTGCGTGAGATTCCTAGGCACCTACATCTCTGTCAACACTTGGCATTCTCCCATTTTCTAATCTTTGCCTGACAAATAATACTGTCATTTCTACCTAAGATACCCAAGGAGTCCATCACTTCTGCATCCCCACCGCCATTGGTCTGACCCCAGCCCCCATCACCTCTCTTCTTTTCTTCTGCACCAGCCACCTCCCTGCTCTCCTGCTTCTCTCCCTCCACTAGCATCTTCCATCAGGGCACCAGAGAGATCTTTATACAATGTAGATATGAGCACATCGCTTCCCTGCTTGGAATCTTGCAGTGGCTTCCCCTTGCCGTTCAGATGGAGTCCCAATTCCTAATTCCTGCCTGTGGCTCCTATGCCCTGGCCCCTCCCACCTGCTGGTCCACCCTGGTGACACGCCACACCCTCTCCTCCAAACCTTTGCACACGTTCTCCTCTGCCTGAAACATCTTCCTCTTTGCCCCTTTATCTTTTTGCCTGGCTAATTTTTAGTCAACCTTCAGGTCTCAACTAAAATATCACCTCCTCCAGGAAACCTCCCCTGGTGCCTAGTTTAGGCTAACTCCTTCCCCCAACGCTTCCCTTCAATAAAACTAATTTTTATGATAATTACTAATATCCTGATATTATCTATAACTGTCTCAGTTTGAACCCCCAAATTGCCATTTGCTTGCTGTGTGACCTTGAGCAAATGGCATGCGTTCCCTGAGCCTCATTCCCTGACCTGCCATCAACTTGTACCTGTCCCTGATGAGGGCAATAACAGTAACCAATCTCAGGGCTGTCGGGAGGATCAAATGAGCTAATACATGAAGATTCTTAGAACAACGATTACAATAAATAGTGTTGTCTAGGATGACGATACTCATTATTATACTTTAGATGCCTATTCTCTGTAGTCTGTAAGTTGTTTGAGGGCAGGGATCCAAACTTATTGTCCAGCAGGGCACCAGTGCCTACCACGGTGCATGTGGCAGAGAGAGGCACTCCATAACTAAGTGTGAACACTGGGATCTGCAAACGCACGAGGACCTGTCCCCTGGGGCCACTGGACCAGAGTGCTCTCTCATGGCCCTGCCCTTCTGCCCAGGCTATGTCTGCACGTGCCCCTCACAGTTCTCCGGGAGGCACTGTGAACAAAGGAAGGAGAATTGTACTTCGATGCCCTGCCTGGAAGGTGGAACTTGCATCTCTTCCCCCGAAGGAGCCCCCTGTATCTGCCCTCACCCCTACATGGGAGACAGGTAAGCACAGGAGAGGTCCCCTGCCATTGGTTCCTCTCCCTGAGTGTGGATGACCTCTGCACTCTGACCCCTAGAGAGGCCAATGGGCAGCCAGGGGCTGAGTGCTCTGGTTACCTGGCTTCTTGGCCTTTTCCACATGTCAAGGCTTCTCCCTCCCACCACCTGCATCAGAACACTCTGGGGGGGGAGGTGCTCGTTAAAAAGACAAATTTCCCAAGCCCTATTCTGAACCTACTGAATTGGACTCTCCAGGCTGGGGCCAAGGAATCTGCACTTCCTACCAGATCTTCGGACAGTTCTGATCTTTGCTGAAGTCTGAAAGTAGCTAAAGTTCTTATTCTCTTGCTCTGGACCGTGACTTTCCAGAAAGCGGCCTGGGGGTAATGATTCCACTTGATACAGGCACTGCTGTGGGCCTCAAACCCCACCACTAGCTACCTGTGCCTCGTATTATGCTGGCCTGGGGGGTTGTAAGGGTAGGAGAATCATCCCTAGAATCCTAGATGTAAAGAGGCTTTGGCAATTCTCTGGTTTTATGGCTCCCCAACTTGGAAACCTTTAAAAATCATGAGGGAGACTTGTGAAAAATACAGATTCCTGGACCAACTAAACTGGAATCTCCAAGGAAGGAGGCCAAGGATTCTACTTATAACAAGCTCCCAAGGAACCCCCTTGCTGTCAGTGGGTGCATAAGAGATCCAGTGATATAGTCCATCCACCCAATTTACAGATGAAACTGAGGCCCAGAGAAGGAAAGGGCTTGTCCAAGGCTCCCCCGTGTGTTTAAGATCCAAGTCCTTTCTCTTAGCACCTGGCATTTCCAGCCCCACTGTGTGCCTCACTCTGCAGCAGGGGACTCTCTCCATCCAGCAGATGTGTTAGGGCAGGAGTCCCCAACACTCGGCCAAGGACCGGGCCGAGGCCTGTTAGGAACCGGGCCGCACAGCAGGAGGTGAGTGGCGAGTGAGTGAGCGAAGCTTCATCTGCTGCTCTGGATCGCTCCCCATCGCTCACATTACTGCCTGAACCATCCCCTCCCCACACCGGGCCATGGAAAAACTGTCTTCCGTGAAAACGATCCCTAGTGCCTAAAAGGTTGGGGACCATTGTGTTGGGGGACACTTCCTGGCTGAAAGTGGTGTTTGCATTTTAAAAGAGAATTTGGGGAGGCCAATGTATAACCCAAAGGACAAACTGTTGGTGCTGAAATTTCAGGCACTGGGACTCACGTGGGATGGAGGGAGCCTTTCCCAATGTCCCTCAAAAGTATGCTAACGCATATATATGGAATCTAAAAAAAAAAAAAAAAAAATGGTACTGATGAACCTAGTTGCGGGGCAGGAACAAAGAGGTAGACATAGAAAATGGACTTGAAGACATGGGGTGGGAGGGCGAAGCTGGGGCGAAACGAGAGTATCATCGACATATATACATTAGCGAATGTAAAATAGTTGGCTGGTGGGAAGCAGCAGCATAGCACAGGGAGATCGGCTAGGTGCTCTGTGATGACCTAGAGGGGTGGGATAGGGGGGAGGGGAGGGAGGCTCAAGAGGGAGAGGATATGGCGACACCTGTATGCATATGGCTGATTCGCTTTGTTGTGCCACAGAAACTAACACAGTACTGTGAAGCAATTATACTCCAATAAAGATCTATTAAAAAAAAAAAAGTAGGTAAAGCTGACTATAGAAGTCTCCTAGGAGCCTCACACCAATGAAAGCCAAGCTGAAGGTGACCTGAGAGGTCATATGGTTCTAGGTGTTCTCTCCGAGAAAGTTGTCCCGTGTAAGGTCTGTGTGGAGCCATGCTGGGTTCCTGCGACCTCCTGGTGAGGGACAGAGGGAACACTGGCGCTGGGTGACTGCTGACTTGTATCTGGGACCCTGACCCGAAGGACAGCTAGGTTGCTGGCTACCTCTACCACAGTATATGATTGGAAATTTGACCTCAGTGGTAGGCAGTGTATCAATGCCTAGATCTCATGGGTGGAACATAATGGACTTGCCCAGAGCCTAGATTCCAATGGTCACGAACAAGGGTATTGCTGAGTCTCATACCTCACTGGTAGAGGATGATGTGAAACTGAAGTTGATGTGTTGATATGTGTGATAATTACTTTTTTTTTTTTTTGGTGGGAAATTGGAGAGGCAGGCTTGAGTGCAGGGGTTTTTATCCCATACATCTTTTAAGAGGGGACATGGAAAGGGTAGTATAGTGACTCAGTCCCCTGACTATTTCTCTGTGTCTGCAGGTGTGAAATGGAATCACGGGGCTGCTCAGAAGGACACTGTCTTGTCACCCCTGAGATCAAAAGGGGGGACTGGGGACAGCAGGAGATTCTGATCATCATAGTGGTCCTATTGGTCATTGTCATAATCTCTGCTGGGCTTCTCTTCTACTGCCGCCGTTGCAAGTCCCACAAACCCGTGGCCATGGAGGATCCAGACCTCCTGGCCAGGAGTGTTGGTGTTGACACCCAAGCCACACCTGCCATTGAGCTCAACCCCCTGAGCACAAGCGCCTGCAACAACCTGAACCAAGTGGAGCCCAGCAAGACCTCAGGTCCAAATGAACTCGTCACTTTTGGACCCAGCTCTAAGCAACGGCCAGTGGTCTGCAGCGTGCCTCCCAGACTCCCGCCGGTGGTGGTCTCTTCCCACTCTGACAATGAGGCCATCATTAAGAGGACCTGGTCGGGTGAGGAGATGGGTCAGTACAGCCACAGACCTTTAGCCTCTGGGATTGATGGAACAGGGTAATAGACTGAAACACTCCATTATCTGAGCCACCATCCAGTCCATGAAGGGACGTGGTCAAGGTCACGGTGCACTAGTAGGCTACACCAGATCCCAGGCCTCTGGACTCAGAGTCTGTGCCTCATTCCGCTGTACCATGATCTACTCCTCTAAATTCCAAGACATTCCACAGGATTGATGTCCATGGCAGAAACCTATAGACCCTGGATGGGGTGGATAGGATCCCTGAAGTGAAAAGGGGGCTTCTGTATATTTATGCTTTTCTGGAAAGGGAAAGA
>NW_006773122.1:671262-696673 GCF_000442215.2 Lipotes vexillifer
GGGAAAGAGAGGCAGTCGTCCAAGCTTCTGGTTGCCCAGTCTAGAGGTACAGTAGCCTTGGGCCAGACCTGGCTGACCCAGAGGAGGGACCTCCACCCCCTCTCATCTTCAGCTCAAAAGGAGGTGAATTTGTAAAGCACTTTATATTTTCTGGCTTATTCAGTAATAGTTAAAACAAGTATTTGCTCTTTCTGCCAATAGGGTAATTGGGACCCATAAAGCCACAGTGACTTATTCTAACTTACCCAACTATTCAGTAGCAGGGACAGAGGTAGGACCAAGGATGCCTGATCTCCAACCTTCCAAGCCACATCTCATTTAATAACCCTCTGTGATAGATGCCATCACACCTCCTAGTCCAAAATATGTGTTTGTTTCCTTCAATTAAGGAGACAAAACTCACCAGTAGGACTTGGGATAGAGCTGCTGTCTCCAGGAATGGGGGTGGGATGCATGGAGCCATTCACATTCTTCCCTTATTCACTGACCCTTGGATCAGTGGCACAAATTTACAAGATGCGCTGGCTTTGAGTTAAACCTCTGGCTTTGAACTTGGCCCCATTGGATTCTAGATATTAATCTAAGCTGCCAGAGACAACACACAGACGGGCCACATACCCACCGGCTCCTCGGCCCATCTGTACCACATGCTAAGTCATGTAGAGCAGCTCTAAGGCCAGCTGGAGCTTTCACCAGGGAAACTCAGAACTCACCCTATCTTGCTGTTCCCTTTCAGTGTACCCAGGCGGAGCCACAGTCTGGCCCCCAACTTACTCCAGGAAGGAACGCTGGGAATACCCCCACTCCGAAGGGACCCCCGGCCCTCTGCCGCCATCGCCTCGCTGCCACCGGAACCCAGCTGTGATGCCGGACCCCACTGGCCTCTACGGGGGCTTCCCCTTCCCACTGGAGATGGAAAACAAGCGAGCACCCCTTCCACCCCGTTACAGCAACCAGAACCTGGAAGATCTGATCCCCCGACGGCCCCCCAGTCCCCAGGATCACCTGCTGGCCCCCTGTCTCAATGAGTACACAGCTATCAGCTACTACCACTCGCAGTTCCAGCAGGGAGGGGGAGGGCCAGGGCCCTGCCTGGCAGAAGGGGGCTACAAGGGGGTGAGCATGCGTCTCAGCCGGGCCGGGCCCTCTTACGCCGACTGCGAGGTAGGGGGCGGGCATCCCACGGGCCGGGGCCAGCCCCAGGCCCCCCCCAACTATGAGGGCTCTGACATGGTGGAGAGTGATTATGGGAGCTGTGAGGAGGTCATGTTCTAGCTGCCCTCAGACGGAGGCAAGGGGGAGGCCGAGGACTCGGCGCCTTCCCCTGTCTGGCGGGGAGCGAGTTGAGCGTGGCTGGGAAAGTGGTAGGGAAGCCCCCATACCCAGTCCGGGTTGCCACATCTTGAAATGTGCTCTTCCAGACCCCCAGCTAGTCCCTGAGGATGGAGGGAAGGCTGAGGGTAGAGCTCCAGAAACAGCACTAGGGCCCCCAGCTGAAAGGGTGCGCACAGAGCTGTTACCCTGGAAACCCAGGAAAAACTGACTCCTGGGATGGGTAAGAGGCAGTGTGAGTCTCCCTGACAATCCCTAGGGAGTCAGGGCCTGAACGGGCCTGTTGGGCACATTCTTAGACCTGCCCGTTGCTGCACACTCTGCAGGCCGAGGTGGGATCATGCCTCACAGGCAAGCACCACAGCTGCTGAGAGACAAGGTCCAAGGTCACCGACCCTGCAGGGCAACAGGGTGTCCTCCTAGGGGCTGAGAGGTGAGCAGCAGGGGAGCAGCTACCACATGTCACTTGTACACCCTGCCTGCCTCACTGCACAGTCTGCTCCATGTCAGGCACCGAGCTAGGCATCGGGCATAAGACAGTGAACTATGGCAACAAGGGTTCCCAAGGAGCATCACTTGGCCTCAGTCTCCTGGAGGTCCCACTCCTCTAATCTAATTCCAAGCACCTTAAGCCTCCTCTTTAAGTCTGACTTAAAGCCTGACTTTCTACCAGCCGGGGCCTGCCAGGATCTGTGCAGCCCCTGAACCGTCTTTGTTAAAGAATTCAGACCTCATGGAACTCTGGGTTCGTCAGCCCAAGTTTCGCAAGCACTTTGGGCCAAAGGCAAGAAGGACATCATTCTTCATTTTTAAAAAAAATTCTTAGGCACTTTTCAAACTTGCTGTCTGGATGAGTTGCCCCAAAGGGATTTTTCTTCCATAGACACAAGGAAGTCAGAACTCCTATGCAGGGAAGGGTGGAAGCAGGGAGCCGGACATCAGGAGTATCCTTTCCTTCCCCTCTGTTTCAGAGGTCTGCCAATCCAAGTGTTACCTGCAGTGACTCAACCCTATGCATGGAGGGTCATTGTGGGCATGTGTCTGCACATGTGGGCGCTCATGTATAGTACGTGTGTACACATGTGCAGAACATATGTAGCCAGGAGTGGAAGGGACCAGAGACTTCTGGTGGCCTTGCCACTCCCTCACCTGCCAATCCCTGTCTCCGGTCCACTGCCTTTTCATGTGTGTTGCTTCTGGAGACAAAAGTCTAAAGGAAGAGCAATAGCCACCCTTACCCATAGGGCTGCTGCCTCCAGCAAGAGGGAGCTGTGTGGGTGACAGGGTGTTTGTGTGCATGGTTCATGGCTGTGTGGGCGACTGCGAGCGTGAGTGATGGGGTGCCTGGTTTCACTGGTCATTTGTGGTTGTTGTTTTTTTTTTTAACAATAAAATATCTTTTTTACTGTTATTTTCCATATCACTTAGGCTGTTTGGTCAGGGGAAGGTCACAAGGGTCTACAGGCCCCTCCAAGCTGAGGTTCGTGGGATTTGGGGGCTGGAAGGGGCCCCAGAGGTCATTAAGCACCATGATTCTCAAACCTTGCAAAATGGCTAAAATACAGATCTCTGAGGCCCACACATACAAAATCAGAACCTCTGGGAGAAGGGCCCAGGACACTATTTGGAAAAAAGGCCTCTAGTTCTGATACAACTGTGCATAGTTAGTGGACAAGTCTGCTAAGCAGCAGGTGAATGAAAGGCCCTGGACAAGACTTCAGGACTGCTGACCTCCCCCCGCCCCGGCCAGCACCCTTGGCCATACATCGCACTGGTCAGGGAGAGGCGACAATATCGCAGGTCTTGGGAGGCCAGCCTCCTGATGCCCAGAGTCAGCCTTTGGCGCTGCTCTACAGCTCGCCCCGAAGCCCAGCTGGACGTGAATGTCACCAGGCAACCTGTTCCGTGCGGGCCTCGAGGGTACAACACCAAGACTGGACAGTCCAGTCCCTGCCAACAGGCTCCAAGTGCAGGTGGGCAGAGAAGGCACGTCCATGGGAGGCACCACAGCAGACCGTGGCTCTGGGGTCCGATGGGCTCGGTTCCAAACCTGCTGTGCCACACACTAATGTGGTCTCAGGCAGGTATGACCGGGCCTCTCACTGTTCAGTAAAATGACGAGTAAATAATATCCCTATTCTCAGGGATAAGTTCAAAGAGCTTATAGCAGCATAAACAATAACTGGTGACCATTATGCTAGGGAACAATACTGGGTAGTATACAAATAGGATTAACTTATCAGAACTGTGCGGGAAATCACAAATAATCTAGTCCAGTGTCGCCCAAATTTCTGTTGCTTTGCTTAACACTTTTATGATCTTTGTCCTGATAGAGTAACACCTGTACTATTATTTACTAAATTTTTTTTTAGTGGAACATTTTATTTTATACTAATTTTTTTTTAGTGTATTTAGATTTTAAAAAATGTTTTTATTCACCTTAAAAGGATAATATCCATAAGAGAAAAGATCTGAAAATTCCTATTTTTTGTAGCACACGTGAAGATACATAAACATTCTGGTTTTCAAAATGACTGTCTAAGGCCCTCTAAATCATCTCTGGGAAACACGGATCTAGTCCATCTTTGTTCTCAATGTTCCTCACCCTGAGGCCTGCAGAGGAGAAGGGGTTTGTGTGAAGCTCCACAGGTAGAACTTCAGAGCAGTGAGACCACATTCAGGTCTGACACCAGCCTTGGCATCTCCCTAAAATACCACATGCTCTTTTCCTGGATGGGGAGCCTCTCTCCACCCAGCCCACCTCTGTCCCCACCTGTCCCCTCCTTCCCATTGTCCTCCTGAGCCTGCACCTTCATGGATCAGCCACTAGAGGGCCCTCTGGGACCAAGAAGCAGAGCCGCAGAAGAGAAGGTTTTCAGGGAAATCCTTGCATCTCAAGGCACTGGGGTTCTGATTCCAAATGTCCTGAGTCTGATACAGTGTGACAGTGTCAGAGAAAGGGAGAGACCCAGACCTAGGCCTCCTGACTTGATCCAGGTGAAAACACAGTTCACCATAATCATCCTCACCACCACTACTGGCACTTGCTATATGACAGGTGCTGTACAAGCACTTGGCATGTCTTATCTCATTTAATCCTCACCAAAAACCCATCACATAAGTACTGTCATCTCTGTTTTACAGATGAAGGAACAGGGGGCATCCAGAAATTAAGTGGCTTGTAACTTACAGTAGTAACTCAAAGTGAAGTCACCCAGTTCATGAGTGACAGGGTCAGGATTCAATCCAGGGCTGCCGGACTTCAGAACTATGCCTTACATTTGGGTTCATGAAACCAATTATAAATACAGGATATCAGAAGACTGCAGAACAGCAGAAACCAGTCCAAGGATCCAACTGAGTTCAGAGGCCAAGAATGTCACTATAATTCTAAGTGGTGTTAACAGCTAGAATGTCTGCTCAACCCCAGGGCTCAACTCCAGACCACCCTTGTAATCCTGCATCCAGTTCTGAGGCTGGGCCTTAAGAGCGACACGGTAACCTTGCACACTGCTAAAGGAGGGCAGCTA
Organism: Lipotes vexillifer; assembly: GCF_000442215.2. Lineage (NCBI taxonomy): Eukaryota > Metazoa > Chordata > Mammalia > Artiodactyla > Lipotidae > Lipotes > Lipotes vexillifer. The sequence continues at coordinate 676,125 of NW_006773122.1, forward strand.
GGAAGGGGGCGGGGCTGGGGGGGGGGCGGCGAGGACTCACAACCATGTCCCACGAGGAAGGGCAGCTGTAATCCACCAGGGGCACCTGTAATCCACCAGGACCAATGGCAAGGGAATTGTGAGACAGCTCCTCGGATGGACAGCCTGCACTGCTGCACTATCACATGGAGTATCTCAAGGCCTTATGGAGAAGGTAGATACATCTTCCGGGAATCAGAGCAGTGCTCTGGAGGGACACACATCAGGTCTTGGGGGGAGAGCCGCAAAAAGTGAATATCTGGGGGTAGAAGAAAGGCAGACAGAGCCAAACCACTCTCATGTGGACTGAAGATTATGGAGATTCTATAAGATAGAGGGGGAAAAAAGATCCAGTATGTAAAGTTTTGAGATATGGAGTGACTTGCCCAGGGCCCACGCTGGTCCCATAGAGAACAGTTGCCCCATCCTCCTGGTGCCACACACCATGAATGGGTGAAACGCCTGCCTGCGAAGACACCGGGCCCAGGTGCAGAACAACAGCCCACGCTGCAGCATCTGAGGACAGGCTTTGTGAGTTCTTGGTGACTCTGCCATCTCCACCTTGAGGAGAGGCACAGGCTGTGGCACCGAAAGAAGAGCAGGATCATTCTCAAGGACAGGGCTGGGGAACGACAAGCCTTTAGAATTTTCTCATGATTCCTCCACAGACATACAAGGTCCAACCAAGGGAAGTGCTTGGTTAGATCGATAGGAAACTCAAAATTAACAGAGTGATGTCAACTCCTCACAGGCCGGGACACCATTCTCTCCTGAAGGAGACGACACTGAATTTAGTAACCAGCCAATTCCAGATACACGATTAGCCCCACAGACTGGCACTCATCCTGATCCGATCAACACCACAATCAACTCATGATCTGGGGAAGTGGCCAAGTAGTCACGTGTCTCTAGCATCAGTAGCGAGGAGGTTAACCAGAGAAGCCGTGTTACAGCATCACTGAGAAGGAAGCCATAAATTCTAACAGAAGCGGCCAGGGAAGGTTCTAGAGAGCAGCAGCCACTGGAGCGGGGTCTTAAAGTTGAGTTTCAGATTGAGCACAGGGAGAAGGGCCAGCTGGGCTAAGAAAACAGCCCAAAAGGAAGGCCTGAAGGTTTTCAGTATTTCAGCAGTGCTGGGTGGTTGTGATGGGTGGGAGTGGAGGGACTGTGGAGCACAGGGCGGGGAAAGCATCCTGGGGTTGGAATGTGGGAGGAGCTAGGTGTCCAGACCAGGTCCTGGAGATATCCTGTGTCTACCCAGGGATGTGAGGGGAGGAGTGACAGAATTAGGTAGCAGGGAAGTGAACCCTTCGGGCAAAAACATGAGGTCTGGAGTCAGACAGACCTGGGTCCACCATTTAGAAAATGTGTGATCTTGGGGACTTCCCTGGAGGTTCAGTGGTTAGGACTCCGCGCTTCCGCTTCAGGGAGCGTGGGTTCAATCCCTGGACAGGGAACTGAGATCCCGCATGCCGTGAGGTGTGGCCAAAAATAATAATAATAATAATAGAAAATGTGTTATCTTGGGCAAGTCATTTAACCTTTTATGCCTCAGTCTGAAAAGTGGGGATTATTACCAGCACCTTCCCCCACTGGATCTGGGCACCGAAGAAAATAATATAGGTAAAGTGCTTAGCACGGTTGGCATAGTAAATGTTTAGAAGATGTTAGATATTTTATCACTGCTATTAAAGAGGCAGGTCTTTTCAGAGTATCCATGACCACACACCTTTGTTCCACAGCCAAGACAAAAAGACATCCCCCCAGCTTGGGGTAGTTAGGGGCTAAGTGTATTAAGGCAGTGGTTCTTGATGGAGAGGGTGGTGATTTCCAAACACACCCCTGCCCCAACACACACACACACACACACACACACACACACACAGACACACACACAGACCTTTGACAATGTCTAGAGACACTTTGGGTTGTCAAAACTGGCAGGGTGCAAGTGGCATCTAGTGGGTAGATTAGGGATGCTGCTAATCACCCTACAGTGCACAAGACAGTCCCCACAGCAAAGAATGATCCAGCCCAAAATGAACATAATATCAAGGAGGAACTCTGTCCTAAGGAAACATATGTGGCCTTTAGGTAACACGGTAGCAGCTGGGAACCTGGCCTGAGGCAAAAGTACACGTAGGCCAAGAATTGCAGTTACGGCATATGGTTTGCTCATTTATAAAAAGGCACCATTCTGGATCCTACATTTGTCAGAGTAAATATCAGGGTGAGTAAAAAACAAAAAACAATCCATGTATATATTATATATAATGTATATATAATATAAATATTCCATGACCAAGTGGGATTTATTCTAGGTAAGGTAGGCTGGCTCAATATTCAAAGATGAATCCATTTAATCTACCATATTGACCAGTGAAAACAGAAAAAAATTTAAGATTATAACAATTGATGTAGAAAAAGCATTCAACAAAATTAAGCCATTCCATGTTTTCAAGAAAAATCTCTCAGTACAGGAATAGAGGGGAACTTCTGTAAAAATCTTACAGTTGGCATCATATTTGAAAGGTGAAAGACTGAAGGCTTTCCCTGTAAGATCAGGCACAAGGCTAGGATGTTACTGGAACCACTCTTTTTTTAACACAGTACTGAAAGTCCTAGCCAGTGCAATAAGACCAAAAAAAAAAAAAAAAGCGTATACAGATCAGAAAAGAAGTACAACTGTTTCTATTTGTAGACAACATATGCTATCTACACAGAAAATCCCAAGAATTTTAAACCAAAACTCACAGAACTACAAAGTGAGTGCAGAAAGGTCATAAGACAGGTTTAACACTCAAAAATAAATTTCATTTCTATATACTACCAATGAACATGTGGAAACTGAATTAAAAAACACATTACCATTTACAATTGCTCCAAAGAAAATTAAATACTTAGGTATAAATCTAACAAAATATCCGATAAACGGCTAAAGTAAAAAATAACATCACCAAATGCTGGCAAGAATGCAAAGAAACTGGGTCATTCACACATTGCTGACAGAAATGTAAAATGGTACAGCCACTCTGGAAAATGGTTTGCAAAATACTTTTAAAACTAAAATCGGGCTTGCCATACAATGCAGCAATTGTACTGACATAACATCCCAGAGAAATAAAAACTTATCTTCATAAAGAAACTTGTACATGAGTATTCACAGCAGCTTTACTTGTAATAGCCAGACCTGGAAGCTATGCAAATTTCCTTCAGTGGGTAAATGGATAAACAAACTGTGGTAGATCCATACCATGGAATACTACTCAGCAATGAAAAGGAATGAACACTTCATACATGCACCAACATGAATGATCCTCAAGGAAATTACACTGAGTGAAAGAAGCCAAACTCAAAAGGACACATAGAGTTTAATTACATTTATAGAACATTCATGAAATAACAATGACAGAGATGAAGAACAAACAGATTAGTGGTTGCCGGGGGTTAGGGGATGTTGGGAAGGTGCAGGGCATGGATGTGTCTGTAACGGGGTAGCATGAAGGAGTCTTGTGGTGATGGTACAGTTAAGCATCTTGATTGCGGGAGAAGAAGCCACACATGACAAAACTGCTGAGCTACACACACAAACACACATACACGAACATGCACACACTCAAACGAGTGCATATATAACTGGAGAAACAAGAATGAGCGCTATGGATTGTGCCAATGTCAAGTTCCTGGTTTTGATAATGTGCTATAGTTATGCAAGCTGTCAACACTGGAAGAGAGTGGGTGAAAAGTGCACTGGATCTCCCTATTTCTCTGCACCTTCCTGTGAATGTATAATTACTTCAAAATAAAAAGCTTAATTTTTTAAAAAACCAAATTTTAAAGGAAGAAAATTATTTGAATGAATACCTTACTAAAGAAGATAGACCAGGGGGCCAGAGAACCAAGGAATCAGGGAACTTGGGAACCAAGAAAAGAAGGAAAATGGTCAACTTGATGAAGAGGAAGGTGAAGGAGGAAGAGACAGGTGATCAAGATGCTGGTTACATCGAGTAACAAAACCAAGAAACAGAAAACAGCCTCGTGCTTGCTGCTGGGGAATGAAATACTGATGTGTACTACAACATGGACCTTGACAACATTATGCAAAGTGAAAGAAGCCAGAAAAAAAGGTCACATGTTGCATGGTTCCATTTATATGAAATATCCAGAATAGGCAAATCCATAGAGACAGAAAGCAGATAAGTAGTCGCCAGGGGTTAGGAGGAGGGGGCGTATTAGTCATGTTTTCTGTTTTCTGTATTTTATGATGCTTTGACATCTTGGGGCCTTGTGGACCCAGAGTGGGGATTGCCCCTCCCAGAGTCAGCGAACTCCTGGAGAAAGCAAACAGCTTGCCTGAGGACATCCCTTTGAAAGGCAAATCAATCAGTCCTGAATGCAAACCCCAACCCAACTCATTTAATCAGTCTGGAACACAGTCTCTGCCCTCAATCACCCCAGGACCAGTTATGGACAACTAGGGACCACCGCTACAGCCCAGGCTGCTCAAAGTGTTTACCTATCTAACCCTAAGTCTGCTCAGCTTGCTAACCCTGCCCTGCCTTGCCTTCCCCACAAAAACCTCAATAAAGGCTCCTGCCCACATTTCCCCCTCTCTTCTTCTGCCTCCGGATCACCCCTGGCACTTCCCCAGGTGGCTCTGCCTCCTGTTTCTATGGATCCGTGAGTGTAAAAGCTTCGTCCTTCGTGACAGTCATATCTGTTTCTGTGTGCCTTACCATACCTAATTAAAACAAATCCTGGGTACATTTTAAAACAGGGGGGGAATAGGAAGTGTTTCATGTGTATATGGCTGTCATTTGGGGTGATAAAAATATTCTGGAATTAGCTAGTGGTAATGGCTGCACATCATTGTGAATGAGCTCATTGTCTCTAGCGGTAAATTTTCTTCTGTATTTCTGTACTTTTCATTTCTACATAGACAATCATGTTGTCTATGAATAAAAGGTTTTCTTTCAAAAAAAAGGCCAATGGTAAATAAGCCCAGGAAAAGAGGCACAGCATCAGTAGTCATTAGGCAAATGCAAATTAAAATCACAATGAGGTACTACCACATATCCATTAAGATGGGTAAAATTTAAAAAACCACAATATGAAAGTATTGGTGAGGATATGGAGCAAATGGAACTTTCACAAACTGTTGCTAAGAATCCAAAATGGTACATCCACTTTGGAAAACAATTTTCCAGTTTCTTACAGAGTTAGTATACACTTAACCACACAACCTCACAATTCCACTCCAAGGTATTTACCAAAGAGTAATAAATACATATGTCCACACAAGTATCTGTACATGAATATTTATAGCAGCTTTATTCATAACACCCCAAACTGGAAGCAACCCAAATGTCCAATGACTGGTAAATAAATAAACTATGGTTCAGCCACACAACAGAATATTATTCCGCAATAAAAACAAACTCCTGATACATGTCACAACAGAGGTGAATATAAAAAGCATTATGCAAAGTGAAAGAAGTCAGACAGAAAGGACCATACTTAACCTTCCATTTATATGACATTCTAGAAAAGGCAAAACTACAGACAGTCAGTTCAGTTGTTTCCAAGGGCCGAGTGGCATGGGGATGGGATTGCAGAGGGGCACAAGGGACGTTTGGGTGGTAAAGGAAACATTCTGATCTTCATTGAAATGGTGGTCGGCATGCATTTGCCCAGACTCATCAAATTGTGCACTTAAAAAACAGATGACTTACGTAAATTATACCCCAGTTTTTTAAAAAAGAGGTGGGGGAGACCAAAGGCCAAGGGTCTAGTAAAGGGTACCAGTTGAAGACACACAGTTTCTTGGCACATGTCTGCAATGGGCTGGGTCTGAGGAAGCCAGCCTACTTGGCAAAACGCCCTAGCTAGACTTAGGACCCAAATCCAGTCCCTGTCACTCAATTTATGTCCGTGCAAGTACAGTGGGCTTACCTTGAGGGCCTTGGTTACCTGGAAGGGGGGGATTATGGCATTATGTACAGACATGAGCAGGAATAAAAACATTAAGAGGTGAACAGTCTAAGAAGGGTTGAATGCTCTGCCCAAAGCCAGTGAGCAAGACAAGATTATAATGCAATCATAACCCCCCCCAAAAAAGAAAAAAAACAAGTAAAACTGCTTTTCTCTAAGTCTTGGTTCTCTTCAATTCAGCTAATGTTTCATAAGGCCTTCATGCCAGGTACTTTATAACATTCTCTCTAACCCTCTCAGTAGTTCCTAAGGGTGGCCCTCCCTCCTGAGACTGCAACAAAGAGGGCAAGGCAGCCACTGCCTTGGGAAGGGCTTGGGTTCTGCAACCACAGGGCTCGCATACGTATCCCAACTCTGCCCCTTGCTGGCTGGTGTCCTGGAACAGTCACTGAATGCCTTTGACCCCCCTATCCACCCACCGCCAGTTCCAGTAATAACACTGATCGTAGAAAACAGTCATCACACTTTCCCCACCTTCCTCTGTCAGTAAAGTTTTACACCTCAACAGTGTTCCTTGAGGGCTCTGCTTTTAGACAAGTCTAATCTAGTCAGCCAATGAAGATCAGTATTCAAATCATCTCAGGGGCAGCTTGGATGGCCTTGTTTTTCCTCTTAAATGTGACAAAAAGGGAGTCATCTCTTGCATGTCCTGAAATCTATCTTGTCACTTCAAGAAAGGTAGGTGTTACCTCTTGTATCAGTCAGGTTCTTCAGAGAAACAGAAAGTTAAGATGGAGATATTCATACTTACATATATACAGGAGGTGGTGGGGGAGACAGAGAGGGGGAAACAGAGAGAAAGAGAGAGAGACATAGACAGGCAGACAGACATTTCAAGGACTTCAGTGATTGTGCAGGCTGGCAAGTTCAGAATTTACAGGGCCAGCTAGCAGCTGGAAACTCTCGGGCAGGAGTCGATGCTGCAGTCTTGAGGCAGAATTTCTTTCTCAGTGAAACCTCAGTTTTGCTCTTAAGGCCCTTTTAGCTGATTGGACAAAGCCCACCCACATTTTGAGGATAATCTTTTTATTTAAACACAACTGACTGTGGACATTAACCACATCTACAAAACATCTTCACGGCAACACCTAGGTTAGTGTTTGACTGCATAACTGGGTTATTCAATACAATCGCCCAACCACCTTGACACTTAAAACTGACCATCACAACTGTCCTGGGTGGTCATCTGACACACACACAGAGGGGGCTGAGAATTCCTACTCAAGTTTTTGAGAGAAGCAGGAGCACACTTAGGAAGGGCAGGATTGTCTAACAGAAAAATAACTACCGCCCTTTCTTGGGGACTCTCCATCCACAGATGGTTCTGCTGTTCCCACTACACCCCTGGATGAGCTCTGTGACATAAACCAGAAACATTTTGACATAAGATCTAGTAAAGGGATCTGAGTGACCAAAAAAAAAAAAAAAAAAAGTGAAAACAAGGACACAGACTGCAACCTCTCAAAAATCAAAAATAAAATTCATTTATTAAGGAAAAGTTTAATACATGAATCGTGTGCAGAACCCAAAATAATATCTTCCATGAGCTCCAGCATGATCCACATCTCTATACATACCATGCGGGAAACACACATCCAACGCAGGCACATAACATACACAGGACTGTCTTGTTATCAAGACCTGCTGGAGGGTAGTTTTTCATATTCCTCTTATTCACATCCACTGACATGTTCTACAACAGAGCCACATAATTTTATTGTTCAGTAAAACAAAATCACTTCTACAGCACCACCTTGATTGAGACAAAAGAACACGGCTGACAACAGGCACCCTTACCCTCACTCCCCACTGCAACTCTGGCAACCTTAGATCAGCACCATTTATGTCTCCTGGCCAGGAAAGGACCCAGTGGTACAAGGACAGGGAAGAAATGCCACAGGCAGATGCTGTGAGAGCAAACAGCCTTGCAACCAGCAGGACTGTCTAAAAAGTACTGACCGTGATTTCAAAGACAAACCACTCTCCTTTCCCCTTGGAGACGTGTAATGTACTTTGAAAAAATTAATTCTAAGGCAGACTTCGAGCCGACTCCTGTACACCAAGTCATGCCACTTACATTTTTTATTTCCACCGTGACAAAGCAGCTTTGTGTTCTGACCGGGGCCGATGCCGGGTCTCGCTTTAACATCCAATCGGCCATGAAATAAACTGAAACAGACCCCCTTGCGGTGAACAGTGAATAGAGAGAGCTGTAAACAGACATAAATTGAGACTCTGCACCTCCAAAAAGCATGAGGTGAACATGTAGTATTAAACAGAGATGATGTTCTACAATTTAGGAAGGGAGAAATTTTAGAAAAAAAGAGAGACAGGAGAACAGGGAGGGGGGAAAAGATTTTCCTAATGTACCTGTTTGCCTGCAGGTAGAGAGTGAATGGTGAGCATCAGCCCATGAATTTGGCTGGAGAGGTGAGTGACAGAGGAGGGTGTAAGCGGCAGGTTCTAGGCTAAGACATGCCACACAGTCACATACCTCTGTGCAGATGAAGGGCTCCTAGTAGCTGGACAACAGCACAACATAAATATAAATAATGCCACTTGTGAATGGTACAACTTCCAGGAAAAAGGGAATAGTAGATGCCAGGTCATGCTGTTCCCAGCAAGAACCTACATTTAAGGAGAGGTATACTGCCTAAAGGGAGTTGGAAATCTGCTCCCAATAGCGGCATTTGCAGGACAGAACAAGGGGCTCTGAGAAGCTACCTCTGGGCTGATGGAATCTGGAGTTGCCCTGGGGAGACTGGAGAAGGGCACAGAGCCCAACAGCACTGGGCCAGAGAGCCCCACGGTTTGGTTTGGTCTGACAGATGTGGCCTCACACTCCTGAAAGCCTTGCTCTGTTGCTCCCCGATCAGTCTCTTACTGATGCTGGGGCTTTCTTACCAGAGACTAAAGCAGGGCCCAGGAAGAGGCTGGGCAGCTGGCTCCTAAGAGCACTGGGAGGAAAGCAGGGAGGGCTCCCTGACTGAGAAGTCCCGTGGGCAGCAGAGGAGTAAGCTTCCCTGAGCTGGCCCCGCGGGCTGCTTCCAGAAGAGGAAGGGCTTCCTCCACTACGACCTCTGGCCGACCCTTTACTCGATACCTCCTTGCTGTGCAACTGCACTAGCCGGAAGGTCTCCATGGGGTCCGCCTTGCCTAGGTCTCCTGAAGCAGCCATGCCATCGGGCTGTCAAAGCAGCAAAAGCACGGGAAAGCAATTGAACAGGACGAAGGCCAGGCCAAACTAGCTTCCCGAAGCCCCAAGGCTAGAGCTGTCTCTCCTATGCACCACCTTCCCTGGGCAGGGGCCCTGAAGCAAGAGACCTGGGGCCAGAGGACCTCAGTATTGTGCCACCCAGTCCTCAGGTCCCAGCATCACAGTCCGGGTCTCAAGACCCACCTGGAGAGGACTGCCTCTAGCAGTGCCCAGAGCCTCCGCCGTGGAAGCTGTGGGTGGGATACACATCTGACCCCGTTCTACTGGCCTGCACCTTCTCGCTGAAAACATCTCTCGGGACCACTCTGGAAAGACTGCTGGAACCGGGTCTTGCAAGGAGGAGCTGACAGTTCTTGAAGTTACATTTTGGTACTAGAAGTTACTTAGAAAGCCCGAGGGCAGGGAAAGCCTTCAGAGGGCAGGGCTGCTGCCACCTCCAGCTAGAACCCTGGTCACGTAAGCACCTGTGAGTGACCACCAAAGAGCAGAAAGGGTGGAGGAAAGTGTCATTTTCCTAAGGGAGACCAAATCACCACTGACTGCATCTTCCTAAGTGAATAAATTATTGGGTAGGTCAGGAGTCACTGCAATGAGAGAATCTGGCTTTGGAACAGAAGAGAAAGAAAAAGCTGGGGCTGTGAGGGCGAGTCACAGCCCCTAGGAGCTTTGGTGAAATACAAAAACAAAACCCCTGATAAAGTGGTGCTGTTCTCCCCACTTTCAGGCAAGAGCCTGGTAGCAGGGGTGGAGGACAGCAGAACCCTGTTATATATGCAGGGGAGCGTGCGCGTGTGCGCGCACGCACACGCGCACACACACACACACACACACACACACACACACACACACACACACACACAGCTCAAGAGACGGAGTCAATGAACACCCTTCTGCAATACTTCTCACACCAAGAGGGAAGACAGGGGCAGCTGAAAGCAAGGCAAGGGACCTTCCCCTGCCTTCTCGGCAGTTTGTTCCCAAACTTGAAGGCCGACCTTGAGGTGAGTCAGCCCTGAGGCTGTTTCTTTTCTGATACCCAGGGAGGCATGCATGCGGGTGGGGGGGGTGGGCGGGGAGACAAGGGCATGATTAGTGTTTTAGTGTTTAGAACACAGGAGACCGAAGTCCCAACCATTGGAAGTCCAGGTCCTGGAGGCAGCTTGGGGCGGGGCACTGTTTCTGCCCACCCTCCTCATCCTCTGGGGATTGTAAACAACTGAGCATCACTCGTAGTGTCGGACCAGCTGCTGCAAACTCTAGGAACTGAATCTCACACGCTCTGGGCACACCGGCCTCGTCTTCTTGTCCATGGCAAGAGTCTGGGTGTCTTCCTGGACGTTGCCGTGCCGCTTGTCTGTCAGGGGCTGAGGCTGGGAAACAGGCCTGAATGCACAAAGCAGCCATTTTCTAAGCCTCCTATGGAGAGAAACATACCCCACGTGCCCATCCTTCCCCTCGGCCTTGTGCACCGGCAAACATCTCCTGAGTCCTTCATGTCTTCTCAGTAGGAAATCTGGCTGGTCAACGGGAGGCAAAGTCCATGGTGCCCCACAAAGGTCCACACTCTGATGATCCTGATGAAAATCTCTGGGGTCCTCCGTGGCCAGGGGTGCTGAGGGTCTCAGCAGACATCTCCTGCACTAAGCTTCTCAGCAGGAGAAGCTGAGCAAGGGTTCACTGAAGAAGGAACAGTTCACAATAGTCCCAGATCCAGAGACGGAGTCTTAAAACAAAGGCTGATTTTAAATAAAATATAAATATTTTCAATTTTGGCAGCACTTGATACCTTCCAGGAGTCCCAGCAACTAAGATAATAACGGTATCGTGACCCACACGAGGAAACCAGAGAAGAGGAGGTGTCGCCGAGGATGACAGCACGCCAGAGACAGTAAAGGCTAAAAACTCCAGCTTTGGGCAGCTGGTTTTAAACTACTAGGTAGGCTCCACTACGAGGTGGAGACTTGAACAGGTAGAAAAATATTGAGGTAAAATATTTGGGAGAGAGATAAGAGATGGGCCTGGCAAGGGCCTAAAGAAGGGCATTTCCACTGACTTCATCTAGGCCTGGCCCGGGTGAGGAGAACACATGAGGTGAGAGACATTAAAATTTTTAAATAAAGTGAGCTGTGCAACAGGAATAATTTGCATGAGGTGGGTCAGAAGGAGAAGGGCAGGCGGTAAGGGAGGAGGCGTGATCAGGGAAAAGAGGTGAAAAGTTCCGGGTTAAAATAAGTACAAATGAACAGAGATGGCACTGCCCCTAGAGGTACCTCCCACATATCTGCTGCCGACTCTCTACCCTGCCCTCAACCCTATCTGGCTCAGGGAACCCAGGTGCCAGGTAAGGGTACGTGGATGGCAACCTTGCCTCTCCCCAGAGCCTGGACCCTACCTGAGGCTCTGGGGCCAGGTGCTGGGGAACATACAGGGCAGAGTGGGCCGGTAGAGGGAACGCACCCAGCCCGCTATACAAAGGCACTGGTGGAGTTGACGAAGATGGGAGCGCTGCTGGGCTGGATCAGCTCGTAGAGGGTCACACACGTCCCCACCACAAAGCCCACGAAGCCCAGGAGGCTGATCAGGGCGTCCTTGATGATGATGACAGGGCTCATGCCCTCTGAGTAGTAGGTGGCGATCTCCAGGAGGGGCGGGATGATGAGGGCCAGGGCACTGCTGCTCACGGAGCCCACCAGGGAGATGACCAGGTCCAGGCGGGGGATGAGGATGGCCAAGACGCCTGTGGGAGAGAGGACACGCCTGTTGATGACTGCCCAGAGCTGAGAGAGACCGCCTCACTGTTCAGCAAATTTAGCAAGTGTTCTTCTCATAGTATGGAGAGCTCCAAGGAAGCTGAGACATCGTCCAGTCCAATCTCTCATTCCACAGATGAGAAAACTGATGCCCGGAGATGTGGCATGACCCGGGTCTCACAGCAAGGATGGCAGAAGTGGGACTGGAAACCAGATTTCCCAGCTTCGCCTGCCACAGTCCTTGTCTTCCACCTTTCTGAGGAAAAGGAACCAAATTACATTCCAGGGTAACCCAGTCCTACCAAAGGAGAGCGAGTGGAGAGCAGAAGAGGAGGTGAACCTTTTCTGAGCGACTGCTCATCTTCTTACCACTGAGGGTACCTCCAACACAAACCACTCTACTTGAATGACAAGAAACGAAATGGGGAGAAAACCCTCCTTCTTCTGGAACGATCCCATGTCGGCCCCATTGTACAGAGCGTTTTCATACAGGGAAAGGAGAAGCAGGTCTGTGTGCAGGCCAACCTCAGAAGCAAGGCCCCCCATGATGACTGTGCCCCTGTGCCAGGACAAACCAGTGGCTCCCACACCTGAAACTCAGCCCAGGTGTACACGAGGAAGGTGCAACTGATGATAAAGGTGAATGGGGGGGACTTCCCTGGTGGTCCAGTGGGTAAGACTCAGTGCTCCCAATGCAGGGGGCCCGGGTTCGATCCCTGGTCAGGGAACTAGTTCCCGCATACCGCAACTAAGAGCCTACTTGCCACAACTTAGGAGTCTACATGCTGCAGCTAAGAGGTCTGCATGCTGCAACTAAAGATCACACGTGCTGCAACAAAGACCCAGTGCAGCCAAAATTAAATAAATAAGTAAATATTTTTTTTAAAAGAGGGGCTTCCCTGGTGGCGCAGTGGTTGAGAGTCTGCCTGCTAATGCAGGGGACACGGGTTCGAGCCCTGGTCTGGGAGGATACCACATGCCGCCAAGCAACTGGGCCTGTGAGCCACAACTACTGAGCCTGCACGTCTGGAGCCTGTGCTCCGCAACGAGAGGCCGCGACAGTGAGAGGCCCGCGCACTGCAATGAAGAGTGGCCCCCGCTTGCCACAACTGGAGAAAGCCCTCACACAGAAACGAAGACCCAACACAGCCAAAAATAATAAATAAATAAATAAATTTAAGAAAAAAAAAAGAAACTGAATTGCCATTGCCATCCGGATTTATTGCTTGAAACAGAAAAAAGCTCCTGATGTGTTTGGCTAAAAAAAAAAAAAACAAAAAAAAACAAAAGATGAGTGGGGGCTGCATGAGGAAACGCCATCGGCTTCCAGAGCACACCAGCACCTGTACCACCAGCCAGCTTGGGGGTGAAGGCCAATGTTTCACAGGTTTATTGAGGATTATGGCCTCTGGAATTAGGCACTTGTGTGTGAACCCTGGCTCTGCCTTGAGTGACACATGGCTCCTTTCTATTTTCCAGTGTTCTTGTTGGCAAAATAGGGATACAAAAAGCTCTTACATCACAGAGATGTTGCGATGATCAAAGGAGATTACACAGGCACTTAACTACAGTCCTGGGGTACAACAGGCACATAATACAGTTAATATTATTCATCACTAGTATATATCTTGTTGCTTATGGCAAGTGCATTGTTAACTCGTTAGTCATCAAATGTATTTTGATGGATTGTCTTCCCCGCTGCAGGGCTCCAGCCAGAGGTCCTGCGCATTGAGACAGCGATCCAGGGCACATCTATTACCTCACTGATCCCTATGAGAGACTCACACTAGACACAGGGGTTTCAGTTCTAACTTCATTTCATAAAGCAGAAATGTAGTTAAATTGCTCTGAGGAAGGCATCACAGTGGTGAGAGACCAGAACATCTTGTATTGGCCGGAGTCCAATATAGCCTTTTTACCCTCCAGATGGATTGTCTGAATCGATCGCTGCTTCTTTGGCTGAGCACCAGACGAAAGCAGTGGACTGCATTTAGAGGCCAGGCTTTATGAGAAACACCTACTTTTGAACTGTAATACCACTCCATGCAGTAAAGGGAGAGGCATGCTGGGAGCCGGGATTTAGCAGGGGAGGAGCAGGGTCACATCACCTGTCTTACACTCACTCTGCAGCTGTGCTGTCCGATAACGCCACAGTCACTAGCTGTCTAAATCTAAATGAATTCATTTCCCCAATCACACTGGCCACATTGCAAGGACTCAACTGCCACCTGTGCCTAGCGGCTACTGTCCTGGACAGCACCCTTAGAACACTCCCATCACACAGACCGTCTACTGTCTAGTAGACAGCACTGGGAAGCATCCACTCACTGAGCTGAATTTCCCTCCGCTCCACGGGTACGGAACTCCAGAACATTATTATGGTCCCCGTGGAAGGAAAGGTCCAAAGAATTTAAATGATAGAAAGTGACAGAGCTGGGACTAGAGTCCAGGACCTCAAGCCCCTGCTACAGTCACATCATAGACCTGATGATCAAGAAAATACAGAATGGGACTTCCCTGGTGGTGCAGTGGTTAAGAATCCGCCTGCCAATGCAGGGGACACGGGTTCGAGTCCTGGTCCGGGAAGATCCCACATGCCGCACAGCAACTAAGCCCATGTGCCATGACTACTGAGCCTGCGCTCTAGAGCCCGCGAGCCACAACTACTGAGCCCAAGCACCACAACTACTGAAGCCCACATGCTCTAGGGCCCGCATGTTGCAACCACTGAGCCTGCGTGCTGCAACTACTGAAGCCCGTGCACCTAGAGCCTGTGCTCCACAACAAGAGAAGCCACCGCAGTGAGAAGCCCGCGCACCGCAATTAAGTAGCCCCCGCTCACTGCAACTAGAGAAAGAAAGCCCATGCACAGCAACGAAAACCCAATGCAGCCAAAAAAGAAAACACAGAATGATACATGCAGCAGGAGGGAGAACAGGGGATCTGGCTGATCGGCGGAAAGATCCTGTCTGTGAAGAACTGGGGGAGTCTGATATCGGGTTAGCTTTCCCAGGGATGCACCACAATCGTGTGGTAGAGAATCCGGTACAGGACAGCCCTGACCTCTCTCTGCTTTGTAGAGGACACCAGACAAGGATTTTGAAGCCCGGATAACAAAGGGGGGTACAAGGAAAATGAGTCTCAGATCTGCCTCTGCCGCCCAGAGTTTTATAGCCCTGGGGCAATCCCTTCCTCTTTCTTTCTTCTATATTCAACCATCATGGCAATTATCCATGAATACCCTCACTGTTCTGAAGCCTTCAGAAAGTCTAAACAAAGGATAAGCTTTTAACTTGCTCTGCAAGTTAAAAATAGTCTGTTTCAGCCTTTAGTTACTTCTAAATAGAGTTGGTGATGTCCCTTAAACCTTCAGGGTTGAATATGGAGGAAAGTTGGAAGTGAAGTGTCTGTAGGCTGATGACAAAACGGCATTCTCATCATGGATAACCTGACACTCAACAAATATTGATCTGCTGTGTGACCTGGAATATGACACTTGCCCTCTCTGGGGTCTGGGTCTCTCTCTGCCTAATGTTTAACCACACAGTGGTGGCTCCAGATGTTCCAGTTTGGGTGAGCAGTGGGGTGGAAACAGCTGAGGCAGCCATCAGACCTAAGCCTGGGTGTGGTGAAGGGTCTGGACTCAGAACGCAGGCTCCAATCCACCACTAACCAGCCAGTTTCTTAACCTGTTTAAGACTCATCTCCCGTACTGCTAAAAAGGGATGGTCAAATGAGATCATTCACGTAAAGAACTTAGAGTACTACACACATAATAAGTGCTTCATACGTGTCAGCTAATAGCATCACCCGTCCCTGCTCAGTAGTAGGCTGTGTGTGACCTGGGGGGGAAATCAGCTCCCATTCTGAGCCTCAGATCATTTACCCATGAAGTATGCTGATTGTATTAATACTGGATGATCACTCAAGTGACGCTCGACTCTGAAATTTTAAGGAACTGTGCAATGCAGATTTAGTCACGTAGGAATGTGTTCTGGGATATGTCCCTCAACTCACTGTCAATTGGGAAGCAACGAGTGCTGCTCCAGAGTGGCACAGCGGAGA
Organism: Lipotes vexillifer; assembly: GCF_000442215.2. Taxonomy (NCBI): domain Eukaryota; kingdom Metazoa; phylum Chordata; class Mammalia; order Artiodactyla; family Lipotidae; genus Lipotes; species Lipotes vexillifer. The sequence continues at coordinate 692,166 of NW_006773122.1, forward strand.
GACGGGATTCCGCTCTAAGAACACATGGCTGGGCCGAAAACGTAGCTTCTAGCCTGCCTGCTTTTGTACCGTTAAAGGGAGTGTGAGTTACTCCTCCTGGTCCCCAGGATGCTCCCGCCCACTCAAGAGAAGGGAGGATTTTAGCAGAGACAATGAGCCCCTGGAGGAGATAAGTCAGAGGACCTGCCCAGCCCTCCCAGCTCTGATGGTCTGTCCTCTCCCTTCCCTCTCTCCCCTTCCCTCTCTCGCATTAGCCCGGAGGACAGATGGGTACTTCATGATATGAGTTAAGTGAAGTCACTCGTGCTCTACTCTGATAAGAATTAAGTGAAAACAGAAACAGAAGCTTGTGAGATCAGAATCTTTTCTCAGATTGGATGGAGATGTTCCATTTCATCATGACTTTAAAAAGCAATCTAAACACTTGTTCTTGTTTTTACTACAACAGATATACAAGACAAGTATGTTTAGCAAAAATATCCTTAATAGAAATATTTTTAAAAGGGCAAAAACTTTTCTTTTAAAGCCAGGACCACAGGGTTGCAAATGGAGCACTGTCTTCCTGTCCTAGCTGGACTGGATATTTAGCTGAACCAAAATACAGGCTGACATTGGAGAAAGATAATGGGGGAAGGAGGAGGGAAGAGTGAGCTTCCCGCTAATACACTGGGGGAAGAGGAACAGAAAGGGACGCAAACTGAGGGCTCACTAGCCAAGGCATCTGTTTACCACAAGGCAAAATGTGACAAACTAGTTTTCACTAATCCCATAGGTGGGAATCAGTACTTGGGAAAGATACAGGAGCAACTAAAACCTCTTCTAGCACTGAATGTCTTTACTCCATGAGTTAAAATAAAGCCCTCTAGAAAGAGAAACCCAAGAAGGCAGAGATCTCAGAAAGCAGCCAACTGGGAATACCCTATCTGTACTTCCCCACGGAAAGAGCACCTCATGCAAAGAGGAAGCCCACAAACTCCCAACTGGCAGTTGCCAGACCTCTGCATTAGCCTAGCTGTGGCATGAACAGAAAGGGGCCCTGAGGATAACCAGACCACATGATTAGTGAAGAGGGCTGCAATGGTATTACAAAACATCTTCCCTTTGGGTTAAGAAACACTGAGAATGTGACTTTAACTGCTGCAGCAGCAGGAGGCCAATGGCCATGTTCAGAGAAGGAACTGATTGGGATTCTGGAGCCTGTGGTTGTAGACCAGCAGCAGAAAGAGCTGACTTATGCACAAGAGGAGAGAAAGCACTTTAGAGACAAACACGCACTGACAGAAATCCCTTGGACACTTACAGCTCCCGTATCCAGAAGTGCTTACTGCTATTTATTATGATCAACGCTGGTGAGGCCCACCTATGTGACTCTTAAATTGCTAGAAATCTGCCTTTAAAATTAATAGCAGCACAATTTCATTTAGTGGGAGTATAAATTTTAAAAATAATACAAAAGCACGGGAAACAACTTACACGTCCAACATTAAAGGAATAGTTTAGTAAATACAATTCATCAATAAAATGGAATACCATGTGGTCATAAAAATATTTATGAAGGATATGTATATTCATGATGTAATTTTAAACAAAATGCAAAAGGCAAAGTTATATGTACACTAGAATTGCAACTTTTTGTAAAAAGCGCCCATGACGGACTTCCCTAGTGGCGCAGTAGTTAAGAATCCGCCTGCCAATGCAGGGGACACGGGTTCAAGCCCTGGTCCGGGAAGATCCCACATGCCGCAGAGCAACTAAGCCCGTGCACCACAACTACTGAGCCTGTGCTCTAGAGCCTGCGAGCCACAACTACTGAGCCCACCTGCTGCAACTACTGAAGCCCGTGCACCCAGAGCTGGTGCTCCACAACAAGAGAAGCCACTGCAATGAGAAGCCTGCGCACTGCAACAAAGAGTAGCCCCCGCTCACCGAAACTGGAGAAAGGCCACGCACAGTAACGAAGACCCAATGCAGCCAAAAATAAATAAAATTTTAAAAAAGAAAAAAAAAAAGCGCCCATGAGGATTAACACAGAAGATAAAATGCAAGAAAAATTATTTTAAGTCACTGGGATATTGGGAATTTCAATTTTACTTACTCCAGATCTAGACAGTCTTCAGGTGTTGTTACATTAACTTTCTTTTTTCGAGCAATACTTTGGTAGAAATTTTAAATCAGGCTCAAAGTAGTTGTGCAGCATCACAGAATTTTAGACGTGAGGCAATCGGATACCCTTCATATCTTACAGATGAAGAAGCTGAAGCCTTGCGACCGTCCCCGCAGTGGGGGCAGGGGGCACGGTGTACAGGTATTAATGCTGCTGCCCTTTTTCTTTATAGCTGCAAGACTGAGACGTGTGAAAGGCCAAAAGGCATTGAAAAACTGCTTTGTTTGGACCTGGAAGCTTCATGCTCTAAAGGGTCTGGCTGCTTGGCATGTTTTACATTCTAGTCTAAACAGGCTTCTTAATTGAGGTGGTTTTGTTGTTATTCTATCTTCAATAACAGGTTTGTGACATTCTCATACCTAACTGAAGCAAAATGTTTCAAGTGACAAATGCCACAGAGAATCAGTTCGAACCACTGAAGGACAGGTTAGGGCCTCAAGGAATCCGAAGAAACTACTCTTCGTACAGCCCCAGCTGCCCTCAGGTGGAGCCAGCCTCTTCCAGCCTCTTGTTCTACACAGTTCTGGACATAAGGTGGCCTGCTAAGCCTGCATGTCCAAACATACAGCCTGGAAGTAACTACTGTCCCACACGAAATCATAAGAAAATGAGCACCAGTCTCTGACGTGTGTTATTTTCCTTTCCTCTCCTCTCCAACAGTGTGAAATTAAGCATCAAAAAGTAGACACAGGGCTTCCCTGGTGGCAGAGTGGTTAAGAATCCACCTGTCAACGCAGGGAACACGGGTTCAATCCCTGGTACGGGAAGATCCCATATGCCTCAGAGTAAGTAAGCCCATGCGCCACAACTACTGAGTCTGCACTCTAGAGCCCATGAGCCACAACTACTGAGCCCACGTGTCACAACTACTGAAGCCCGGGCACCCAGAGCCTGAGCTCTGCAACAAGAGAAGTCACCTCAATGAGAAGCCCGTGCACTGCAACAAAGAGCAGCCCTCACTCACCGCAACTAGAGAAAGCCCGCGTGCAGCAGTGAAGACCCAACACAGCCAAAATTAAATAAATAAATTAATTAATTTTTTTTAAAAAACGTAGGCACAGCCATCTTTGGTGGATGGGGAAGAGTGGTGAGAAGGTTGAATTCCAAGTGGAAAAAAAAAATGAGGCTGGACCAAATGCTCCTGCTTTCCTTGGGGACAAGGGTGAGGAAGAGGAGAGAAAGTTGAGAAAATGACAAGAAAATACCCAAAATAGCAATAAAATGAGCTGCCATTAAAATTTATAGGTATAATTGAAAACAATCAGTTATATCAAAGATCTAAAATCATATACCAATTAACCTTCTGCAAAAGGATCTGAAGGTACAGAGGAACAAAAACAAATGAACTCAGATAAATGCAATTAAGTTGGTGCTACAGTAAAATGCCTCTCCTGAATCCCACAATTACTTCACAGTCTCCAGGGAAAGCAAGAGAAGCCTAGGGCTGGGAGACGAAGGGGTTGCACCCTTTAATAGGACGACAATGTAACGCTAAGTCACAAGCGACCACAGAAGAAGGGAAAAACAACCCAATGCGCTTGAAGATCAAAAGCGGCTCATGTCATTTGAGAGTCACGCTGTAGAAGGGAGGTGAGACCCACAGACAGTGCCAGGAAAAGCAAAGCGAAAACCAAGAGGCATCTAAGGATAGTAAGAGTTCTGTGAATCAGAGACTGCTGGTTCCTGCGGGGCGCAGCAGAGAGGAACCTGGCAGGAAGCGTGACATATGGTAGCGGAGGCTAAGCCAGGCTTGAGAAGAAAATGGGGCGGTGAGAGGATTCAGGGCCAGCTCAGTGCCCCAGCTCTTCCAGCAGAGGCAGCACACTGTACCCAGACAGACCTACCTTCTCTCGAGGAACCACTCTGAAACAAAGGCCGTTATTTGAGCTATCCCTATCCTTTCTTCCAATGCCCCTTGCATTCAAGAATCAGGGCCCTGAGAGTTGACATTATGAACACTTTTCACGTGCAAGCTGTCTCCTCAACACTCAGAGCTAATGCATCCACAGAGGAAACATACATATTTGATCAAAGCCTCCAGAGTTGCCAGCAGGAGACAGGAGTAAAATCTAGAAGAGTCCAAGCATCCTATCTTATCACACATTAAGGCAGTTTACTGGAAAAGCAAGCTATATCACATTCCTTCCTTTCAGTCGCTTTTGGGCAGCAGTGGCCTGCAGGCAGTGGGTTGTTTCTCTAGGCTGGTCTAGGAGAAAGCCGGAAGGGCTGTCAAATAAAGGCTACAAGAAGTCAGATTCTTGGTTGCCATCAGCTCTCTGGGGCTGGGGAATCCAAGGTACCCATGGTCCTACCCAGGTCCACCCTATAAGAAATCTTCAGCAGG
>NW_006773122.1:696737-711305 GCF_000442215.2 Lipotes vexillifer
TCAGCAGGAGAGCTACCCAAGATTAAGGTCAAGGGACAGTCTTTAGTTCCTCAGCTCCAGTGAGTTTTTTCCACGCAGATCCAGGATGCTGAGCTTCCACCCACTGTCCTAGAAGTAACATCAGGAAGACAACTGCAGGTGGTTTGAGGAGGTCCATTCCAGGATGGGCACTAGTCTGATCCCCATGTTTGCTTGGGTAAGGATGCACAGCCTTTTCCCTGTCCTCCTCTTGCTAACAGTTAACCAATAAAGTCATTTCTGACTTTCCATACTATGAGTGCATGCTAGACAACATTCACATCATTCATCCCTAAAGCATTCCATTCTGGTCTAATTAAAAAATCACATAGACCTATCTTTACTCCAAAGACAGAGGCTTGGACTGGATAATTTAAAGAAAGTCCCAGGGAAGTCTCAATATAATAAGGAAAGACGTTTCTTTTCCAAAAAAACAAAAAACAAAAACTTAAACACAGCCAAAAAGAGAAATCTGTGATTCAAGCATTCAATTTGGAAAGAAACTGCAAATCGCCTAGAAATTTAAATTAGATATTACAGACCAATTTATTCAAGGATTCTCTATTCTATCAATTCACAGAATCTTCCAAAAAAAAAAGAGTTTATTTTTATTTTTGAACTTATACCAGTTTTAGCCAAGAGCAAATAAGGTGATATCTTGTCTCTCAACTCACGCTCCTGGGTGTGTGGTCAGGGAAGAGGAATAAAACACAAAGTGATAAGTCAAGCACCTAGGTTAATCAACAGAAATTTTCTAAGAAACATAATTTAGTTAAGACCAACATCCAAAAGTGTTTAGAATAGTATCAAGCAGTCTCAAAATGAAATCCAAGGAATAGACTGTCACATTGGAAACACGATTATTTGAAAAAACAAACAAACATACACCTGCTATCAAAGTAACCTATAGTACTCATTATGCATATGGGTTAAATGGCTCTCTTTTAAACTTTTGCCATATTTCATACGGAATAGTAATTGCGCATGTTTAGCATGAATTATGACCATCGTCATTGCATTTTAGGCCATATCTATAAATAAAGCACCATTTCCATTCCCGTGTCCTTTAGAGCACATCTATAATCAATTCACTCCCTTCATGGACGTGCCTCAACTCTGAAGCTGACACTGCACCCCAAGTTCTCTGCTCACACAGCACTGGCCATTTCACTATGATACAAGTTCTCTCTCATGAAAGCCCTGGCGACCCGGTGCCCTCTGGAAGAAAACAGACAAGGCAATGATCTTGTCCTCTACTCACACGTCAGGCAGACCAGCATGGTGCGTACGGATAGGTCTATCACCAGCTCACAATGCTCAGGCGCACGGGCCACGAAGAAGGGGATGATGATCTCGGCCGGGACATAGAACTGGAGGGCATAGGTGAAGAAGATGCCGATGGAATACAGCAGCTTAACTGACTGGTACAGCCTGCAGAAAGAGCCGAGACACGTTCAGAGGCGGCTCTGCACGCTCATACACCAGCAATGAGAGTGCAAAACAGTCCCAAGGTGATTTGGCCATATCTATCCAAGTTACAAGTGCACGTGTCCTTTGGACAAAAAATTTCAGGTCTAGGGATTTATCTTATAGATATACTTACACATGCACACATAAACTTCATAAAAAATAAGTTGCTGCAGCATTATTTAAGTCTGAAACACTGAAAAGAGTTTAAATGTTAATCAGTGGGGAACTGGCTAAACAGATCATGGCACCCCCATATAACTGCTAAAAAGTAGGAGACAGAACTCCAGGCGCTGATGTGGTACGAGCTCCACGATATATGATGAAGTGAAAAAAGCATGAAGCAGAACAGTGTCGACAGTATGGTACCAACTGTCTAAAAAAGGAAAAAGAGGGAAAAACACTCCTCTTCACACACACATACATGTGATATTCTTACATACACCAAACATCTTCAGGAGGAAACATAAGAAACTGGTAATATGGTTGTCCCTGAAATGGAAAATGGTAAAACTGGGGTCCTGGAGAGGCAAGTGGAAACTTAACATTTTCTGTATGCCCTTTGAACATTTGGAGTCTTTTCCACAGGCATATATCCTTTCAAAAATAAAAACAATTAAAAATACAAGGTGGAGGAGCTTCAAGATGGCAGAAGGGTAAGATGCGGAGATCACCTCCCTCTCCACAAATACGTCAGAAATACATATACATCTGGAACAACTCCTACAAAACATCTACTGAACGCTGGCAGAATACCTCAGACTTCCCAAAAGGCAAGAAACTCCCCCACGTACCTGGGTAGGGCAAAAGAAAAAAGAATAAACAGAGACAAAAGGATAGGGACGGGACCGGCACCAGTGGGAGGGAGCTGTGAAGGAGGAAAGGTTTCCACACACCAGTAAGCCCCTTCGCGGGCGGAGACTGCGGGTGGCGGAGGGGTGGGGGCGAAGCTTCGGAGCCACGAAGGAGAGCGCAGCCACAGGGGTGCGGAGGGCAGAGCGGAGAGATTCCCGCACAGCGGATCGGTGCCGACGGGCACTCACCAGCCCGAGAGGCTTGTCTGCTCACCTGCCGGGGCGGGCGGGGCTGGGAGCTGAGGCTCGGGCTTCGGTGGGAGCGCAGGGAGAGGACTGGGGTTGGCGGCGTGAACGCAGCCTGAAGGGGTTAGTGCACCACGGCTAGCCGGGAGGGAGTCCGGGGAAAAGTCTGGAGCTGCCAAAGAGGCAAGAGACTTTTTCTTCCCTCTTTGTTTCCTGGTGCTCGAGGAGAGGGGATTAAGAGCGCTGCTTAAAGGAGCTCCAGAGACGGGCGCGAGCCGCGGCTATCAACGTGGACCCCAGAGACGGGCAGGAGACGCTAAGGCTGCTGCTGCCGCCACCAAGAAGCATGTGTGCAAACACAGGTCACTATCCACACCTCCCCTCCTAGGAGCCTGTGCAGCCCGCCAATGCCAGGGTCCCGTGATCCAGGGAAAACTACCCCGGGAGGACACACGGCGCACCTCAGGCTTCTGCAACGTCATGGTGGCCTCTGCTGCCGCAGGCTCGCCCCGCATCAGTACCCCTCCCTCCCCCACTGGGCTGAGTGAGCCAGAGCCCCTGAAGCAGCGGCTCCTTTAACCCCGTCCTGTCTCAGCGAAGAACAGACGTGCTCAGGCTACCTACACGCAGAGGCGGGGCCAAATCCAAAGCTGAACCCCGGGAGCTGTGCAAAGAAGAGAAAGGGAGATCTCTCCCAGCAGCCTCAGGAGCAGCGGATTAAATCTCCAGTCAACTTGATGTACCCTGCACCTGTGGAATACCTGAATAGACAACGAATCATCCCAAACTGAGGAGGTGGACTTTGAGAGCAAGATTTATTACTTTTTCCCCTTTTCCTCATTCTGTGAGTGTGTATGTGTATGCTTCTGTATTTGATTTTGTCTGTATAGTTTTGCTTTTACCATTTGTCCTAGGGTTCTATCTGCCTGTTTTTAAATTTTTCCTTTTTAAAATTTTTCCCTTAATAATTTTTTATTTTAATAACTTTATTTTATTTTATTTTATTTTATCTTCTTTCTATCTTTCTTTCTATTTTTTCTCCCTTTTATTCTGAGCCGTGTGGATGAAAAGCTCTTGGTGCTCCAGCCAGGAGTCAGTGCTGTCTGTGCCTCTGAGGTGGGAAAGCCAACTTCAGGACACTGGTCCACAGCCTCCCAGCTCCACATAATATCAAACGGCAAAAATCTCCCAGAGATCTCCATCTCAACACCAACACCCAGCTTCACTCAACGACCAGCAAGCTACAGTGCTGGACACCCTATGCCAAACAACTAGCAAGACAGGAACACAACCCCACCCATTAGCAGAGAGGCTGCCTAAAATCATAATAAGGCCACAGACATCCCAAAACACACTACCAGACGTGGACCTGCCCACCAGAAAGACAAGATCCAGCCTCATTCACCAGAACACAGGCACTAGTCCCCTCCACCAGGAAGCCTACACAACCCACTGAACCAACCTTAGCCACTGGGGGGCAGACACCAAAAACAACGGGAACTACAAACATGCAGTCTGCAAAAAGGAGACCCCAAACACAGTAAGATAAGCAAAATGAGAAGACGGAAAAACACACAGCAGATGAAGGAGCAAGATAAAAACCCACCAGACCTCACAAATGAATAGTAAATAGGCAGTATACCTGAAAAAGAATCCATAATAATGATAGTAAAGATGATCCAAAATCTTGGTAATAGAATAGACAAAATGCAAGAAACATTTAAGAAGGACCTAGAAGAACTAAAGAGCAAACAAACAATGATGAACAACACAATAAATGAAATAAAAATTCTCTAGAAGGGATCAATAGCAGAATAACTGAGGCAGAAGAACGGGTAAGTGGCCTGGAAGATAAAATAGTGGAAATAACTACTGCAGAGCTGAATAAAGAAAAAAGAATGAAAAGAACTGAGGACACTCTCAGAGACCTCTGGGACAACATTAAATGCACCAACATTTGAATTATAGGGGTCCCAGAAGAAGAAGAGAAAAAGAAAGGGACTGAGAAAATATTTGAGGAGATTAGAGTTGAAAACTTCCCTAATATGGGAAAGGAAATAGTTAATCAAGTCCAGGAAGCACAGAGAGTCCCATACAGGATAAACCCAAGGAGAAACATGCCAAGACACATATTAATCAAACTATCAAAAATTAAATACAAAGAACATATATTAAAAGCAGCAAGGGAAAACCAACAAATAACACACAAGGGAATCCCCATAAGGTTAACAGCTGATCTTTAAGCAGAAACTCTGCAAGCCAGAAGGGAGTGGCAGGACATATTTAAAGTGATGAAGGAGAAAAACCTACAACCAACATTACTCTACCAGCAAGGATCTCATTCAGATTTGATGGAGAAATTAAAACCTTTACAACAAGCAAAAGCTAAGAGAATTCGGCACCACCAAACCAGCTTTACAACAAATGCTAAAGGAACTTCTCTAGGCAGGAAACACAAGAGAAGGAAAAGACCTACAATAACAAACCCAAAACAATTAAGAAAATGGGAATAGGAACATATGTATCAATAATTACCTCAAATGTAAATGGATTAAATGCTCCAACCAAAAGACATAGACTGGCTGAATGGATACAAAAACAAGACCCGTATATATGCTGTCTACAAGAGACCCACTTCAGGCCTAGGGACACATACAGACTGAAAGTGAGGGGATGGAAAAAGATATTCCATGCAAATGGAAATCAAAAGAAAGCTGGAGTAGCAATTCTCATATCAGACAAAATAGGCTTTAAAATAAAGACTATTACAAGAGACAAAGGACACTACATCATGATCAAGGGATCGATCCAAGAAGAAGATATAACAATTGTAAATATTTATGCACCCAACATAGGAGCACCTCAATACATAAGGCAAATACTAACAGCCAAAAAAGGGGAAATCGACAGTAACACATTCATAGTAGGGGACTTTAACACCCCACTTTCACCAATGGACAGATCATCCAAAATGAAAATAAATAAGGAAACACAAGCTTTAAATGAGACATTAAACAAGGAGGACTTAATTGATATTTATAGGACACTCCATCCAAAAACAACAGAATACACGTTCTTCTCAAGCGATCATGGAACATTCTCCAGGATAGATCATATCCTGGGTCACAAATCAAGCCTCGGAAAATTTAAGAAAAATGAAATTGTATCAAGTATCTTTTCTGACCACAGTGCATTGAGACTAGATATCAATTACAGGAAAAAATCTGTAAAAAAAATACAAGCACATGGAGGCTAAACAATACACTATTTAATAACCAAGAGATCACTAAAGAAATCAAAGAGGAAATCAAAAAATACCTAGAAACAAATGACAATGAAAAAATGATGACCCAAAACCTATGGGATGCAGCAAGAGCAGTTCTAAGAGGGAACTTTATAGCTATACAAGCGTACCTTAAGAAACAAGAAACATCTCAAAAAAACAACCTAACCTTACACCTAAAGCAATCAGAGAAAGAAGAACAAAAAAACCGCAAAGTTCGCAGAAGGAAAGAAATCATAAAGATCAGATCAGAAATAAATGAAAAAGAAATGAAGGAAACGATAGCAAAGAGCAATGAAAGTAAAAGCTGGTTCTTTGAGAAGATAAACAAAATTGATAAACCATTAACCAGACTCATCAAGAAAAAAAGGGAGAAGACTCAAATCAATAGAATTAGAAATGAAAAAGGAGAAGTAACAACTGACACTGCAGAAGTACAAAGGATCATGAGAGATTACTACAAGCAACTCTATGCCAATAAAATGGACAACCTGGAAGAAATGGACAAATTCTTAGAAATGCACAACCTGCCGAGACTGAACCAGGAATAAACAGAAAATATGAACAGATCAATCACAAGCACTGAAATTGAAACTGTGATTAAAAATCTTCCAAAAAACAAAAGCCCAGGACCAGATGGCTTCACAGGTGAATTCTATCAAACATTTAGAGAAGAGCTAACACCTATCCTTCTCAAACTCTTGCAAAATACAGCAGAGGGAGGAATACTCCCTAACTCATTCTATGAGGCCACAAGCACCCTGATACCAAAACCAGACAAAGATGTCACAAAGAAAGAAATCTACAGGCCAATATCACTGATGAACATAGATGCAAAAATCCTCAACAAAATACTAGCAAACAGAATCCAACAGCACACTGAAAGGATCATACACCATGGTCGAGTGGGGTTTATCCCAGAAATGCAAGGATTCTTAAATATACGAAAATCAATCAATGTGATACACCATATTAACAAACTGTAGGAGAAAAACCATATGATCATGTCAATCGATGCAGAGAAAGCTTTTGACAAATTAAACACCCATTTATGATTAAAACCCTGCAGAAAGTAAGGATAGAGGGAACTTTCCTCAACATAATAAAAGCCATATATGACAAACCCACAGCCAACATTGTCCTCAATGGTGAAAAACAGAAACCATTTCCACTAAGATCAGGAACAAGACAAGGTTGCCCACTCTCACCACTATTATTCAACATAGTTATGGAAGTTTTAGCCACAGCAATCAGAGAAGAAAAGGAAATAAAAGGAATCCAAATCGGAAAAGAAGAAGTAACACTGTCACTCTTTGCAGATGACTCTGCAGATGACATGATCCTATACATAGAGAATCCTAAAGATGCTACCAGAAAACTACTAGAGCTAATCTGGTAAAGTACTAGGATAGAAAATTAATGCACAGAAATCTCTGCATTCTTATACACTAATGATGAAAAATCTTAAAGAGAAATTAAGAAAACACTCCCATTTACCACTGCAAGTAAAAGAGTAAAATATCTAGGAATAAACCTACCTAAGGAGATAAAAGACCTGTATGCAGAAAATTATAAGACACTGATGAAAGAAATTAAAGATGATACAAATAGATGGAGAGATATACCATGTTCTTGGATTGGAAGAATCAACATTGTGAACATGACTCTACTACCCAAAGCAATCTACAGATTCAATGCAATCCCTATCAAACTACCACTGGCATTTTTCACAGAACTAGAACAAAAACTTTCACAATTTGTATGGAAACACAAAAGACCCTGACTAGGGCTTCCCTGGTGGCACAGTGGTTGAGAGTCTGCCTGCCGATGCAAGGGACACAGTTTCGTGCCCTGGTCCAGGAAGATCCCACATGCCGTGGAGTGGCTGGGCCCGTAAGCCATGGCCGCTGAGCCTGCGTGTCTGGAGCCTGTGCTCCACAACGGGAGCACATATGGTCACCTTATCTTTGATAAAGGTGGCAGGAATATACAGTGGAGAAAGGACAGCCTCTTCAATAAGTGGTGCTGGGAAAATTGGATAGGTACATGTAAAAGTATGAGATTAGATCACTCCCTAACACCATACACAAAAATAAGCTCAAAATGGATTAAAGACCTAAATGTAAGGCCAGAAACTATCAAACTCTTAGAGGAAAACATAGGCAGAACACTCTATGACATAAATCACAGCAAGATCCTTTTTGACCCACCTCCTAGAGAAATGGAAATAAAAACAAAAATAAACAAATGGGACCTAATGAAACTTAAAAACTTTTGCACAGCAAAGGAAACCATAAACAAGACCAAAAGACAACCCTCAGAATGGGAGAAAATATTTGCAAATGAAGCAACTGACAAAGCCAAAATTTACAAGCAGCTCATGCAGCTCAATATCAAAAAAACAAGCAACCCAATCCAAAAATGGGCAGAAGACCTAAATAGACATTTCTCCAAAGAAGATATACAGATTTGCCAACAAACACATGAAAGGATGCTCAACATCATTAATCATTAGAGAAATGCAAATCAAAACTACAATGAGATATCATCTCACACCTGTCAGAATGGCCATCATCAAAAAATCTACAAACAATAAATGCTGGAGCAGGTGTGGAGAAAAGGGAACCCTCTTATACTGTTGGTGGGAATGTAAATTGATACAGTCACTATGGAGAACAGTATGGAGGTTCCTTAAAAAACTAAAAATAGAACTACCATACGACCCAGCAATCCCACTACTGGGCATATACCCTGAGAAAACCATAATTCAGAAAGAGTCGTGTACCAAAATGTTCATTGCCCCTCTATTTACAATAGCCAGGACATGGAAGCAACCTAAGTGTCCATCAACAGATGAATGGATAACGAATATGTGGCACATATATACAGTGGAATATTACTCAGCCATAAAAAGAAACAAAATTGAGTTATTTGTAGTGAGGTGGATGGATCTAGAGTCTGTCATACAGAGTGAAGTAAGTCAGAAAGAGAAAAACAAATACCATATGCCAACACATATATATGGAATCTAAGAAGAAAAAAAAAAAAGGTCAGGAAGAACCTAGGGGCAAGATGGGAATAAAGACACAGATCTACTAGAGAATGGACTTGAGGATATGGGGAGGGGGAAGGGTAAGCTGTGACAAAGTGAGAGAGTGGCATGGACATGTATACACTACCAAATGTAAAATAGCTAGCTAGTGGGAAGCAGCCGCATAGCACAGGGAGATCAGCTCGGTGCTTTGTGACCACCTAGAGGGGTGGGATAGGGAGGGAGGGAGATGCAAGAGGGAAGAGATATGGGAACATATGTATATGTATAACTGCTTCACTTTGTTATAAAGCAGAAACCAACACACCATTGTAAAGCAATTATATTCCAATAACGATGTTATAAAAAAAAAGTGCAATGTAACTCCACAAGCCTATTTATATCCTTCCCATCCAACTCAGTGCTCCCTAGAATCAGACAGTGACCACACAGGGCAACAGGCAGGATCAAAATCCATCTTTCCATTCCACTACGGTTACTATCCTACTACTGCTTCATGGGTAGCTTCTTAGGGAGACTGCTGACTCCCCATGGGACATCTCTATCTTATCCCAGGCCTAGGACTGTGCAGAGGAGTAAAAAGGTCTGATCAATAAGTATTCACAGATCTGACTTGATCATTCAAGGGAAGGACACTGCCCCTAAGCAAAGCTCCACTTCAAATAAGACGGTCACGCGTTATGAATCGAGAAACACGGACCTCCCTCCCTCGGAAATCTATTTAAAAGTTGTGATTATATTGTGCTTGATGCATACTGAATTCCTCTGTGGTCGAAATTAATACCTAGAAGATGTTCTAATGCTATGAGCAGAACATCCTAGGAGAAACTGAGACTGACAAAACATCTTACTTGTTCCAAGAAGAGATGATAAAAATCCTTGGGGAAAAAACCAGCTAGTGGCTCTATAATTAAACTCAGTGCAGCACCAAAGCCTTCTGGAGTGCTGGCAAGTCTAGAATCAGGATAGTCACCTGCTGGGATGGCCAAATAAATCACACCCGAATGGAGGCAGAAAGATTAGGGTAGCTGGGTTTGAAACATCAGAGGAAAGAAGACAGATGCTCAGCTATGGCTTCAGATTATGTGGGCTGCTTCTGCGGCCCCTGATCCACTTATCTTCACTTATGCGAGCTGCCACCTGACTCTTCTCTCTCCAAAGGGCAGGAACATTTGGAAATTTTAAAGCAGGCATCAGAGGGAAAGTGAAAGACTTTCAGAAAACAAAAGCCCATTTCAGGGCTACCACTTGGCTGGCCATACAGCAAACCTAGTCCCCCAAAGCCCTGCTGATTAGGGTGTCCTGTGTGAAACCCTGATACTCCTGAAAAGATGTTTTTCTCAGTTTTCTCAATCTGTCCTTGTACAATGCCTCACTGATCAGAGCTCTAAAACCAGACTGGCTTGAGAGGTTATTCTGATCCCTAGGGCATTCGACAAGCTTCTCAGAATCTGCTCACGGCTGCTCTCTGCAATGAAACTGTAATCTTCCGAAAAGAACTGCTGCTGAAGACACACCCTGTGACATCTACCTTTTTAGGAAGCATTTCAGTGTGTCTCAGTGCTTCTCTACAATACAGCAACCATGACTTAGGGAAAATGAGATACAGAAGGGTTCCCAAGCATCCCGGGCCCACGGTGAGAGGCTCCATCTGCACCTGCACATGGAGCAGGTGACAGCCATGGGACAGGCACAGCAGAAGCTGGGAACCAGGCAGGTTTGCCCTCCTCTTTCTCCGTCTATTTAGAATGGTTCAAGGTCAATGGACTGGATGCTTGACCATTCTGGGCTCAGATCTCCGGGGAGAAATGGCACCATCAGTCAGGGGATCGGCCAATCCATGCAGCATCCATTTCCATCGGAATGACTCACCCAAAGCATAAAGCTCTTGCAGCATCCTACTTCTCCATAGTGCCAATACAGTATTAGAAAGCTCACACACATCTTTTGCTCTTCATGACAATCCTGGCAGAAATGACTATTCTTATTTCCCAGAAAGGGGAACTGAGGCAGTGAGAAGCTGTGATCTGTCCAAGGCCGTACAGCTGGGACACAGCAGATCACCTCTATCCTCTGTGCCCCACTGGCTTCCTGGTAACCTCTCCTCATTTATGAATGCCTCACAGTCTCAGCACTTAGTCCTCCTTTTCATTCAAAAACTTTTCACTGGGTTTTGATCATACGCCAGGCATTGTGCCAGGCGGGGGCTTGGAGTAAAATGAACAACTGGACAGTTACTGCCCTCAGAGCTTACAGTGTAGGGAGATCACAGTACAGGTAAACAGACAACTACAACACAATGGGAGAAGGATTAGGACAGGATCCTCACGGGACTCCAGGGCAGCAGAGAGGAGGGCCACTGACCCAGACTTGAAGTTGCTGCGGCTGAGACATCAGAGACGTTTCTCAAACAGAGTGACGCCCAGGCTGAGTCCTCCTCACTGAGAAGGAATAAGGCAGGGGTGGGGCTAGAGCCTGAGTGGCCCTGACTGTACCTGAAGGTTTCCTCTTTATCATAAGAACTAAAGGAAGCCTTTGAGCCTTCTCAATGGGGAAGTGCATGAGGGCACTAAGGGTTAGATGGCTCACACGGGTAACAGGAGGAGAAAAGATGTGGAGAGAGAGTCAGACCCAGGCAGGGAAACCAGCCAAAAGGCTTACTGGGCAGCCAAGGAGGGATGGTGCTAGGCTGGGGGCTGGTGGCAAGTGAGAGTTCAAGTGAAATGGGCTGGGGCTTCCCTGGTGGCACAGTGGTTAAGAATCCGCCTGCCAGTGCCAGGGACATGGGTTCGAGCCCTGGTCTGTGAAGATCCCACATCCCGTGGAGCAACTAAGCCCGTGCGCCACAACTACTGAGCCTGTGCTCTGGAGCCCGCAAGCCACAACTACGGAAGCCCGTGTGCGTAGAGCCCGTGCTCCGCAGCAAGAGGAGCCACCGCAGTGAGAAGCCCGCGCACCGCAATGAAGAGTAGCCCCCGCTCGCCGCACCTAGAGAAAGCCTGCCCACAGCAACGAAGACCCAACGCAGCCAAAAATAAATAAATAAAATAATTTTTTTTAAAAAGTGAAGTGGGCTGATTTAAGAGATAGGGAGGAGGAAAAATACACATTCTGACCCTCATTAATTTTTTTAAAAACCCAGTGCTCCCAGGCTTCCATCCTCCCCAACATACCAACAGTTGGGCAGGTTGAGGGTTATGCTCCCTTGGATGTTAGCTCCAAATTGCAGGTACCCCAGACACCCCAGGCTGATGTAGAGGACAGTGATGATAGCCATTCCCACATAGAGGATGAGCGAGAACTTCCGGGGATCCTTCATTTTGTTTTCAAGGGGCAGAACCTAGGAGAGTAGTGAGAGAAGAGAAAGCATAGAATAAAGCAACATTAATGGCCAATGACAACAACAAAGTAATATTCTCAGAAAAAAGTAACTTCTCTATCCCCAAATTTCCCCAAAGCACATCTGTCCTTGACTAGACAGACAAATGCAAGCTGTTCCTCATTAGTTACGCTTGCCAAGCTGGAGGAGCTCTGGAGCCTGCTGTCTAAGCAGGAAGTCCCAGGAGGTAAGGGCGGGCAGGCCCAGAAGCCAGGATTCCTGGCACAGGCTGGTTCTTTGCCTCCGGCTACAAGATCCCTGTGGGCTAGGAGTGCTGTTTGCTCCTCAAATGCAGGTGGCATGGCACCCAGGAGGCCCTCTCGCATCATGCCCACCCAGCGCAACAAGGAAGAGACACGGGTGGTGGCCCAAGCCAGCTGTACCTCACCTGAAATCACAGCTCTACTAACCTGTCCCAAGAATGCAAAATGCAGGTCAGGGAAAACTGCCACTCCAGTTCCCAGAAACTGTTTCCTTACCTCAAAAGGGGTGGGCACTAGCAGTGACAAGTGAAATCTCCAAGTTAGAGAAACCGAGAGGACCCTGGAGATTGAGGCTCGTGGAGATGTATAACAAAACCCAGTTTCCAGACTCCTGTTTCAAACCACTGATCCTCACGGCCTTCTCCCTCACGGCAGAGGACATTTTTTTTTTTTTATTAAATTTATTTATTTTATTTTTGCTTGCGTTGGGTCCTTGCCGCTGCACGCGGGCTCTCCCCAGCTGTGGCGTGCGGGCCTCTCATTGTGGTGGCCTCCCCTGTTGTGGAGCATGGGCTCCAGGTGCATAGGCTGCAGTAGTTGTGGCATGCAGCCTCAGTAGCTGTGGCTCGCAGGCTCTAGAGCGCAGGCTCAGTAGCTGTGGCACCCGGGCCTAGTTGCTCCACAGCATGTGGGATCCTCCCGAACCAGGGCTCAAACCCGTGTCCCCTGAATTGGTAGGCGGACTCCCAACCACTGCACCATCAGGGAAGCCCAGGACTTTCTTTAACATTAGCCAAAGCTAAGGAAAGCCCCCCTTTTTTTTAATACTTTAAATTTTTATTATGAAAATTTTCTTTTAAAACATTTAAGTATAGTTGACTTACAATGTTGTGTTTAATTTCTGCTGCACAGCAAAGTAACTCAGTCATACATATATATATTCTGTTTCATATTCTTTTCCATTATGATTTATCACAGGATATTGAATACAGTTCCCTGTGCTATATAGTAGGACCTTGTTGTTTATCCATCCTATATGTAATAGTTTGCATTTGCTAATCCCAAGCTCTCAATCCTTCCCTACCCCCGACCCCCTGGCAACCACAAGTCTGTTCTCTCTATTTGTGAGTCCGTTCTTGTTTTGTAGATATATTTGTTTGGGTCGTATTTCAGATTCTACATATAAGTGATATCAGATGATTCTTGTCTTTCTCTTTGTTACTTCATTTAGTATGATAATCTCTAGTTGCATCCACATTGCTGCAAATGGCATTATTTCATTCTTTTCAATGGCTGAGTAATATTCCATTGTGTGTGTGTGTGTGTGTGTGTGTGTGCGCGCGCGCGCGCATGCCACATCTTCTTTATTCATTCATCTGTCAGTGGACATTTAGGTTGCTTCCATGTCTTGATTATTGTGAATAGTGCTGCTATGAACACAGGGGTGCATGTATCTTTTCAAATTATAGTTTTTTCTGGGTAGATGCTCAGGAGTGGAATTGCTGGATCACATGGCAACTCTATTTTTAGGTTTTTGTTTCAATAAATTTATTTTTATTATTTATTTATTTATTTATTTAGGCTGTGCTGGGTCTTCGTTGCGGCGTGTGGGCTTCTCTAGGTGCGATGCACCGGCTCTAGAGTGTGCAAACTCAGTAGTTGTGGCGTGTGGGCTTAGTTGCGGTATGTGGGATGTTAGTTCCCTGACCAGGGATCGAACCCGCATTGGAAGCGAGGAGTCTTAACCGCTGGACTGCCAGGGAAGTCCCTACTTTTAGTTTTTTGAGGAAACCTCCATACTGTTAGGAAAGGCCCTTAATGAAGGCTGGTTCGTATAGGGACAGGGAAAATAGCAAGTGTGACTGTGACAACCTTCACGATCTGCTGTCAACGGCCCCTGGCTGGTCTGACTCCCTAAACGTGACTCAGGCAACATCAAACTGCCCCCGCCGCCGCCCCCCATCCCAACTGTCTTTGATCTTGTCATTATGCTCATTTTCCTTGAGGGCCTGCGGCCACCAGGCAGAGCAGGTCTGAGCCAGACACACCCGGCGAGCCAGCTGCAGGCCTGGGGCTCTGGGGCGTATCACTGCTCTGTATCTCCAACTGGCCCTCAGCAACACCCC
>NW_006773122.1:711315-721017 GCF_000442215.2 Lipotes vexillifer
ACCCCACCAGTTCAAGGGGCTCAAGCTTCAGTTGATCTACATCCAATGAGAAACAGTTTCTAAGCTTTCCTTTGGTTTCTTTCTATGGAGAGTCTCAGGAGCCAGAGGGCAGGGTGCCCATCTCCTCCAGCCCGGCCAGCCCAGACCAATGGTGCAGAAACAGAGAGCACGGGAAACCCCAGTGAGTCCACTGCTCTTACCAGGCATGCCCAACAGCCCTCAGATCCAAACTAACAGTCAAAACAGCAGTGTCTCTATTGTAAAAAGAGAAAACATGGACAAATCTTGAAGTAACAGATAATGACGATTACAGAATCACTCTGTATCCAAGCCTCAGCTAATGAAATGAAGCAAAGAACAATTTCTGCCCTGTGCTGTTAGGGGAAACTGACAAATGCAGTACAACGTTGCTAAAGAAACCTGGGCATCTTTCCGCACTCACTCGGCCTCTTCTTTCCAGTCCCGAGTGCTCGGGACCTCTTTCTCCTGCTATAATACAGGCCCCTTCAGGCCTCTGCCCCAGCAGCTGGGAAACCATATATGTCTGTGAATCACGATGAGACATTCTGGGGCTTCCCTGGTGGTGCAGGGGTTAAGAATCTGCCTGCCAATGAAGGGGACATGGGTTCGAGCCCTGGTCTGGGAAGAACCCAAATGCCACGGAACAACTAAGCCCGCGAGCCACACTACTGAGCCCGCGCTCTAGCGCCCGCGAGCCACGACTACTGAAGCCCACATGCCTAGAGCCCATGTTCCACAACAAGAGAAGTCACCGCAGTGAGAAGCCAGCGCACAGCAACGAAGAGTAGCCCCCGCTTGCCGCAACTAGAGAAAGCCCGCGCGCAGCAACGAAGACCCAATGCAAAGATTAAATAAATAAATAAATTTATTTAAAAAAAAAAAAAGATGAGACATTCTTCTTGGGCAATGAGAAGCCCCAAGAGTAAGCACAGGGAAAGGTTCAAAACCTCAGGACAACCACGTACACACAATCACTCGAAAAGCCTCCTCCATGTTGTTAGACCCTCACGTTCCAAGGACACCACCTGGGCAATTCCTCAAATTGTGACAAAAAATGTCCAGCTTCTAGGTTTTCTTAAAAGTGTATAAGGTGACAGGACAATCAAATGGGGACAAAAAGATATTCCATGAAAGAAGGGTCTTCCCATTTCCTAAGCCCTAGGCCAGCAGAGCTAATAACTTTCTTCAGAGAATACTGGACCTTTATTATGAAAAACACAAAAACCAAAATAGGTACACCTGAGTGACAGATCCCTCCCTTTAGGAGAAGAATTTGGTGGAATCACGGCACCAACACGGGGAAGCTGAGCTAGGAGTAAAGGCTACTCATTTATACAAGGAAAATACAGCTCAACAGTGTTCCAGGGCAGAAAATTCGTTCATATGTTTATTGATTTAACAATAAAATCAATAGTATTATTAATGAAAATAAAAAGTACTTAATGCTCACCATATGTCAGAGACCATACAAAGCACTTTACACGTATCTCGTTTAATCCTAACAACTACTAAACATTAAGCCCACTTTTCAGAAGCAAACAATGAAGGCTCTGAGCAGGCGAGTCCTTGCACAAGGTCACACAGCTACTCTCTGGCAGAGCCGGGACTCACCCCAAGTCAGTCTGAATCTAGACCCTGTGTTCAGAATTGCCCTGCACTGCTGCTTACTGCACTCACAGGAGATGAGTGTGCAACAGAGAGGGCTTGAAGGGAAACATTCTCAAATTACATACAACTTACTTCCAAAACCTGGAGCTGGGAAACTTCAGTGGAGTCTTTGAAACGCTGTTCATTAGCTGGCCAAATAAGACTCAGAAGATGATTTCTAATAGCATTTCCTCAGCATTCCTTAAAGCAGACCTCAAGGACACTGAGGGCACCAGAGAATCACAGCGCAACTCTTACCATTCCGATGCCTTCGAATGCAAAAATGGCCGTGCCAAAGAACAGAGGGTAGGTCTGCCAGGATGCCACCAAGGGGAGGAATCTGGGGTCTGGGATATCCTGAAAGAGAGAAAAAAAAAACAGAGCAAAGGCTATATAGAGATTCATGATTTCAACCCCATCATCAGACAGGTCAAACCTTTCCTAAGTTTGGGACAGGTGATTTGGGGTCATTTATAGCCTTTCTTTTTTTTCCCCATCGCTGAGAAAACCCTACTTGCTTTGGGGAAAGACTAGCCCAAAGTACCATTAAAAACTCAAATGTTGGGACTTCCCTGGTGGCGCAGTGGTTAAGAATCCGCCTGCCAACGCAGCGGACGTGGGTTCAGTCCCTGGTCTGGGAAGATCTCACATGCCACGAGCAACTAAGCCCGTGCCCCGCAACTACTGAGCCTGCGCTCTAGAGCCCGCAAGCCACAACTACTGAAGCCCGTGCACCTAGAGCCCCTGCTCCGCAGCAAGAGAAGCCACTGCAATGAGAAGCCCGCGCAGCACAACGAAGAGTAGCCCTTGCTCGCCGCAACTAGAGAAAAGCCCGCACGCAGCAACAAAGACCCAATGCAGCCAAAACTAAAAAAATTAATTTATTATTAAAAAACCCTCAAATGTTAGAGACTGCATAAAAAGAATCATGTTCTTTCACTAGGTAATCCCATCCCCAGAAATATAATCTAAGTAGGAAAAAGATGATGAAAATATGAAAAAAGTTGAGCAAGGCTTTTTAACAGTAAGTGATAACAACCTAAATGCTCCCAAACATCTGAACAGGTAGTTTAATGCACACCCAATAGACCACAGAATATGATGCACTATTTAAAAAGTAAAGAGTGGGATAACTAAGTAGTACATGAAAACTGCTTATAAAATAGTAATGAGAAAAATATTTTTAAAATTTATATATTCACCATGATACAACTACATAAACACTCCACACAGATAAAGCTGGAGGGAAAGGTGGTAGATTTTTAGATGAGCACTTTCTCTTTTTTTCTCTACTTCCCTTTCTCTCTTTTTTCAAAAATTCTGTAAATCAACACTTGGAAAATATTTTTGATAGGCACATGACAGGAGTATCGGCACATATGGGGAAAAAAATAGCAAAAACAGCATTTTAAAAAGAAGGCAAATAAAAACCAAGGCACTTGATAACTGCAGGTACAATGTAAGCATGTACCCACCTGGCTGACTAATGGGCAAGAGTCCCCAGTTATGGACAGTATTGAAGGAGCAGGACTCAGGGGAGACAGAAGCTACCATCCTTTCAGAATTTGGCCTTTAGATTTGAAAATGACTTTAAAACTGCCTTTTACAATCTTTTAAAACTGATTTCCCTAAAGAGGTCTCTGGAGAGATATGGGGAATGTTCTAACAGTGTGATGGAATAATATCAGAGAGCAAAAAAGAGATCTACTATTCCTCTCTGTAACAGGCTTCTCTTTGAAAGATTTCAAAGCAATTATATTATAGTCTTCCTAAGATAAAAAGGATTTTTTAAATGCTTTCTTTTTTTTTTTTTTTCTGAGCCCCTGCTAAGAAATCAGTTAGATCTCTCATAAGAAGCACTTCAGGGACTTCCCTGGTGATGCAGTGGTTAATAATCCACCTGCCAGGGGACACAGATTCAATCCGTGGTCCAGGAAGATCCCACATGCCGCAGAGCAACTAAGCCCGTGTGCCACACCTACTGAGCCTGTGCTCTAGAGCCTGCGCTCCACAACTACTGAAGCCTGCCTGCCCTAGAGCCCATGTGCCGCAACTACTGAAGCCTGCATGCTCTAGGGCCTGCATGCCGCAACAACTTAGCCTGCGTGCTGCAACTACTGAAGCTCGTGCGCCTAGAGCCTGTGCTCCGCAACAAGAGAAGCCACCGCAATGAGAAGCCTGCACACCGCAAAGAAGAGTAGCCCCTGCTTGCCACAACTAGAGAAAGCCTGCACGCAGCAATGAAGACCCAACGCAGCCAAAAAAGAAAAAAGAAAAAAGAAGCACTTCAGTTCCTAGAATGAAGACAAGACTCATAAATATTTTTGTTCTTTGATGAAATACGAGGGTGAGATCACCCCGTAATTATCCCTGAGTCACAGTGTAACTAAAGTTCCTGAAAACAGGAGGTTAGTGGATCTGTTGGTTAATGGATGACTACTGCCCAGAGTCATATATCAGATCGGGCTGAGATATCAGAGGGGGAATTTCAAAATACATATCTGGGGATACCGGTGTGAATGAGACCAGCAGAAGGAATTTATAATTCTACATACATAGTGACTGCTACTGCCTTACACCCCAACGAATTAAACTTGGGAAAAAACTTTCATTTACAAAGAAATGTACAAATTAAAATCGGCCCACTTGCAATATATTATCTCCTCATTTGTACCACATTATCATATAATTGTAACAGCTTTTTGAAAAAATGCTGTTAAATGTACATAAGGATTGTCAGATGTACTCCAATTTTGGAAACGTTATTAACTGTGAAAAAATACATCTCGGAATCAAGGCTATCCCTGGCAGCCCAGTGGTTAGGACTCCAAGCTCTCACTGCCATGGCCCGGGTTCAGTCCCTGGTCAGGGGACCTAAGATCCCACAAGCTGTGCGATGCGGCCAAAGAAAAAAGAATTAAGGATATGCTGTGATAACACATTTATTGGATTTATTGGGAGCCCTTCTGGGCAAGGCACTCTGCTCAGAACTGTGCCATTTGTCATGCACATGATGAAGACAGCTGCTCGGGTGGAAGGCATCAGGCAACTTCCTACAATGGCACGAGCCTGAGGCACAAGAGCATCGGTCATGTACAGGCTCGCGTTTAGGTGAAAATTCAGGAACTTTGGACAGCAGGAGGAAATATCAAGGTAAAGGGGGTAAAATGCCAAGATGGGACAGAGCTAACAGCAACAACAAAAACAACCCAGAGGGACATCTTTAGCTGTGTACCACATCGAAATGAAGCTCCTGGACACACAGCCGGACCCGGGCAGATAGCACTATCAGATCACAGCCTACCTCCTGGCTGAGCCCAGAGACAGGCTCAGAATTGCTCTCGGGAAGTCAGCAGGGCTGCCTCATCCAAAAGCGCAGGTTGTACGAGGCACAGACAATGCCCTGGATGGACACTACTTTCAGGGGGGACTGAGATGCTATGGAACCCATATTCCCATCCCAGCCCTCTGATCACAGCAACGAACACAGTCCAACAACCTGCAGTGGTTTGAAATTAAATGCGGTGTCTACGTGAGCTGGCATCACCCGTTTTTGTCTTTAACGTTCACCGCAGTGTGTCCTAGGCACTGACTGAGATCTCTAATTACAAAGTTAAATCATACATTTGTTTACCCTTGCTTGTTTTAACTTCATTGGCCAGATAGGGGAAGAAACTCTCTGGAAATTGTCATTCATGTGTTCACAGGTCCTCTTTCCAGTCCCATAAAAAAATGGGACATGGACAGCTGTCTATTTTATGCGTTAGAAAATAGTTCTGCTTAGATCCTTGGCTAGTTTGATTTGGTATTCTTGCACCTTGACTGCTAGTAAGAATATTGCAAGGCTTTTTATAAAGGATATCACTTACATTACTAGAACCATAAAAGATAACTAAAATAAAGCTATAAACAAAATTATGAATAAAATATATATAATGAAGACATATACTTACATGATTATTATATGTAAATTATACATTTTAAATCTTTTTGTATTGTTTTTGCAATACGTTTTTTTTGTTGTTTGTCTATTGCTATTTATGATGTTTGAAATGGTAAAAAGCACCCAGAATAAAAATTTGTATTCAAAAAAAAAAAAGAAAATAGTTCTGCAGGAGAAGAGTCAATATCTGCCATCCACCTGACTTACTGGGAGAAGGAAATACCAGTAAATGTTCACTGACTACACTGTTAGTCTAAATTCATTATGTCATTTCCTCAGTCCAGGAAGTCCTTGTATTTTATGACCCACTGTTTTCCCAGAAACGTCATCAGGGGGTAACCGGGTCACTGTTAAGCAGACTGTGAAAATGAGGTAATGTTCACCTGTCAGACTGAGCCAAATTTAAAAGATTGATACAATGTGGCTAGAAGGGGTTGCTTACAAACTGTGGAAGGGAGTCAATGTGAAATTGGTAAATAGCTTTTGGAAAAAGCAAGTTGGCAATATAAAAAATTCTACAGTGCACACTGTCTAGCAACTGCGTCTCTAAGCACCTCTAGATGCTTATCTTGGAGAAGTATCTATACATGTCCACAAAAAGGAAGGCATACGAATATCCACTGTCATAATACTAAATGACACTACAGATGATACATGACTTGACAGGCTACAAAACTACAGCACGTCTATTCTCTGAGATACTATTTAGCAATTAAAAAGAATGAGATAAAACCAGGCATATCAGCATGGTAGGCTTTCTGAGATATTGTCAAAGAAAAAAAGCAAGGCAGATGAACACTACATGTCATAATTTTTTAAATTATGTTAAAAAAACCCCACAAAACCAATTTTTGCTTCATGTATTTCTCTACATAGGAATACAGTGCGTAAATGCATTCGCAGGACCTAGAAACACACACAGAGGGCCCCAGAGTGGAGGAGACTGAGGGTGGAGACAGAGTGTTCAAAAGGTACTTGTGTTGTCTGTATTTTCGTAAGTATGTATTGATGAGTTATTTGGGGAATTACATTTACATACCTTTTTTTAAAGTTACTCTTTTATTCACATGCTTTCACTGTCTCCTTTTCTCAAGTCTTGGCAAATGTCTATAATCAACCAGTGTTTAGGGGCACACTTTCCTCAGCCTGATCTTCTAACCATCTATATCCAGATGTTCTCTCCTGCACCTCCCCACAGACCTGCCCACATGGGCTATGTGAGGTGGAATAATCACCAGATTTACAGTTCTGACAAATAAATATAAAACTGGAGTGGTAAGGAATTACTTACTATTTGAATAAATATAAAACTGGGGTGGTAAAATAATAATCTAATATTCCTTATTACAATATATTATATAATAAGACGATTCTTATATTTTTTAATATAAGAATATAAATGTTATAAGTTAACATAAGAATCATCTTAATAGCTTTCTCTCTTTTTCAATCTTATACAACGATCATGTCTTAATTATCTAACTGGGAAAAAGTCTAAACCAGTGATCTCAGTGCGGGTGATTTTGCCCCCCCGGGGACATTTGGCAACATCTGGAGACACTTTTGGTTGTCGTAACTTGGGGAGCGGTTGCTACTGGCACCTAGTGGGTAGAGACCAGGATGCTGCTAAACATCCCACGACGCACAGAACAGCCCCACAACAAAGGGTTATCCGGCCCAAACGTCAACAGTGCCCACGCTGAGAAGTCCTAACCTAAGTACACTGCTCATAAGTAACAAACCCCTATTTATGTTCCACTTACTCACTTTCTTTGTTTCTCTGATTATTTAATAGATGGAGCAGGGAGCCTGGGGTCATACCTGAACAATGAACTGGTAGATCATAACCAGGCTGACCACCATGGTGATGTTGGCCAACAGGGAGAAGATGGAGAGGGCTCGGAGGTTTCTGACGAACACCAGAAGCACCAGGAAGGGCAGGAAGGCAAGCATGTAGAGTCTCGAGTCCATGGTGGGCGTCAGGATCACCGTCTCGTTGTTGTGGCAGTTGGTGGTGGTCCCATTGGCTGCTTCTATCACCTAGAACGAGGGGAAGAAAAGCTGCAGAGAAAGCCTCTCAAATGACAAAGGCCAGTGGCCCTCCCACCGGAAGGGGTTCTTGGCTAAAGGCTCAGCGTGTGAACAAGCCCACATAGAAAGTTAGTGGTCGGTGAACTGTCTTTGGAGATCTTCGTAATTGTTAGCCACCTGAATGTCTGAGCTGGGTTTGATCACATCTTACCTAAAGACAGGAGGACAGCAAGACATCCTGAGGTTTCTCGACGCCCTGGGTCTCTCTATTTTTTTTTTCTTTTAATTTTCATTTATTTATTTATTATTTATTTATTTTTTGCCACGCCGCCCAGCATGCAGGATCTTAGTTCCCTGAGCAGGGATCGAACGTGTGCCCCCTGCAGTGGAACTGCTGAGTCTGAACTACTGGACCACGGGGGAAGTCCCACGCCCTGGGTCTTTAGATAAAATCAAACGACACTGACACTGTTCTACATAAAGTGTTAAGATCTCAATTCTTGTGTTGAACAAAACTGGCTTGGAAGAGATCCTAAACAGAAAGTCCACTCATCTCTTGCCAGTCTCTCTTTTTACCAGGGCCTACCTGTTTGAAGTTGTCAGCCAGAAAGACAAAATAGACACAGCAGAATCCCAGCTGTGTGACGATTAGGAAGAAGTCCACAGTGTGCCTGCAGGTGGGGAAGGAAGGAAGACCAAGATCGTAATGATAGCAAGCAAGACTGCCAGAGAGACAGGTGTTTGAACAGTGCTTATTCCCAAGTCATCACAGACCCTTCCCATCAGGTGACAAGGATGAGTGTGCCCAGGAAAGAGGAGAAAATGTGCCACGTGCCACTGGTCTAGAGCCTTAGAGGAAGGTGAAGGAGGTGCTATCTGTGTGGTTCCCGAGGTCCCCTTCCTGGCCTCGTGTCAGGAATGCTGCACGCGGTCAGGCAGACTCGAGTCCTGAGACTGCACTGGCCGGGGCGCAGCACATACACCAGGACCACTACCCAGCCCCTTGGCTACCCGCTTCCCATGGCCCGCCTATCCCCTCACACACTGTTTGTCCTAAAGCTACAGGGAACCCTCAGCATAAAACCCCAAGAAGCGGACCCCTTCACGGATCTCTTTCTATAACTTGGATCTAAGAACCAACTGACTCTCACATAAGGACACAGAAATTCATGTACCATAACAGGCTGCTGGTTGAAGCACTGTTACAACAGCTGGTAACAACCTAAGGGGTCACATCAAAAGGAAAATGATTAAATTATAGGCCATTGTGAGAGGAAACAGAATACAGCAGATAAAAAGAATATGTTAAATCTACGTATGCTGATGAAGAAATATCTAAGACCTTTAAGGGAAAAAAACAAAACAAGTTTCCAGTCAGTATGCATAGTATGGTAATTAGTGTAAAAAATGTTAAGAATGTGTGTACGTTTGTATATATTCAGAAAATTCCAAAAGAAAACCCATGCAACTGTGACTGGGATATACTTTTACTCTTCACTTATGTTCTCCTATCTCGTTCCAAAAACAAAATTTTTTTTTTAACCACAAGCACACATTAATTTTATTAAAGGAAGGCAGGGAGGGAGGGTGTAAGGAAGGAGGGGGAAGGTATGGGGCTAGAGCGAAAGACAGGAGGAGGAGAGAGGAAAAAAGAGATGAAGAAAGGAAGAGGAGAGAAGAGAGGTCAAGAAAGAATCAACTAACAACCAACCAACAACAGTGGTCACTTGGCAATCTGGCTTCTCCCAGGCACAGAAAATGACTTTGCTGAAAGAATTACATAATCCTGCATCACAGGAAGCAGCTGACTGTGTGTGAAGGTAAAAGTCTCCCTATGACCACAACAAGGAGTTCTTCTGGAGAACATAACTTTAATGTGATTCAACTTTTTAAAAAAAAAAGGATCCAGCCCTCGATGTTATCAAATTTCTACATCTACATGTACCGTTTCCTCAGATAGGAAACAAACAGTGAATATTTCTCTCCAGGCATCTGAAAAGTTACCATAAGGAGAAACTTCCAAACACCTCCCAACCCAGCTCCTGAAACGTCTCTTTCCC
>NW_006773122.1:721027-730738 GCF_000442215.2 Lipotes vexillifer
TCCCTAACAAACCCATTTGTTCTGGCTCACCTCACCTCCTCCTTGAAGCCTTCCTTCTCCTGCCCAGTACCCTGACCCGAAAGCTCCTATCACGTGCGCTTCTCATCTGCCACGGCGGACAAGAGCGTCTTTAGGGCTCCTCCCTCTCAGGGCTCCTGCGGTGTATTTCTAGCTCATGACTCTCTCTACTGGTATATCCTTTTCCTGATCTCTTGTTCTCAAGATTCCCATGCATCTTTCTCCGTCTATTGGAGGGCCAGGACTACATAATATCCCTCAGGGAAACCCCCCTCCCTATACCTAAAATTGTTTTGTACCACTTATAAGAGTATGCTTAAATATATCTGTTGACCAAACAAGGGGATGAAATATAATCACTGGTCACAGGCTGTCAAAGCTGGGAGAGCCCTTCAATATCTTTCAGGCCAGGCCCCAAGTTTTACCAATGAGGAAACTGAGGCCCAGGGAAAGGAGAGGTCACACAGCCCAGGGTCACACAAATGACCACTGGCAGAGCTAAGCTAGAATTCAAGTCCACAGACCCAAGCAATGCTCTTCCCACGAGCTGCACTGTCTCCCACACCTCACCTCCCTATCTGAAGGCCTCCACACCTGGTGGCCACAGCCGCAAAGAAAAAGGAAACCCATTACCTTCCCCAGTGGGCGTTGTTCCGGAGCCAGGAGATGGGGGTGGCTTCCAGGCCATACATCACTGTGTCCCCATAGTCCACAAAGGGCTTGTTCAGTCTGGGAGGAGGGGAGGGAGAGGAAGGGCAGAGTGCAGGGGTCAGACAACGACAACAACAGAACAAACATAGCTCACGGGAGACCTGGGCCGGTTCCCCATCAGCCACCCTAGACATACCGCTGAGTCCTGGGTCTGATGCTTTCAAGGAGCTGAAGTCTTATGTTAATGGGACGATTACTTCCCTTATAATTAACAACCATCTGGTAAAACTTTTCAATGGGGTAAATATTATAAAGCACGTAAAACCAGAATGTGGTCTCTGTCCACTGGATATAAGAAAGTGCGACAGATGACAACAAGCTAACAAAGAACACAAAAATCGCCAGGGAAAGGCAGTGCTGTGATGACTAGCAGCCACCTTCAGCCGGCACAGAGTCCAGAGTGATCTGTGTTAAGTGCTCACTTTCAGTGTTGGCAATGGAACCCCAAAGGACAATCTGTCACTCGAGAAGTGGCTCGGAGGGCTCTCACCTGTGGCAGAAGTGGTGAGCGCACTTCACCAGGATACCCATGCAGTGCACAGCCACGAGGCCTATCACCAGCAGGCTGAGGGGACCCATCTGCAGACAGGCGTTGTGGGTAAGAGCGGGGAGAGACAAGCAGACAGAATTAGAACTGGATTTGCAAATGATGAAAACTTTACGAGGGAATCTTCCAATGACAGAACTTCCGGCAGAGCTTTCGAGAGACAAATGTGCTCACAGAGGTGAGCTGAGCAGGACGGGCATCATCTGGACCTCAGCAGGCCTTCTAGAGAATTAATCTCCCGGAGGGGAATGACACAAGATAAGGCTATTCCGAGACTGTTGCCAATTAGCAGAATAGAAGGCTCCTGGGACTGCCTGGGAAGAAGAGACAGGCTAAGGGGTGGTGGAAGGGGGAGAGTTCTCTCTAGAGCAATGCCACAAGACCGTCCTTAGTGGAGGACAATCCCTGTCTCTAAGCTTCTCCAACTTTAAAAGAAACAAGAATGGCTTTGGACAGGCAGCCTATAGGGGGAGAATCATGAAAGAAAAAAAATAAGATTCTCAGAGTTGGCCATCTAAGGGTAGGGCATGGAAGGACAGTGTAGAAAATGGACAGACTTCTGCTACTAACTCATTAGTTAATATTATTGATAGAAACTGCCAGAAACTTTTCAAGTACCTCCTCCTCGCCTCAAAGTAAGCTCCATGAGGAAAGGAATCGTTGTCTGTTTTTATTCACTGATAATATTCTAAGAGTCTAGAACAGTGCCTGGCACACAGAAGATCCTCAATAAATACCTTTAGATGATATGTATATATATAACTGACTCACTTTGTTATAAAGCAGAAACTAACACACCATTGTAAAGCAATTATACTCTAATAAAGATGTAAAAAATATATATATATATATATCTTTAGATGAATGAACACCTGAACTTTGCTTTTTCTCAACTGAATTTGAAAAAGAAAAGCTTCCCATTTTAAAATGTTTTCCATGAAGTAAATTAAAATAAAACCACTGTCTCCTAAAATTTGTCACAATAATTCCTTGCACTGACACAGACCCTTACCAAGATGCCTGCATTTTTCACGGCCAGAGGCAGCCCCAGGAGTCCTGTGCCAATGTTGCCTTTTAATAGGTGGATCAGGGTCTGGAACCATCTGAAGTGGGAAGAAGGCAGACAAGGGCATGTTAATAATAATGAGAGCTAGCATTTACTGAGCACTTAGCACTGTGCTAAGCACCTTCATGAGTTATCTCATTCAATTTCCAGAACAACCCTATGAGATAGGTATTAACTTCACCTTATGCATGAGGGCGCAACTTGCTCAAGGCCATGTACCTTGAGTGTGAGCCTAGATGCTGTCTAACCCCTGAGCCCACTCTCTTAGTCACTGGGCTATAAACTCTGTTCCCTGAAGCATCTGAAAAGTCCACCTCTCTTGGAGATTAGATCAGAGGGACAGTGGGGGTCTGCAGTCCCTGGTGTACTTTTATTAAAAAAAAAAAAGTCAAATGCCTAAGATTGGAGAAGCCCTCTTCACACAGTCACCTAGTTGATCCTTCTGCCTTGAGGACACAGTTTTCCCTCATCTGTTGTACAGACTGTCCGCCTGAAGCTGCAACTGTAAAGTCTCTCAAGTGTCCTCATTATTTTTTCACTCAACAAATACCATCTATGTTGTGTTAATGCAGTGGTGGAAATCAGCACGAACCAGACACAGACCTCAGTCTCTAGAAACTAATAAAAGTCTCCAAGGAGATAAGGCAGACACATTAACAACCACCCAAGGTAGAAAGATCCCTGTCCTAGGAAGAGTCTAGGAACAGTGCCCAGGGAGGGGCAGGGAGGTGAGGGTTTGTAGCGTGCAGAGACCTGGGCCGAGCCCAGCTGGGCCCTACGCAGGGCTCTGTGTGTGCCAACAGGGAAGAAGAGCCTGGGAACACTCGCCCAGACACAGGTGTGAGCACAGAGAAGTGCGTCAGCTCTGTGGCCGCTCAGGTTGGGCGAGGATGGGCATTCCATACAGAATAGGAGCTCCTCAAAGGACTTACGTCAGTGGCCTCATCTTTAGCATTTTCCATCCTCTGTTACTCCAGCAGGACACAGAAAAGATCAAACATGGTACCACAGACTTAATCAGGATTTTGCCCCTGGCACTGTCTGGAAATTCTTCTGTGCAAATAACCTAAATACCTCATAAATGATGCTTCCACATATTTTTTCAAATCTGCAATTAAGTAGAAACTGAAAGCAAGTCATGTGTTAACTTGTAAAGACCATAATAAATAAGACCCATCTACACTCTCTGGAAAGGAATTTTACTTTCGGTAACCTTTCTCCCTCTACCTCCAGGAAGAAAATCTCTTGACCTTCGTACTGTCTCCCAAGCTTCTCAGGCAAGATGAAGAAAACTGCTTCTAGTCTGAATGAGAAGAGGCAAGCGCTCTCCTGGATTAAACTAAAGGACTGTAAGGGTCCAGGGGTGACTCATTCATTACCAGTGGCCCGTGACCAGGAGATTAAGCACAGGATGATGGACTAAGCAAATTTCTATCTTGGCAAATGTTTAATCCACTTAAGGGCAAAAATAAGCACTGTATCAAGACCACCTGCCTACCAGAGGCCTCTCCAAAATGCCTCTGAGCTGGGTTTCATGGGAGATCAGGTCCCTCCAGCCCTGGCTCTGCCATTAACTCCACATGGCAACTCCCTTCCCTTCTCCGGGCCTGTTCTCTCATCTGTAGAGTGAGGGGACTGGACCAGAACAGCATACTTCAGCTCTGAAACAGCAGGATTCCAGGCAACTGACCAAAATCATGCTTTTTAATCAATGGCCATGAGCTGGGATTACCCAAACCCATATGACCTATCACAAAATCAACTCCATGGACTGCAGAGTCTTAACTGTGGGGGGGTGGGAGGGAGAAATAAGCCTCACAAATCTCTGTCGTCTCTTTACGTTCCAAATCTGTTCTTGTATACTTGTTTGGTCTTAGGTCCCCTTTATACACTTATAAATTATTGAGGATCCCAAACAGTTTTTGCTTATATGGATTATGTCTGCTGACATATATTATATTATAAATTAAACCAAGAAATTTTAAAACATTTATTAATTTAAAATAACAATAAACCTATTACATGTTAATAAAAATAACCAATTTTTAACAAAAAGTAACTCTATTTTCCAAAAAGTATAATGTGAGAGGAAGGACACTATTTTACTGCTTTGCAAATCTCTTTAATGTCTTGTTTGACAGCTGGACTATCTACTTCTGCATTCAAGCTGTTGTGATATGTTGTTTTGGTGGAATTACCTGAAGAAAATCTGTCCTCACACAGACATGTAGTTAGTATGTATCTTAATAGCCTCTTCCGACAATTGTGATAGTTTTTCTTTGATACTACACCAAAACTTGACACATGTAGTTTCTTAGAAGTTAGTTGTAATGTGGAATCTGACCTTTTCATCCTCTATTACATGAAAACCCACTGGTAACCTTGCTCCTTGGATGGATCTTTTACCCACGCACAATTTTCTAACATCGCCCTTTGGTCACCTGGGAAGATACTGATTCCCTGAGCTATGTGGATCTTCCAAATGCTGGCACATTTCATTATACGATATCAAAAAAAATCACATTCATTAATATCATTCCTAATCTCATCAGAAAAGTCTTTGAGCAGAGGGAAGCTGTCAAGGTCACAGTGCTGGATACGAGTTTTTTTTTTCTGATTTTGCTCGAAAGCTCAAATTTCATTGTGGGCAACAAATACTACTGATTGTTTTTCTTGAGGTGACGGTCTCATTACTGTCATTTTCAAGAAAATGTCTGCCAAGTACTCAGGTCTGAATGACCTATAGTTTGTTAGTTGCTCAGCAGAAATATTGCATGTGTACTTTCCACTCTGTCACACAGAATATTAAAAGACCTGTATCGAAGGGTGAAGATTTAACAAAATTAGTAATTTGACTGCTTCATCAAGGATGTGCTTAAGTGAAACCAGCTTATTCTTTGTATATGTATATGTGTGACAGTGAAAAATACGATGACAAGCATAATTTGGTGCCACCGCCTTGATTTACACTAAGGCGCCAGCAATTTTACCCATCATTTCTTCTGAACTATGAGTGCAAATGTCAACACAGTGAAAAGACAAATCACATCTTAGTATTATTATGAAAACAGTTTTGACTTCGTGGGCTTCTTAAAATGGTCTTGGGAGCCCTAAAGGGTCTGAAGACCATACTTTGCAAGTGGCTGCTCCAGATAACCTACAGAAGACCAGTTTCAGTCAACTGGTTTCTCAGCCTGCCAGCCTGGTTAAAAAGTATCAAAGCCTGATCAAGAGCAGTATCATGTAGCTCAATAGGGCAACAAGAAAACTTTGCCCAAAACACTAAAAAATGAGGCTGTCATCAAAGCAGTCGACAGCTTGATAACATTCAAGTGTTAGGAAATACCCTCACCAAACACATCATCGTGGAAGCATCTGGGGTTCCTATGTGCACCCCTGATTAGGGATTTTTACTGAGCCCTAAACGCTTAGAAGAGCCTGGTGTGTACATGCTTTTTGTACATGGAACGAAGTACATATACTTTGTACTTTGTTCCATGTACTTTTTCCATATTCCCTGGCGGTCCAGTGGTTAGGGCACCACGCTTTCACTGCCAGAGCCCGGATTCAATCCCTAGCTGGGGAACTAAGATCCCGCAAGCCTCGCGGCCAAAAAAAAAATAATGACAAAAAAAAGGAAAGAAAAAATAAAAATGAAAATCTAGACCCCATACGGCAAGCACTGCATAGACAAGCTGATGCCTAAGAACAAGGAGCAAAAACTGGAAAGGAAACTAGAGAGAGAGAAGCTTGGAAGAAGCATTTCACAGTAACAAGAGGGACTTCTGAAGGGAAGCTATCAAATGTCATTGGCTGCATCTGACACTCCTTCCACCTGGGGGAAGCCAATTAGGTAGGTAAGGTTAGGGAAAAAAGAGGAAAGACAGTCCTCACTGCTGCCAGTTGTGGTCTAAGCAATATTTTCCATCAGTTAACACTGCAAGCAAATGGGGGAATCTAAAATAGCATGCCACAGGAGAAAGAAGTTATGGAGACTGAATCTTTATGAGCAGAAAATCAGCTAGAAGTGGAGAGGGGCTTATAATGTGGGCCGACCATCTCCCCTAGTTCTGAGTTCACTAGGGAAAATGCCCTGCACTAGGAGAGATTGCAGCTAGGCAGAGCTTCACCAGTAATGAACTCCAAGAGAAGCTTCCATGGTCTCCTTGGGCAGTCACAGTGGGACAGTGTGAGTCAAGGACATAATGGATCCCTCAGTTAAGTCACACCCAACCCACAAGGGAACAGAGCAGGTGACGGTAAAGCTTGAGGGATAAACAGAAGGGCTGCCAAAGATGGAATGTTGGGGTCCAGAGAAAATGTCGGGGCTCTGCTGACTTTCAGAACTGAGCCAGACAACTCAATGGAGTAGAAAACCCTCCTCTGAATCTTTTCATTTGAACGGTGAGTCGGTATAGCTTCAAAGGGGCGGGGGGGGGTCCTCAATTTTATCTTACATTTGAAAAAACTGAGGCCCATAGAGGGCCACACTCACCCAGATGAGACTTGGGATTCAGTTTCCAGGGGTAAGACTTAAGCCCTCCCAAGGGCATGCAAAGCAGATCACCTTTAAAAACCCCTTGAATCTTTTAAGGGCAGGAGAAGTTATGCCTCCCTCTTCCTACTTCTTCCGCCAAATGTCCCAGTTGATTGGTGATGGGGACAGAAGTCTGGGGGAGACTTTGCAAAGGAGGCTTCCAATTGGACTTGGAGGCATTTAAGGTTCTAGCACAGACGACTCATGGTTCTACATTAAGAGAATGTTCTCTCTAGAAGTTTTTCTGATGTTCAGGCTCTTACTCGGCACCAGCCTTCTGGGACCACACAGGTGAAATGAACAAAGAATAAGAAACAGACTAGAGAGTGGCAGACAAGAAGTGCAAATCTCAGCACCATTACTCACTCCATCTCTTTTATCTCTTACTTTCACCTGTAAAGTAGGGAACTGACAAAATAGGGGAGCAAAAATAACTCTAATGGAGATTAGTTACTAATACAGAATTTAGGAATACAAACCCCACCCAGGAGGGTAGACAGGAACAGCTACTTACGTTGTGCTGTTGCTTCCTCCGAACCGCTGGTAGGATCCCGGCGAAGAGAAGTTGTTCAGGCCTTCGGACGGACTCTCTTCCGGGCTCACGTCGGTGGAGCTGTAGTCACGGTAGTCCTCGTTCCGAAGTCTCTGCGTGGACATGGTAACTGGGGGGACAGGGGCAGTGCTAAGACCTCCAGTGGCTGGG
The DNA here is from genome assembly GCF_000442215.2 of Lipotes vexillifer. Taxonomy (NCBI): domain Eukaryota; kingdom Metazoa; phylum Chordata; class Mammalia; order Artiodactyla; family Lipotidae; genus Lipotes; species Lipotes vexillifer. Next base: position 728,610 of record NW_006773122.1, read on the forward strand.
ACCTTTAGCTCCAAGCCTGGAGTCGGCTCTGGGGCATTGCCACAGTAGCTCAGTGACAGCTGCACTATGGATTAAGTACAGTGAGGTTGCCTGATACCAAGAGAAATGAAAAAGGTACAAAGTACACATGGGCGGGCTGAGCTCTCTTGGCTTCTCCCTCGCAACCTATCTAGTCGGTGCCACACTCATAAGTTTCTAAATTTGCCCGCACACCTGGACAGAGCAAAGGTGAGGCACGGCTTGGGAGGGATGGGGGAAGATGCAGACAGGCACTTCTAGGCAGCCTTTCCCATTCCTTAGGTTGGGATTAACAACTCCTTCCTTTGAGCTAATTTCTTGGACCCTGAACAATACTGACATTGTATCTACATCCATCTTCCCCAAGAGCAAGCTCTCAGAGGATGGGAACCTAAATATTCCTAGCTGTATTCTATTTTTCCTCTGCATTCAATCCAGAAAGAGCCTCTCCTGCATTCCAGAAATCCCTTCTACATCATCGAATTCTGCTCAAACTCGCCACCAGGCCCCAGAGCCACAGATGACCTTCTCTTTCTCTCTGCCGTGACTTCTGGTATGTCCTACACTCTTTGGAGGTCACCAGTGGTGCTCATTCCCTCATCCTAGGACTCTTTTCTTGCAACCAGCCTGCATACTGAGAAATGGCAGCTGAAAGCAGCACAAAGGATGACCAGAAGCATGAGAGGTGCTCACCACTGGCCCTTGTAGCAACATCTCCCCGCCACAACCCTTCTCCTTTTTTGCCAATTTTTCAAAAGCTGGTGAAAGAATAAACCCTGCCTATTGTGTGCTGAGGAAGGATGGTGAGGGTGGTGTCCCATGAGTGGAATTTTTAATAATTATACACCAGAAAAGAGAAATACAAGGGCTTGGCTAAGATACACTATAAGGATACATTTTGAGAGCTGTGTAAGCTCCCAGGATCCTAGAGACGGTTGCTAAAAGAGCCTTCGGAGGTCACTCCAAACTACTCATTTCACAGATGAAGAATCGTTCCCCCAAAAGATGAAGGGACCTGCTCTGCTACAGCCAGGTAGCACCAAGCCGTAAACATACATCCTGACGCCCTGCCTAAATCTGGAAACACCTACTGAATACACTGCCAGTTGCAGTGATGGAATATCATAATGAGAGAGTCAACTTCCTCCAAGAATCCACAATCAAGTAAGAAAGAAAAGGCTCACGAACGTTAAAAATTACCAATAAAAATCCTTCTGACACTTAGCAGACTGGCACAACCAGCTGCCTATAAGGGGCTCTCCCCCAGCACGTGGCTGGATGCCCATCCTTAGTCTGATGTGCTATCTCAGATGCCTGGTGAAGAGACAGGACCTCTGATGGCCATCACAACACACTGTCCCGCCCAACATCCATCACTAGCTGCCAGAGGATAGACAGCTCTGTGTCAAGTGCTCCCAGAGGTCCAGTCCCAAGGGACTCTTTGGAAACTGACCCCACCTAGCACCTGAGTGATCCAAGGGTGGTCTCATTTTCTCCCACCAACTATAATGGAGGAAGGACCCCACGTAATTTCACGAGGAAAGTGCTTGACAGAAAGCCAGTGAAGGGCTTGGAAGTCCCAGAGAGGATCCTGCCTCACTTCACCACCAGAGCCGACTTTGCTAGATATCTAAGTCTGCATCATTTACTCACATGGTGGAGGAATTCAAGGAAGTCATCTAAGCTCTGGGGCAATGAAATTCATAAGAGGGCCAGGAAACAAAAAATCTATTTAGTATCTCAATATGAACAGTTGAAAGCTGCTATTCAGGCAAAAGCAATTAAATTAATTTCTATGAATGTCAGAAGGCCTGGGTGCTAAAGCTGCCTCTAACACCAGTTTGCTCAGTAGCCTGGAACAATTCTCCTTATATCTCTCAGGTCTTAGTTCCACATGCTCAAAAAGGCGGGGGTGGGGCTTCCCTGGTGGCGCAGTGGTTGGGAGTCTGCCTGCCTATGCAAGGGACGCGGGTTCGTGCCCCGGTCTGGGAGGATCCCACATGCCGCGGAGCGGCTGGGCCCGTGCGCCATGGCCGCTGGGCCTGCGCGTCTGGAGCCTGTGCTCCGCAATGGGAGGGGCCACAGCAGTGAGAGACCCGCGTACCGCAAAA
>NW_006773122.1:731118-740396 GCF_000442215.2 Lipotes vexillifer
AAAAAAAAAAAAAAAAGGCGGGGGTGGGGGGTACGCTGTACTAAACTATTGCTCTAATATTCCAGGAATCAATTAATGCAATTCTTTATGCAAACAGCAGCTAATTTCTAGTCTCTTCCAATATACCAAAAGCATCTGAGGAACAGAGCCTTCCAGGTGAACCCTGCATATTACTGAGGAAGAGGGACAGAAAACAGGCACTGACAAGTTCCCCAATCCCTCCCCATCAACCAAAACCCACTCTTGCTTACTTGGTACACACGCTCAATTGATTTCAAACACCGTAAAGAGGCCTCTTTATGTTGTGACCCACAGCAGATTATCACTAAGAAAACTGCTCAGAAAGAAGCTGAAATCTATAGATCAAAAGTCCAATGAACAAAGGCAGGATGTGGAAGATGTGGCTTGGCAACTGTGTGCATGTTGAAAAGGGGGGAAAAATGCTACTTATGGGTTTTAGTTGATAAGCTCAACAGAAATCAATGATATCATAATAGATGCCAATTCAACTAATGCAATTCTTGGTTGCACTACAAGAGAGAACCCCAGGGAGATGACAGACTGTTCTTTTTTGCCATACCTTGTACTCTGTTCCAGGCAGCACGCTATAAAGGGGATAATGATAAACTGTGGTATAGCCAGGGGTCAGCACCAAGGTCATGAGGGGGAAGAAAACCAGCTAAATGAAGAACGGTTGGAAGCCCTGAGAAGTTTCAACCTGGAGAACTGGCAACTCGGGAGGTAAAAAAACTGTCTTTAGAATCTGTCCTAGAGATCAGATTTGTTCTGTGGAGCCTCAAAGATTACTCAGAAACAGGATCAGTAGGTGGAAAGTAAAGGGAGGCAGGTCCTTGGCTAGACATAAGAAAGACAACTATCAAAAGGAGTTGTCCAGGGCTTCCCTGGTGGCACAGTGGTTAAGAATCCACCTGCCAATGCAGGAGACGTGGGTTCGAGCCCTGGTCTGGGAAGATCCCACATGCCGCGGAGCAACGAAGTCCGTGCACCACAAACACTGAGCCTGCGCTCTACAGCCCACGAGCCACAACTACTGAGCCTGCGTGCCACAACTACTGAAGCCCATGCGCCTAGAGCCCATGCTCTGCAACAACAGAAGCCACCGCAGTGAGAAGCCCGCGTACCGCAACGAAGAGTAGCCCCCGCTCGCAGCAACTAGGGAAAAGCCCGTGTGCAGCAACAAAGACCCAATGCAGCCAAAAGTAAATAAATAAATTTATTTAAAAAAAAAAAAAAGGTGGGGGGTTAGTTGTCCAAATGGATCGCTCTAGGAGATAGTTCCTTATCCCTGGAAAGATCCAAGCAGAAGCCCCTCGAAGAGCTGCTAAGCAGGAATTGAGGCACTGTAGACGGTGGGTGCGGTCACTCCCTGGAGTGCCTTCTAGGGCTCTTTCTGGCAACCAAGGCGTCCTCCTCTTCTCTCTAGCTGTCCCCACTGAGTGCAAGCCTCCATGGCCACCTCGCCTTGGGCTCTCTGTGATGAAACCTGGTTTCTACCGTCTAGTGCTATAACTACTATTTCCTGCCCTGTGGGAGATTTTATTAGACCCTGTTAACTGTCCAAATGAGTAGGGACAGTTAATATTTAAGAGCTGTAATATTTAAGAGTTCAAGACCAGCTCTTCCTTCAGGTTCTTGAGGACAATGAACAGAGTTTATACAATATGTGTGGCCCATCAACACAAAGTAAAAATCTCCATAAGATATTTAGACTCAAAAGAGTGTACTAAGGGACTTCCCTGGCAGTCCAGTGGTTAAGACTCCACACTTCCAGTGTAGGGGGCGCAGGTTCGATCCCTGGTCAAGAAACTGAGATCCCACATGCCATGTGGCACAGCCAAAAACAAAAAAAGTGTACTACATAAGAAAAGTCTGCATGTTTACTGGCAAACATATATGTATATATTGTTTTTTTCAAGTGTACATTCAACCAAAATTGCATTGAAATACCAACTATTTGTATAACCCTGATAAACTTCCTTATATAAACTATTTTTAATTAATCGATATTCTCATTATTTTAAGGTTTTTTTCCACTTATTTTATATCTACTCTTCCTTGAATCTAAACAGTACACACACTGATGATCTTTAATTGTAATATAGTAATATAATGGTCCATCATTATATTAATAAAATAATTTGCTCCCAACTGTTGGCTTTTGAGCTTTTTTTTTGCACTATCTTACATCATAGCTAAAAAAATTCCTACAAATAGTTTTTAGTTTTCAAGTCATATCCTTGGAGTAGAGCTAGATGAATAGGCTTTTCTATGGTTATCACCATACAAATGACTGAACTAACATACAGTGTCACTAGCAATATATGGACATGTCTATCTTTTCATAACCCTGCCAACTTTGGATTTTATCTTTTTTTTTTTTTTCTTTTTTGGGCCACGCTGTGCACGCAGGTTGTGGAATCTTAGTTCCCCGACCACGGATTGAACCTGGGCCCCAGCAGTGAAAGCACTGAGTCTTAACCACTGGACTGCCAGGGAATTCCTGGATTTTATCATTTTTATTTTTGCTATTTCTGATGAATGGGTGGCTCCTTGTATTTATTTTATTTTACGTTTCTTTAATTTCCAACAAAGATCACTGATAATAAAAACTGTAAGAGCATCTTTCCCCCACCTATCAGACTCATACTTTTGGAAATACTAAACTCATTTTTGAACTTACTTTTGAAAATACTAAAATGTTCTCAAGATAGCTATTTAAGACTTAGTGATTAAATTCTATTCCAAATTCAGTACAATAAACAAGATAAATTCCAATAACGGAAGGAGAATCCATCTGTACGAGTTTGTAGGTCTCTTTCAGGGCACACAGGAAGGTCGGGGAGAGGAAAAGAGAGGAGGGAGGGAGAGGGAGTACTAAAGTGTTAGCTTCATTACTAAAATTTAAACAATACTTCTAAGGGTGACTTGTAAACACATAAAAAATTATCCTCTAAAAACCATTAGAACTAATAAGTTCAGCAAAGTTTCAGGATATAAGATCAATATACAAAAATCAGTTGTATTTCTTTGTACTTTCAGTGAACAATTTGAAAACAAAATTGAGAAAACAGTTCTATTTACAATAGCATCAAAAAGAATCAAATATTTAGGAAGAAATTTAGCCAAGTAGGTGTAAGAGTTGTACATGAAAACTATAAAACATTGTTGAAAGAAATTAAAGACCTAAATACATGAAAAACATCCCAATACTCATGAATTAGAAGATTTAATACTGTTAAGATGGCAATATTCCCTAAATTGATCCACAGATTCAATTGAATCCCTATCAAAATCCCAGCTGCCTTTCTGCAGAAATTAACAAGCCAATTCTAAAATTCATATGGAAATTCAAGAGGCCCAAATTAGCCAAAACAATTTTGGAGAAAAAGAACAAAGTTGGAGGACTTCCCAATTGCTACACAAAGCTACAGTGACCCCAACACAATAGAGTATTGGCATAAGGACAGACAGATAGATCAACAGAATAGAATTTAGAGTCCAGAAATTAACTCTCATACCTACGGTCAATTGATTTTTGACAAGGGTGCCAAGACAATTCAATGGAGGAAAAAATAGTCTTTTCAACAATTGACACTGGGACAACTGGATATCCACGTGCAAAAGAATGAAGTTGTACCTCACACTATATATAAAAATTAACTCAAAATAGGTCAAAGACCTACATGTAGGGGCTAAAACTATAAAAACTCTTATTAGAAAACATAGGTATAAACTTTTGTGACCATGGATTAAGCAGAGTTTCTTATATACGACAGCAGAAGCACAAGAAAAAATAGGTAAATTAGATCTAATCAAAATTTAAAATGTATATGCCTCAAAGGATACCACCAAGAAAGTGAAAAACAACCCACAGAATGGGAAAAATTTTCTGCAAATATATTACACTTCAATAATAAAATGAAAACCCAATTAAAAAATGGGCAAAAGATCTGAATAATATTTCACTGAAGATGTGAAAATGCCAATAATCATCTGTAAAAATACTCAATATCCTTAGCCATCAGGTAAATGAGAAACAAATATCACAATGAGATACCACTTCACACCCACCAGGATGGCTAGCCTCAGACAGATAATAATAAGTATCTGCAAGAATGTAGACAAATTGTAGAGGGTTCCCTCTTACACTGCTGGTGGGAATGTAAAATGGTGCAATCACTTTGGAAAACAGTCTGGCGGTTCCTCAAAAGGATAAACATAGTTACCATATGATCCAGCAATGATTCCACTCCTAGGTACATACCAAAATAAAAATGTATGTCCATAGAAAAACATACACACAAATGTTCATAGCAGCATTATTCCTAGTAGCCAAAAAATGGGGAAAAAACCCCTGATAAATGGATAAATGAAATGTGGAATATTCATACAATGGAATATTATTCAGCAATAAAAAGAAATGAAATACTGATAGATGCTACAGCACAGATGAACCTTGAAGACATTATTCTAAGGGAAAGAAGTCAGTCACAGAGGATCATATAGTGTATGATTTCATTCATATGAAAGTTCAGAATAGGGAAACCTATAGACAAAAAGTAGATTAGTAGTTGCCTAGAGTTTGTGGTAGGGAGTTGGGAGGGATTAGGGGGCGACAGCTAAAGGGTTCAGAGTTTCTTTGGGGTGATGAAATGTTCTAAAATTGATTGTGTTGACAGTTGCACAACTTTGTGAGTTCAGTGGAAAAGCTATTGAATTGTACACTTTAAATGGATGAATAGTATGCTATGTGAATTATATCTCAATAAAACTGCTAAAAAAAAACAAAACAGATTTCTGGGCCCAATCTGATTCAGCCTGAGCATTTTAATTTTAACGAGCTTCTTAGATGATCCCGATTACAGGCAGATTTATATGAAGCACTATGAAAAAAAACATATAGGGCTTCCCTGGTGGCGCAGTGGTTGAGAGTCCGCCTGCTGATGCAGGGGACACGTGTTCATGCCCCGGTCCGGGAGGATCCCACATGCCACGGAGCGGCTGGGCCCATGAGCCATAGCCACTGACCCTGCATGTCCAGAGCCTGTGCTCCGCAATGGGAGAGGCCACAACAGTGAGAGGCCTGCATACCGGAAAAAAAAAAAAAAAATATATATATATATATATATATATACACACACATATATATATATATATATATATATATATATATATGATATTATGATAGGTATACCACAGGCCTCACCTCCTACCAAAGTTCATGGATTGGTGATAATACGCAGACTGAAAGTGCTACCTATTATTCTGAAACAATTACATTCTCTGGAACCCAGAGAAACAGCGAGTTCTCTAGATATACATTCTCTTCTCTGTTGCTGGAATTCCAAAAACATGAACAAGGACACAGACTGTGTTCCTATATGTGGTCTACAGGGAGGGAAGTGAAAATTTCTGACATCCACAAGATTTATTTTAGAGGACATCAGATAGGACTCCATCTGATCTACCAAAAAAGTACATTCCCTAACTTGAGACTCCTGCCTGAGAGGGTCTGGTGCAAGGGCAGCTGCAAAACAGCTACTGACGTCAGCAGGCTCTGCACGGGAGCAGCTGAAAGAGCAAACGCACTCACTTTTTACCCACAATTATAAAAATCTTTAAATGTTAGGACCAGGCATGACTGACAGGTAACCAAGCTCCAGTTTCCCATTTATAGGTGAGAAAACCAAGGCCCCAGCTGGTTAACAGTTTGGGATTAGAATACAGCATATCCGATTCCTAGTCCAGTGTTCTTTCTAACACACCATCTATTCTCCCTAAAATCTCCCTGGGAACAAAACTGGGGCAGGATTAGGTCTACAGGGGGAATCCTGAATAATAAAAAGTACATGAGTTCAAAGCCTAGTAGTTGTGTGACCCTGATCTCCCTTTGTCTCAATTTCCTCATCTGAAAAATGTCATTAAGAATGCTTACATAGGGCTCCCCTGGTGGCGCAGTGGTTGGGAGTCCGCCTGCCGATGCAGGGGACACGGGTTCATGCCCCGGTCCGGGAAGATCCCACATGCCGCGGAGCGGCTGGGCCCGTGAGCCGTGGCCGCTGAGCCTGCGCGTCCGGAGCCTGTGCTCCCGTGTACCGCAAAAAAAAAAAAAGAATGCTTACATCACAATATTGTTACAAGGTAGAAGGAAAAGATATTAATTATGTTGCCTGGTACATAATGGACCCTCATTAATGGCAGCAACTGTGTTATTACCAGAGGGAAGTTCAAGGACAGAAGTCAGAAGTTCAAGTCAGGGAGTCACTACGCAAATAAAGTGCTGCAGGACTTCCTCCATTCCATCACTCTGGAGAGCTCAGCCAGGTCTCCATCTCGGAAACAGTAATCTATGTGCCAAGAGCATCCCAGTAACCCATGTAGACAGATTCCTGAACTTCATGGAAAAGGGAAGCACAGAGGAGTCTTTCCTACTAGAGAGGGTCATTGAGAACTGGCCCTGGGTGTCAAGGATTCCAAGAGAAATGTATGGAAGGAAAAAGAAGAGACAGCACCAAATACAGCATCAGGAGGTTTCTCTTTTGGCATATGCAGAATATCCTATCCACTAGACCCCACACTCATTAAATAGAGACTAGCTTTGTGTGCTCAGACCCAGTAAGGCCCGGCCAAAGGAAGGAGGTACAAGATTCCGCCAAGATCTGGGTTAAGACAATGTGAGCTTCCTCTATGGGAACAAGAGAAAGCTAGCCTAGGACCCAGTGGGTAGTCACACACCTCTGGAAGAAAGTATGAGGACCAGTCAGCAAAAGTAGAAACCAAAGTCCACTCACTCAGCCCAGCTCTAGGATCTCACTTCAGGTCAGGATGGAAAGAAAGAATATACCATTAACAGCAATGACTCTTCAGCATCTGACCCTGGAAGAGGTATCAAGAACTTAAAGAACTGAGACACTCACTGGGGAAGAGAGGAGGGATAAAAAGAAAGAAAAAGTGGAATATTTAACATGAGAACTGTGATCTGAGCAAAGGGGAAAAATAAAGCATTCACAAAAGTGGACCTCGGTTCCATCTACTCTACCTCACATCCCACATGCTAACAAGTCCAGTCCTAGAATTTCAAAGAACTTCTGAGTTAGAAGAAAACTGGAATTTTTTTTTTTTTTTTTGCCGTACACAGGCCTCTCACTGCTGTGGCCCCTCCCGCTGCAGAGCACAGGCTCCGGACACGCAGGCCCAGGGGCCATGGCTCACGGGCCCAGCCGCTCCGCGGCATGTGAGATCCTCCCGGACCGGGTCGTGAACCCGTGTCCCCTGCATCTACAGGCAGACTCTCAACCACTGCGCCCCCAGGGAAGCCCGAAAACTGAAAATTTTATCTAGTCTGACCCTCTACCCACCACAATGACCTAATCTACAACATTCCCAAAAGTAATTGCCCAGTGACAATGACCTCCAGAGACAGGGACTGCCATGCTCTGTGCTGCAACATGCTAGAACGCTAATTCTTTTAAAGTTCTTATGCTCACCCAAAAACCACTTCCTTTACGGCACTTCCATCCACCGGTCCCAGTTGTGGTCTCTGGAACATTACAAAACAAATGGAATCCACCTCCTTACACTGCCTTTAAAATAGACAAAGCTCTGAGCACTTCAAGCTGCCGCAGGGATGAGGCCAAATGAACAGATACATGCTTTAAAGGGAAAACAAGGACTCAAGAGCAGACAATTATAAATGGCACAATCAGAAAACAAAGGGAGAGAGACTTAATATGATCATCAGAGCTGGCTCTGTTGCATAAGGCCTCCACCCCAAACAGTCTCAAATCCAGAGGGAATGGTCAAGTCTTTTGTGTCCTCTTGACTTCAAGAACATCTTTTAAAAAAACACACTCTAAACATACAATCACATTAATTACTGTAGACTAGCCTCTCAACAAGAATCAAAGAGGGCCTTGATCATATTTAAAATAATAAAAGTCAAAACCATTTTCAGCTATCAGCATTTAGCTTAGATATAATACAGAGATAGGTAGAAAGAAGAGGTGGATTTCATGGTAACCTAGAAATAAGTAGAGAAACTGCTTCCTGGACAACTGAATTAAACCTTTTTGCAAGGGAAATACTAATATACAGGAGAAAAAATCTCTCTGAATAGACAACAAACAGACTGAGATGCAGAGAATGTCACAGCAGAAGGAGACCTTAGGGATTCCACCCCATCACTGTTCAGACTGGGAAACCTAAACCCAAGCAAGGATGGGAGTCACCCAAGGTTGCAAAGCAAGTGTCAGAACTAGAACAAAATCTCCTGATTCCCCAGTCTCAGTTCTTTCCATTACACCACGCTGCTATATTCTTTCAGCAAGCCTCAAATAACTGCAAAACATCCATCCGAATGACCAGCATTCCCCAAATCTAACAAGCTATATTAAAAATAAAGCAAAGGTCTTGACATTCTTCAAGTTAATTTTAGGGGTCTCCACAAGCTCAGCTGTGAGCCACCTACCCTCCCAGGAGTATACTCTGCTTCTTATTTCATATTTTGGTATGACTTACACAAAATTGCAGAACGCTTAGAAACAAAACCTACAGAATGATGAGTGTGCAGAAAAATCGGTGAACACTGAATCAGGGAACCACACCCAGAGCCAAGTCGATCCCGGCGGCGATGGAGAATGCAGAGCTAAAAAAGGGAGAGGAATGAAAGAAAAGCGTACAGGAAAAGCGTGCTTTTTCACCTGTCAAGTTTTCTGCAGGAGGCAGTGTGGTGAAAAGCAAAAAGACACTGGAGCTCAGGGAGACTTGGGTTCTAGTCGCAGGGCTGCGACTAACTCACTGGATGACCTTAGGCAACCCCTACCGCTTCTTGGACCTCGATTTCCCCACAGCTCTAGAAAGGGGTTGAGGAAGATAATTTCGCAGAATCGTGGTAGTTTCGGTATTCTATGACCCAAAGACCCGCTATTAGCAAGCCCCAAGCAGGGTCCCCGCAGCTGGCGGGTCACCTGCCCGCGATGTCCGAACCCCTTTAGAAACCGCTCAACATAAGCTCTAGCTGGTCATTTCGGTGATTCTTCCCGTCTCGGGACCTCAGTTTCCACACCTGTCAAACAGGTCGGGGATGTCAAGGGAGACAGCGCGAAGGACTAGGGAGTCTCCACCTCCCCTCATTCGGGAGGAGTGCCCGCATCGCACCACAGCTGCGACCGGGATACCGAGGATACTCGGACCCGCAGCCTAAGCCGGTCGGTGCCTGACCCGGAGCATCCGCTGAGCCCCGAGGAAGGCGACGTGGG
>NW_006773122.1:740427-742238 GCF_000442215.2 Lipotes vexillifer
AGGCGACGAACAGCCGCCAGCCCCAGGCCATCAGCGCGCGGACTCACCGCTCGGCTTCCGACTCCGGCTCTGGCTCCAGCTTCAGCGCAGCAGCCCACCACTCCCTGCCTCAGCTCGGAGCCCTAGCCATCCCCGCCCTCCGCTGCCCAGGCAGCCGCTTCCGGGCGCCATCACGTGATCCAGACTCCCAAACCCGAGGCCCGGGTCACATGCTCCCGCGCGCGGCTGCTCCTCCCGTCTCGCGGGGCTCGGGGGCTCGGCTTCGCAGCACCACCTGGCGACGGGAGCTGCCTCTGCGGCAAGGACGGCGCTCGCGGGATCTGGGCCTGAGCTGGGCGTCGAAGATCCAGGCCCGGCCGCGAGTCCAGAGTCGGAGAGCGCGGTCCCCTGAGCTGTGGGTTTGTGAAAGATGGCTCAGTTTTACCCTAGCCGTACGTTAACACGTCTCACCGAGCATACGTTGCGCTTAATAATCGAGAAATAATGCATCTTTTCAAAACTTTCGTCATACTTTTAAACGTTTGCCCAAACGTGTGGTTGCGACTGGAAATGGGGCAGTGAGGTAAGTCAATACCCTCTTTTTAATATATTTTAAAAATGTAAATAACATTTTTTAATGGCAACAGGGGGTGTATGTCTTATCTACGCTCCTCTTCCCTCCTCCTAGCAGATTTTACTTTTAAAAATTACGAAGCAAAAAAAAAAAAAAAAAAAGCTATTGAAACAGGTACGAATGGATACATCTTAATTATGCTGAGTGAAAGCCAGAAAAAAAAATTCTGTTTATATAATATTCTAGAAATTTTAAAATAATCTACACCGACGGAAAACACATCAGTGGGTGCCTGGGAATGGCTGAGGAGATCAGGAGAGGAGAGAGTGATTATAAAGGGACATAAGGAAACTTTCAAGGTGACAAATATATTCATTATCTTTAAAAAAAAATTTTTAAATATAACTTTATTTATTTTTGGCTGCGTTGGGTCTTCATTGCTCCACACCAGCTTTCTCTAGTTGCCGCGAGCGGGGGAGGCTAATCCTCGTTGTGGTGCACGGGCTTCTCCTTGCTGTGGCTTCTCTTGTTGCAGAGCATGGGCTCTAGGCCCATAGGCTTCAGTAGTTGTGGCTCACAGGCTCCAGAGTGCAGACTCAGTAGTTGTGGCACACAGGCTTACTTGGTCCGCGGCCTGTGGGATCTTCCTGGACCAGGGATTGAACCCATGTCCCCTGCATTGGCAGGCCGACTCTTAACCACTGTGCCACCAGGGAAATTCTTGTGTAACATTTCTAATAAAAATATGTTACTGCATTATATAATTTTTACTGAATATTTTAACAGCTTTATTGTGGTTTAATTTATATACAATAAACTGCACATAATTAAAGTGTATAATTTGATAACTTTCAACATATATATTCACCTGTGAAACCATCACCACAATAAAGATAATGAACATGGACTTCCCTGGTATATATAAACAGTGAAAATTTCCCTTCTCCCAAATTCACCCTCCTCTCCAAAGATTTACAGTTACCAGCATGTGAGTATTGTTTTCCAAACCCTATGCCATGTATTTATAGAAGTATCTATATATAGGCATGTACAGATGTGTGGTGTTAAAATTTAGAATTATGAATACCAGTACTTACTGTTTTCCTTAAGACTTTTATTCTTCACTGTCTGTACTGTTTAAATTATTTCATAAACATATATTACTTTATGTATATATGTTTAAAATCTCTATATGTTCCATAACCTATATATATATTTTAAAAATCTATTCCAGTTGATTCATTTCACCAGGGAAAGA
>NW_006773122.1:742248-745444 GCF_000442215.2 Lipotes vexillifer
AGAAAAGAATGTAGTCAAAATATGAGGATGAATGAATTCATCCCATCCCTGGTAGAAGTCCCCAGTTCATTGACTGCTCAGTGCCAGGAGCTGTGCTTGGAATGCTGCTGAGTCCAGGTCTACGAATGCCCCCTTTAGGTCACCTCCCGACCTCAAATTTCATTGATTCTGTGGCTCCTCCTAATGTTTTACCCGAGAAAGGCAGAGCTTGTGAGAACCACATAGCTCCCTATTGGAATTACTGATGCAGGTGGGACTTTGCCTTCCCCATCTGCACCTGGGATGCACTGACTCTAGATAAGGTTCTTATTTCTGTGGTGACCACTACACCTTTATCGGAGAGACCCTTGAGAAAAGGCTGCACCATTTTCAGATACTGTTAGGACTCTATCAACCTTATCATTTTGCGGCCCTAATTAGAAACTAGCATACAATAACATCTCCTTATCTTTCCCAGATAACTTTTCCCCAATATGCAGATCTCCACCTCTGCTCCCACTGTTTACTCAGAAATATAAAGATTTCTACTGCAAAATGGTTGTGTAAATATAACCACTTTGACTTTTACTCTTAGAAACTGTACAAAAGCAAAAAGGAAAAAACTGCGAATTCTATTTACAGCAAAGCCAGAAGAGAAATATAATCCATAGTTACCAAAATACGTGTAAGAACCAACAAAAGCAGCTGAGATCAGACAGAAGCTGTGCAGGAGAAAGGAGAAGAAACTCAGAGAGGAGTGAGGGGACCCAGGGTGGGGGGTTAGGGGAGAGGGCAGATCTCAGAAAAGCACCAATAAAAACTCTTTCTGAAGGTGAAGAGCTCACTCAGAGCTGCACAGCTTATATCGCCTTTGTTTGAAACAGCACTCATGGACAGTTCAGCAAGACTAACAAAACTCTCCTGAATCTCATTTGGATCAGGAAAGCCAAAGAGATGAGGATGACAGAAAGAACTGCACGGGTGAGCCATATTTGCAGCAGTCCATCTGTGGCAACAGAGAAGAAAAGAGTGGAAATACATGTGTTGGTGAGGATGTGGAGCAACTGGGACTCTCATCCCTTGCTGGTGGGAGTGTACAATGGTGCAGCCACTTTGGGAAACTCATTGGCAGTTTTTTACGAAGTTAAACACATACCTATCCTATGATGGAGCAATTTCACTCTTTTTTTGGGGGGGTGGGTACGCGGGCCTCTCACTGCTGTGGCCTCTCCCGTTGCGGAGCACAGGCTCCAGACGCGCAGGCTCAGCGGCCATGGCTCATGGGCCCAGCCGCTCCGCGGCATGTGGGATCTTCCCGGACCGGGGCACGTACCCGCGTCCCCTGCATCGGCAGGCGGACTCTCAACCACTGCGCCACCAGGGAAACCCGCAATTTCACCCTTTACCCAAGAAAAATAGAAGCATATTCAGTAGTTGTGCCTTGGGTGGAAAATTTAAGGAGGGGCTCCCTCTCAGGGTTGTGCAAGTGTAAAATTGGCACTTATAGGTACACAAGAGTGAGGGCCTCCTTAAATTTTATGAACTAGGTTTCCCGGCTTGCCTCACCCTAGTCCTGGCTGTGATCCATACAAAGACTTGTACTCACAGGTTCACAGCAAGCAGCTTAATAAAGCTAAATTAGTAACAACTCAAATATTCATCAATAGATGAATTGATAAACAAATTGTGGCATATATAGCAGGAAGGAACTACTGATAAGGATGAATCTCATTATGCTAAGTGAAAGAAGCTAGACACAAGAGACTACATGCTACATGATTCAATTAATACAAATATATAGAATGAGCAAAAACTAATCTAGTGACAGAAAACTGATCAGTGGTTGCTTGGGATGTGTGGGGTGCGGACTGACAGCAAAGGGACTTGAGAGCTTTGCGGGGCAGTGCTAAAATGCTACATCTTGATTGGGATGATGGCTACATAGGCTTAAACACTGTTCAAAAGACATTACCTGGACAATTAAAATATATGAACTTTACTGTATTTAAAAGGTTAATTTTAAAATTTGAAAGAGATTACCAGACATCTGAGAAAAGCCTTTGAGAAGAATAATCAAATGCACAAACACATGAAAGCACCTTGGAATGCACAAGCACATGAAAGCACCTTGGAAGAAACTATGCAAAACATAAAAGCACAAAGTGGGGTCCCTGGGCCAGCAGTATCAGCATCCCTTGGGAACTTACTGGAAATGCAGATTCTGGGGCCCCACTCCAGAATCTGCATCAGAAACTCCAGGAGTGGGGCCCAGCAATCTGTCTCAATAAGCCCTCCAGGTGATTCTGATGTGGCCTCTTGTTGGAGAAATGCTGCCCTAAAAAACCTCAGAGAGATAAGATGTTGCAATGGTGAAATAAAAACAATATGCTTTGGGCTTCCCTGGTGGCGCAGTGGTTGAGGGTCCGCCTGCCAATGCAGGGGACGCAGGTTCATGCCCCGGTCTGGGACGATCCCACATGCCGCGGAGCGGCTGGGCCCGTGAGCCATGGCCGCTGAGCCTGCGCGTCCGGAGCCTGTGCTCCACAGCGGGAGAGGCCACAACAGTGAGAGGCCTGCGTACCGCAAAAAACAAAACAAAACAAAACAATATGCTTTAAAAAAGAATATTCTGAGAAAAATAAAAATTATAAATTTTATATTTTAAAATTAATTTTAAATTAAAATTAAAAGTTGGAAATTTAAAATATAATAACAGAAATTAAGAATCAAATCCAACAGTAAGAAGGATGAGGAAATGTGTTCATATTTTTATCAATAAGTATTTATTGAATATCATTGTGCCAGGCTCTAGGGATATAACAGTGAACAAAATAGACAAAAACCCCTGCTCTTGTGCAGTTTATATTTTAGTGGGAGGAGACAGGCAACAGAAATAACTAAGAATAACTAAGTAGTATACGTATGTCAGTGGTGTATCTGCTATGGAGAAAAGTAAATTGGGAAAGTGGAAGAGGGAGTCTGGAGGCAGAGGGAAGGGATTGCAACCTTTTTAAATAGTCAAGAAAGCTCTCACTGAGAAGATGAAATGTAAATAAAGACCTGAAATAGGTGAAGAAACAGGCCATGTGAACACTGGGAAGAGCATTCTGGGCCGAGGGAATAGCATATGCTAAGGCCCTGGGGTGGGACTGCGCCTCATCCGTTTGAAGAATGACAAGGAGGTCACTGTGGCTGGAGAAAAGAGAGCTAGGGAAAG
>NW_006773122.1:745454-765961 GCF_000442215.2 Lipotes vexillifer
GATTAGGTCAGAGCAACAACAAATGGGTGAAAGTTATATAGTGCTCTGTGAGCCACTTTAAGGGCTTTGGCTTTTATTCTGAGTGAGATGAGAAGATACTGGAGAAGTTTCAGCAGAGGAGTGCCATGATCTGATTTGGGTTTAAAAGGATGCTTTGTCTATTGGATTGATATAGGCAAGGGCAGAAACAGCGAGACCTGTTGGGAGAAAGTTGTAGTAAGCCAGGATAAGATTGTGATGACTTGACAAGAGTGACAGCAGTGAAGGTGGTCAGTTTCTGAAAATAATTCTATCGTAGGTTGGACACATTGATGGACTGGAAGTGGAGTATGAGAGGAAGGAGCCAAACACTTTGGCCTGAGCAACGGGAAAGATAGAGTTGCCTTTTACTAGAACAGAAAGACAGTGGCAGGGGCAGGTTTTGGTGGGGAGCAAGGGGAGACTTGTGTGTGAAGCGCCTGTTAGACATCCAAGGGAAGAGGTCAGGTAGGCGTTGGGATGATTGTGGAGAGGAGAGAGGTCCAGCCTAGAGATAAAAAATTGGCCATTGTCAGCATATTTATGGTAGTTAAGCAAAGAGACTAGATGAGATCACCAGGGAAGTGAGTGCAAATAACTATGGGAGGGAATCCAAAAATCAAGTCTAGGAGAGCATAGAAAGATGACTAGGAATGAGCAGAAGGAACCACGAAGGCATGGTCACTGAGCTAGGAGGCAAACCAGAAGTGGTGGTGTCCTGGAAGCCAAGTGAAGAAAGTTTTTCAAGGAGGGGAGAGACTACCTATGTCAAATGCTACTGCTTGTTCACATAAGAAGAGGACTGAAAACAGACCATTGTGTTTAGTAAAGAATGACCATTGATGGTGTTCAAAAGAGCAGATTTGATTAGCTGCTGGGAGTGAAACCAACTCTGTTTGGAGAGAGTTCTTGGCCAACATTATTTATCTGTATCCCAACCCAATACCATCACCACCACCACCACCCCAATTATCTATTCCCACCTAATGCCCCTGCACCCTAAATTATTTTGAAGCAAATTCCAGTTATATTCCTAAGGGAAAACATGAAGAGAATGGTGATACAGCCTTTTGTATAAAAAGGAGAGGGTATATGTTTATTGATTGTGTATGTCATATGAGTCCTGCTCAATTTCCCATTTTTCTCTCCATCTCTTCTTTCAGGATCCCTTGGGTCCCCGATCCATTTCCTTCACACTCTATGACAGATGGGGGAAGTGTAGTCCACAGCCAATTACTTAAGGGGGATGGGAACCAAAGGTCAGTCCCCTGACTTTAAGGTGGGACCAGCTTATGATGCAACTTGTGCTCCAGAGCTCCCTGTGGGATCAGGCTGAATCTAGTCTCCACCTGAGACTGCATCCTCACTTAGCTTTTCCCTTTTCTTCCCTTCTGCTTCCCTCACACCCCTTCTCCTGAGAACATTCCCTTAGTAAATCACTTTCTCAAGAAACCCTGTCTCAGCTTCTCATTCTAGGCATAAGGCATTATCCCCATTTTGCAGATGAGGAAAGTGGGCTTTAGAAAGATTTAAAACATTCAAGGTCGTGCGGCTGATCATTGCTGAAGCCAGAGTGCCAGTGACCACATACTTGACCATCTCACCGCACCCACCACTCAGCAGCACCCACGGTTAGTGAAGCAGGAGGGTGGGGAATGCCGTCAAAGGGCAGAGAACACACAGGAGCCCAGACTCCCCGGAGAAGCTGAGCGAACACCTCCCCAGGTTATGGGTACTGGGGCAAAAGTGTTGAAATACAGCTTCCCAGCCTCCTATACCCCTGGACACATGACATGACCTCTTGGGGCTTAACCTTCCTGAGCCACTGCCTCCTCGTCTCTCAGCCAGAAGAGGGTCTGATGGGTTTCAGAGCACTTGGCACACTGTACTGATCAATATACCCACACAAGAGGTGATTCTCATTACTCTCACTGTCCACATCCAGTGGAGGGACAGACCTGGGTAGCATGGGGGGAACATACCTGCTTCGCCTCTCTGGGTTCTTCACTCAGGAAGTGGGAGTTGTTTGGCCTCATGAGGATGGGAAGGGGAAGGGCGACCTACAAACACCTTAAAAGAAGGAGAATTTCTGCCCCCGCTGTCTCAGAGGGACTCCATGAAAAGTGATGACAATGACAGTAAGATCTCTGATTCACTGAGTGCTATGTGCTTTACAAACTCATTTACTCCCCCCTGAGATCCTATGAGGTTGTTATTTTTCATTCCACTTAATAGATGAAACTGAGGCAAGGAGACAGGAAAACTATGCCCAAAGTCACACAAGAATATAAGTGATAAAGCCAGGAGTCAAACTCTGTATAACTCCACAGCCAGTGTTTTTAAAAAACATTGTGAATTGAAACCTGTTTTTTAATAAATGAAGTCCATACTCACACTTTGTGAGTCTAGGCATCTTGCTGCTTCTTTCGTTTCCCCTTCTTTTATCAACACGTATCTGCTCCTTCCCGTTTTTTCTTGTGGCTGTTTCTTTTCCTTCCCCTTTGTTCTCTTTTTCTTCTATTTACGTCCCTAGACATAAAGAGAATGAGGGATTCTTCCAGGGAGCCTCCTTTAACTCTAGATTATCAGAGCTGGAAAGCCCCTCTTGGGTCAGTGAATCCAACCTCTCATCCTTAGTGGAGAAACTGAGGCCTAGATAGGAGGGGCAACGCACCCAGAGTCACACACATCATGTGTCTCTTGGTTCTGGCTTCCCAGCCCTTGGCCCCCACATACATGGAGGTTACAAAATAGCACACGTAGAATGAGCACATTTGGTTAAGGAAAAAACAAAAACACCCAGGGTACACAAGACGGTCTCTGTATACATAGCTGCATTACATGTATTTAAGATGGTGTGGTATAAAAATGTTAATGAAGTCCTACTTCGTATGCAGAATTTAGGGTATTTAGAATCCTACCCAAATTTAAACTTTCATGAGGTATCTCATAATAGCCTGACTGATGTTCAAAAGAGTGAACTGTAAAGTGTGCTACACTTTGGCTGGGACACAGAAGTGCCCACCCATTTTTGTCAGAAACCAGAAAGAAATGCCGTTGTTCACATGGAGCTTCTGTGGGTGGATTGAGTAATTATCTGTAGTATAAGCATTCGTTGTTAGTGTAATTTAAAATATTCTGTAAGCCATAACAGTATAATTCAAGAATTCATTAAGTGGCACAGTGCCAAAAAGTTCACTTAAAATTTCTTAATTTGGGGGCTTCCCTGGTGGCGCAGTGGTTGAGAGTCCGCCTGCCGATGCAGGGGACACGGCTGCGTGCCCCAGTCCAGGAATATCCCACATGCCGTGGAGCGGCTGGGCCCGTGAGCCATGGCCGCGGAGCCTGCGCATCCGGAGCCTGGGCTCCGCAACGGGAGAGGCTGCAACAGTGAGAGGCCCGCGTACGCAAAAAAAAAAAAAAAAAAATTCTTAATTTGGGAATGGAAATTAGAAATGGCTATAGAAATTAGGAATTGTTATAAAGAAAGCCAAACACCATCATTATGTAACATGCTGATGACCGAGGAAGGTGCATCCTGTTCAGTAAATTAGCAACGTGGTTGAAATGAAAAGCAGCCGTTAAAGCAAGGACCCCACTGAGGGAACAAACAGCAGCTCAGATACTAGGAAAAGTGCTGGTGCCATATCTACACTATAATGTGCCTCTGAGCCAAGCTCTTGTGACTTTTGATGATTAGAAAGGAGGTAATGATGATAAAATGTTTTACCACTAACGGCTTTGTGGTAAACGAAGTATGTTTAAAGAAAAAAAAATGTGTTACAAAGTTAAGAGACGTATGCACTCTGAAGACCCAGAGAAAAATTTTGCGACCTGTCTAAAAAGCCCATCCAGAGAATCCAATGGGACCTCTCTGCCACCAACACCAACATTCTTGATGCCTGGGAGAATGCGCGAGGGATGGGGAATTCTACAGGGACACAGAACCAGAGGGCATATGGGAAAAGATACCAGCAGTCTGACAACCTGAACTAACCTGCAGGCAGGATTGCAATGACAGGAGCGTCAGGGCATGTGTATGAGAACCCGGGTACACACCTTGGAATTAAATGCTGCTCACACAGGAGCATATCAGAAGAACAGGCTTTAAAACATATTATATTGCTTTAGTGTAAGGAAGACTTTCCAATGGTATGCAGTGGCCAATGGCGTACCATAAGTGGGTTATGGGGTGCTGAGATGTTGATACTTTTGCCCCTTGGAGCAGCCAGCTGGGTCCTAACGTGGCCAGAGCTTCTGAGACAGTTACCTCTAGTCATAAGTAGTCTTGTTCTTTTATCCTGAGGATCTATAAAATGTTATCATTTTCCACATGTGTTATGGTATAAAAGAGATTGGGAAATATTGGATAAGTGGGGTGTTATAATTTTTTGTTCAAGTGGAGACACTTTTGAGAATAAAAGGGGCTGTATTAATATTTTTTTAAACATCTTTATTGGAGTATAATTGCTTTACAATGGGAGCTGTATTAATAGTTACACCAGGACACCAGGCATATCGTGGGACTGTTCCAGGTAAACTGGGATGTATGGTGGAGTGGGCAGAATAATGGCCCCCAATGCTGTCCAGGTCCTAATCCCCACAGCCTGTGAATATGTTACCTTAGATGGCCAAAGAGACTTTGCAGATGTGATTAAGTTAAAGATATTGACAAGAGGAGATTATACTAGATTATCCCAGTCGGGCCTAATGTAATCACAAGGGTTCTTATAGGAGGGAAGCAGAAACGTCAGAGAAGAGAAGATGCTCCTCTACTGGCTTTGGAGATGGAGGAGGAGCCACAAGCCAAGGGAGTGCGGGAGGCCTTTAGAAGCTGGAAAAGCAAGGAAGGGGATTCTCCCTAGAGCCTCCAGAAAAAAACACAGCCCTGCCAACATCTTGATTTTAGGACTTCTGACCTCCAGCACTGTAAGATAACAAATTTCTCTTGTTTTATCCACAAAACGTGTGGTAATTTGCTAAAGCAGCAATAGGAAACTAACACAAATACGCTTTATAATTTATAAGAAGTTTATCTTTATGCTTATATAATTTTTAAAAGTACAAAGATAAGTAAAAAAGAACTAAAGGTGAAATAATTATATTGACAGGAGGAGTGAGGGAAATTGACAGGTATAAATTTTTATCTAACAGCATGTTGATTAGTTGAGAAATATCATTAAAGTGTATTATACAAAGAGATGGACAATTGAAGAACTAAAACAGAAAACCAATAAAAGAAAAAAAAAAGGCTAGCCCCAGAAAGAGGAATGGAGAGGGTCAGATAAAGAGACTCTAGCTTTAATTATAAATCCTTTGATTAAAAAAATTAAGGATTTAACTATGGATGTCTTTTTAAAAATGTGAATATTCTTTTTTTTTTTTTTTTTGGCTGTGTTGGCTCTTTGTTGCTGCGCACGGGCTTTCTCTAGTTGTGAGCAGGGGCTACTCTTTGTTGCGGTGTGCAGACTTCTCCTTGTGGTGGCTTCTCTTGTTGCGGAGCACGGGCTCTAGGCACGCGGGCTTCAGTAGTTGTGGCTCGCGGGCTCTAGAGCGCAGCAGGCTCAGTAGTTGTGGCGCACGGGCTTAGCTGCTCCACGGCATGTGGGATCTTCCTGGACCAGGGCTCAAACCCATGTCCCCTGCATTGGCAGGCGGATTCTTAACCACTGCGCCACCAGGGAAGCGCCGTGAATATTAATTTTTAAAGTAAGAGCGTGTGGTGGGAAGCCTCTGAGAGCTTACTGGGCTCAGGTTCTCCAAAGCTCTAGCTTCCAATCTACCTGAAACCAACTTACAGCTTCCATCGTACCCACAGATCCTCCCCTAACCTCTTACTCAGCCAACAGCTTCCTTGATCTCAGTCTCGGCATAAGACAGCGCCAACCGGTAGGTCCTCCTGAAATAAGGCAGGGAAAAGCAGCATTGGGTGAGGAATATTCCCAGGATTGGGACCAAGCCCCCTAAGAGATCTGGAGCAAACCCACTAAGCCCCTGTAGGGCAGGCAGACCTTGGGGTTACCTCACAACGGTAACAAAGGACCTGGGAGAGCTTAGAAGAGAGAAGTGCCTCCTGTTGCTAGAAAAACACTGATGTAGGAGCCCAAAGGAAAGGGCTGAGGCTAGCTCTGCCATGTACTAGCAAGTCCCTTTCATCCGGGCTTCAGTTTCTCACCGATGAAATTAATAGGGGAAGAAATTCATCTCCCAAGTCTTTCAGCTCTGTGAGTCCTTTTCCCTGCTTCAGCAACATCCCTCCCTCCAAAGAAGACTGGATAGGCCCTCAGTCAGCCACAGAATCATTATATATTACACTTTAGAGTTTCTTTGAGATGGTCTGCTGCAACCCATTCATTTTTTTTTTCCTTTTTTTTTTTCTTAGACACACCACTTGGCTTGCGGGATCTTAGTTCCCTGACCAGGGATTGAGCCCCAGGCCACGGCAGTGAAAGTCCTAACCACTGGACTGCCAGGGAAATCTCCCATACATTTTATATATGGGAAATTGAACCTCAGAGAGACAAAGGTGTTTGGTCAGGGTCACACTTGGTAAGAAGTGTGAGAACCTTTGGATTCTCTTCTGACCCCTCACTTAGACCCTAGGGTTCCGTGGTCACGATTTGCCATATGAAGGTACAGAATGGTACCTGTTTAATATGCAAATAACTTGTGTCTGAGTTTTTAAAAATACAGTATAAGATGCCACTATGGAAAAAACATAACCATATAAAAGAAGATGAGTGGTTATATTAGTTTCCTATTGCTGTGTAATAAATTACCACAAACTTAGTGGCTTGAAGTGACATACATTTATTGTCTCACAGTTTCTCTGGGTCAGAAGTTCAGCGTGGCTTAACTTGGTCCTAAGCTTATAGGGGCTCACAGGTTGCAACTACATGTTGGCTGAGCTATAGTCTCATCTGGAGGCACAACTGGAAAATAATATTCCTCCAAGCTCGCTCAGGTTTCTGGCACAACTAATTCCTTTGCTGTTGTAGGACTGAGGGCCCAGCTTCTTGCTGGCTGTCAGCTTCTCGCTGGCCCTCAGCTCCTAACCATATGGGCCTCCTAACATGACCACTTACTTCTTTAAAGCCAACTAACTTTGAAGTCTCTAGGGTCTGCTAGTAAAACAAGACCTTATAGGACAATGTAATCATGAAAGTGACATTACATCATCTTTGCCACATTCTATTGGTTAGAAGCAAGCATAGGTCCCACCCACACTCAAGAGGAGGAGATAAACAAGGGCATGAATACCATAAATATCAAAGGAGGTGGAATCTTAGAGTCTATCACCACAGCGGTGAAAGTCGTGTGTGTAAAAAGGACTGAGGACTTCCCTGGTGGTCCAGGGGTTAAGACTCTGCGCTTCCACTGCAGGGTGCGTAGGTTTGATCCCTGATCCCTGGTCAGGGAACTAAGATCCCACATGACGCGTGGCACGGCCAAAAGAAAAGGGGGGTGGGGGCTGAAATGTCTACTCCTGTCAAGACAATTGAGAAGAGGGCCAAGTTTTAGCCATTGGATTTGGCAACAGGAACCATCGTTGCCACTGGCAAAAGCAGTTTCAGTTAAATAATAAGGATGAAAGTCAGCTGAGGTAGATTCAAGAGAATGGAAAATGAGAAATTGGAGAGAGTGAATAGAGACAACTCTTTTAAGGAGTTTTGCTATGAAAGGGAGCAGAGAGATGAGAGATTAAAGGTACTATGGTATGTTTATATGTTCATGGGAATGATGCAGTAGAAAGGGAAGGGCTGATGATGCAAGAGAGAGGGAAGGATCATTGCAGGAGGAAGGCTCTTGAGTAGGTGAAGGAAAGGGGATGAGATCCAGTGCTCAAGATAAAGGGACTTAGGACAGGATGAGGATGGCTCAGCCACTTTCATGGGAGAAAAAGCCTAGTATATGGTCTCAGACACAGGTCAGTGGATAGATTTAGTGGCTGGAGGATAAGGAAGTTCTCTTCTGATTGCTTCTGTTTTCTCAATGAAATGAGAACAATGCCATCCGCTGACAGTGAAAAGGGGAGAGTAATGGAGGTTTGAATAGAGAGAAGAGGTAGGAAATGGTCCTCTTGAAGAGTGGAAGAACAACATAAATAAGACAAAGAGTAGATTTTCCCTGCGGTGCTAGGACGCACCTGAGGGTTTCATAAATTTAAAATGTGACGGGTTGGCAAATCCGGCTGTTGTTCTCTAGCCACATTCAACTACTTGGGTGTAGTCTCAAAGTAGAGGCAAAGGTGCACCCGGTCAGTGTTGTGGCTTTGGAAGGT
This sequence comes from Lipotes vexillifer, assembly GCF_000442215.2. Lineage (NCBI taxonomy): Eukaryota > Metazoa > Chordata > Mammalia > Artiodactyla > Lipotidae > Lipotes > Lipotes vexillifer. Next base: position 753,754 of record NW_006773122.1, read on the forward strand.
GGATCCAATACAAGGAGAGGGACAAGAGGGATGAGAGTGTACGGCAGGGAGACTCCACAACTGACCAGTCACGGGGTAAAAAGGGGAATGAAGCTATGAGGGGGCAAAGAGCAGTGGATGGGTCTCCGAGCAGCATCAGTGGACTGGAGGCCCTGACGTGGTCAGAGACCTGGGAGGGTCTGCCAATCAGTGGATGTGAGATGGACCAGTAGGTGCTGGTGAGGCACCCAGAGAATGGGATGCTTGAAATAGAGACTTTGAAAGTGGTGTAGCAACACAGCATTGTAAATCAACCCATACTTCAATAAAACTTTTTTTAAAATAGTGGTGCAGGTTTTGATAATGACAAGGTCTGGGTTGTGATGGTGGGAGTCGGTGTGTGGAGGACAAACTGGAAGAAAAGGTGGTCAAGGACGTAAGAGGCTGGAGTACAGGTGATTCCTTTATGTGGTTGAACTAATCAAGAATGATCATAGGGAAATGGTGGAGGGAGAGAGAGAGGGCAAGAAAGGGAGAAAGAGAGAAAGAGGGTGTTAAGTGGGAGAGGGGGCGGCCCTGAGGGCTGTGCATGCCGCAACAAGTAGAGGTGCTGCGGACTGCTGCCACCTGTTCCAAGGGAGCTGTCTTAGAGAGGAGAGAGGAAAGCAGCCCTCTCTTAGAGGCCTGCCGAGGAAGCAGTGACCTCAGGGGGAAGCCACATGCTGTTAGAGCAGCAAGGCGAAGAGAACATTGCTGTGCAGGGGACTTCCCTCTTCCTCAGGAAAACCTTCCTGATCCCCTTTATAAGAGTAGCTGCTTTTGTTACACACACTCAGCCTTGCTAAATTTTCCTTCAGAGCGCTTATCACAGTTGAAATTTTTTCAGTTTATTTATGGGAAACCCTGATTGATATTCATGATTTCCAGCTAAGCTCATGGAAGGCAGGGACTGCACCCTGGCCCCGGTGGATCCCCAGCACCCAGCGGAGTGGCCAGCATGGGGGTTCTTCCTCAGTATTTGTGGCCAGAAGGAGGAAGAGAAAGAACAGACTCGTAGAGCAACTGTGAGGCGTCTCCGTGTTGAGGGTAGGAGAAGCCCATCTATCCATCCATTCATGCTTTTGGCCATTTGTTCTTCCCAAGGAGCAGAGCCTGCATGACAACAGGCGAGGTAGGCAGTGCAGTATTTAAGCTCCTGAGCCTTCTATGGCTCAAGCAGCTGAGAGCTGGGCGTTGCAGCTCCTGCATGCCAAACCTGTGCTTGCTCAACCCCTGCCAAAGCCATGACCACTCCCAGCCCCTCACCCGCACGGTGCTTGAGCGCAAGAGTGAGGTGTCTGCCCGCCTGGGGCGGGAGGCACCTCCTTCAGCTGCCAGGCCCTGGATGGTGCAGCCCAAGGAATGCTCCAGTGGCCCCCAGGGAGTGTCTAGCAGCATCTCCACCAGGTCTCCTCCTGCCCGGAGGAGGTCAGCGGGATCTCATAAGTCTCCTTACCTCCCCGACAGGAGCTCCTGGGCCTGAGATCTTGCACCTGGAGACTTTTATGGGAACTTTTTCCTTCTTCTTTCCAGTAACTCCAGGAGCTAAATCTTGACAGACAGGGAAAGCTTTAGGGGTCCATTTACTCAGCATTACTGAGCACCTGGGCTACAGCAGTGAGCACGTGACATCATTCACGTCCCTGCCTCTAAGGCTCTCGCAGCCCGGGGAGGAAGAGATGTGCACACAAAACTGAAATAACAGAGAGAATGACATGGATGAAGTCAGTGTTCTATAAGGGTTTAGAAGAGGAAGGTGTTTCTTCCAGATGGAGAAAACGGGGAAGGCTTGTGTTAAGAGGTGACATCTGAGTTAGTCCTTGGAGAAAGGACATTGCCAGTGAGGACACCTATAAAGCATTATCCATCTCCACTGAAGAATGCAGATCAAGCCCTTGCCAGCAGAATCAAAGAATCCCAGGTTTGACATTGGCCTGGTCAATAGAACATTGTGGAAACGAGCACTGGTTTGGGGGTCAGACAGACCTGAGTTAAAATCCCAGCGCTACAACTTAATAGCTGTGTACGTAGCGTGGGACAAGTTACTGAACCTGTCTTAGCTTCAAATTTCTCATCTGTATAATGGGGATAATAGTATTTACCTCAGATGATTATTGTTAAGGATCAATTGAGGTAATCCATGCAAAGCACTTAACACGTGGTAATTGTTACCTGGCACATGGTAATTGCTCAGTAAAAAAGTTAGCTAATTCTAGCCTGGATCAGCCGAGCTGCCCAGACTGTGAGCATCCCGAGGACAATGACCAGGCCTCATTCACCTCTGTGTCTTCCCAAGCCTGACACCAAGCCTGGGCACCAGGGGCTTAGTGAAGGTTTGCAAAACGAGTGAATGAACAAAAGAGGCATTCACTTTATCAGCCTCTTAAATTTCACACGAGGGAAGGGGCTTTTTTTTTTTTTTTCCGGAGAATGAGTATGGCTGAATCTTAGAAGGTATTTCTAAAGAAGTGTGTGTTATTGACAAAGGTCTTTTAAGAAGATAACCTGTCATCTGTCCTTAAAGATTTAAGGGGCCACACTATTTACAATAGCCAGGACATGGAAGCAACCTAAGTGTCCATTGACAGATGAATGGATAAAGAAGATGTGACCCATATATACAATGGAATATTACTCAGCCATAAAAAGAAACGAAACTGAGCTATTTGTAGTGAGGTGGATGAACCTAGAGTCTGTCATACAGAGTGAAGTAAGTCAGAAGGAGAAAAACACCGTATGCTAACACATATACATGGAATCTAAAACAAAATGGTTCTGAAGAACCTAGGGGCAGGGCAGGAATAAAGATGGAGACATAGAGAATGGACTTGAGGACATGGGGAGGGGGAAGGGTAAGCTGGGACAAAGTGAGAGAGTGACATGGACATATATCCACTACCAAATGTAAAATAGATAGCTAGTGGGAAGCAGCCAAATAGCACAAGGAGATCAGCTCGGGGCTTTGTGTCCACCTAGAGAGGTGGGATAGGGAGGGTGGGAGGCAGGTGGAAGAGGGAGGAGATATGGGGATAGAAGTATACGTATAGCTGATTCACTTTGTTATACAGCAGCAACTAACACAACAATGTAAAGCAATTATACTCCAATAAAGATGTTAAAAAAAAAAAAAAGGTTTAAGGGGCTGCACTGCAAGGCTTGCATGATCTTCGTTCCCAACCCCAGGGATCGAACCCATTCCCCCTGCAGTGGAAGCACAGACTTCTAACCACTGGACTGCCAGGGAAGTCCCAGGGGCCAGTCTTTTGTTTTGAACATTTTTCTTATTAAATTGGTTTATTGTACCCAAACAAGCACATACATATATCATTTTATATGAATGAAGTACAATGAAATACAATATTAATGCCTCAAACATAGTTGATACTCAGTAACTGATGGACAAATTAACTTGAAAAACCTGGATTTTCATATCAATTAATTTCAATATATATTACCATGTATAACTGAATACCATTCAGTTGGATAAATGTATCATCATTAATTTCCCTAGCATTATGACTTGACAAATAGCTTGCTTATAATTTTACAAGTATAACTAAGGCTGTAATGAGTACCCTTGAGTTTACATACATGTTTGAACACTCCCTATTATATCCTATAGGTAAACTTCTAAATATAAAATTGTTAGTCAAAATGTGTTAATTTCCATCTAATACATATTTTCCATTGTCTCTTGCAAAGATTGTAACACACAAGGAAGAGGAAACCTTCAAGCATTTTATAGGAGGGGAGAGAACGTTGAACTAAATGGCTTCTAGGATGTTGGACAACCTGTAGTTAAGATCACAGAAAAACACACTCATTCCCATCCTGCTTTTGTGACTTCCATGTTAGCTGTGTGACCTTGGGCAAGCTCTCCCCATCTCTGAGCCATAGGTAAAATGGTGAGAATAAGTCCTATTGCTTAGAGTTGTTGAGAGGGTTAAAGGAGACAATGGGTATTAAGCACAGTGTGGGTAGCACTTATAACAGGGATTTCTCCCTCAGATTGTGGGCAGGGCTGAGTCTGGTTCTGGCATCCTGTGAATTTTCTGTCGCAACTTTACCCATTTCATGGGGAGCTTTCTCCTCAAGAGCCTACAAGGCAGCAGAGGAAGGAAATGTTCTTTATCACTTATCCCCAGAAAACCCCCAGGTTAAGGTCAGGCCACCTGTCCTGGAACCCTGAGTACAATCAGGGCCAGACTTAGCATCAGTGCCAAGGGAACAAGAGAGAGTAGATCTGGGAAGGCATGGGACACATCAAACTCACCTCTGCTTGGGCGAGTCAGGGTCTGGAGATTCAGCCAGGGAAGTGAGGGGCAAGCTGGGCCACCCCTTTCTCCTGCCAGCATCACCACATGTCCCTCAGTAAAAACACTGGATTTCGAGGACTGCTTTTTCTGCCACGGAACAATGTGGAGAAGTCATAGAAATTGAGAGTAGGAAACTACGTTGTAGGTTTTGCACATCCCTGCCTCCCATCAGTCAGGGTTAGGGTAGGAAACCGTATTTTATGCAGGAAAATACCAGAAATAGATTTCATAATGGGAATTTGGGGCTTACAGAGCCATTAGGAGGGTCGGAGGAGGGGGCTGTAGACTGGACTTACTGGAAGGATTCTCAGAACAATGCCTCTGAAGTGGCACCCGGGGAGTCACCACCTCCCCCATAATCAGGAAGGCAGGGAAGCAGGAGACCCCTGGAACCACTGTGGTCAGGAACCCAAGGCTGCTGCTGTGTCCCAGGGATTGGGCCTGGGGGCTGCCCCGGCATGCCTCTAGACAACCTCAAGAACAAAGCCAGGATGACTCTATAGAAAAACCCCTCCTCTCTACAGCCTCTCCTGACAGCAGAAAACAGCCTGAAGCAGCAGATATCCTCCACCACCTTTTGACCTTCCTGTTTTATAGACAGAACTGTAGCTTCCAGGAGTACAGGAGATGTAACTAACTGTTCCCTTTCCAGCCTCTGCAGTAGAAGAAGACACACCAAAAAGATGTGGGAATAGAAACTACCAGTCAACCCTGTCCTGCATACCTTGATCTCTGCTTGAATACCCTTACTGGCAGGGAGCTCACTACCTCAGCAGTCTTCTAGGGAGAATGTTGGAGAGATCTGAGGGCTTTTTTTTTTTAATTTTAGTATCATTGAATTACAATGTTGTGTTAATTACTGCTGTACAGCAAACTGACTCAGTTATACGTATATATACACATTCATTTTCATATTCTTTTCCATTATGGTTTATCACAGGATATTGAATACAGTTCTCTGTGCCATACAGTAGGACCTTGTTGTTTATCCATTCTATATATAATAGTTTGCATCTGCTAATCCCAAACTCCCAATCCAACCCTCTCCCACCGCCCCCGCCCTTGGTAACCACAAGTCTATTCTCTATGTCCCTGAGGGCTTTCTTAGATGAATAGCAAACTGCTGCACCATACCGCCTGCTGTTGACCTTCACCCCACCTGGATGCACAGCACTTTGTGCACCCTTATCTTAATGACAGCCCTTCAAGGAGGGGCAGGGCATGAGTCTGGCTGTCCTAATTTCCAGAGTCCTTTCAAGCTCTTCTCCAAGACATAGTTTCCTGGGCCCTGACGTCTTTACTCTCACCTTCAGACAGGTTCCAAGTTGTACAAGATCTTTGATAAAGTGAGGAATAGGACCGAGTCCAGGACTGCAGCCCCACAAGGAGCTGCCACTTGCACTCTTCAGAGACCAATCCAGGGTGAGAAGTGTGGCACCCAGCGCTTGCTGGGATAGACAGAAACAGTCCCTCTCACCCTCGGCTTGTGGAAAGCAAATGAGTGGTTCCCCTTGGAGGATAATTTGTTACTGTGAAAACTTTAAAAGTACATGCCCTTGACCTACTAAAGCCACTTCTGAGAATGTATCTAACAGGCAAATTCTCATATACGTAGGAAATCATATGTGCATAATTACCCGTTTCAGCTCGGGAAAGAGCGAAAATACTCACCAGTAGGGGACTGGTTAAATACACCATGATGCAGCCTCTAACAATATACTACACAGTTCTAAAAACAATGAAGGAGCCACATCTATTACACTGATGGGCACAATCTTGTTCTTTAAAAAAGTAAAGGTAGAAGTGAATTTAATACTGTATAAAGGGGTATAAGTGTATGTGTGTATATCCCGTGGCCCTTCTAAAAGAAACCTGCCCAAGTACAGTCACCCCTTCCCTGGCTCTTTTGAGTCTCAGTTTTCTGACCTATAAAAATGGGTATTGTGGGACTTCCCTGGCAGTCCAGTGGTTAAGACTCCACGCTTCCACTGCAGGGAGCACGGGTTTGATCCCTGGTCGTGAAACCATGCACCGCTGATTGGGATTTGAACCCACGTGCTGGGACTCAAACCCAACCTAAACCCAGACTGGGACTTGAACCCACAGTCTTTTAATTAGTCACTCACCTGTGTCTGGACTTAACTGAGGCCCGGGTTCTTTGTGTCTCAGCGCAAAAGGAATTCAGCGAGAGCCAAAGTGATAGGCAAGAAGTAGATTAATATAGGATGCTTGTGAGGGATACAAGCTGGCAGGTGAGGGGGCTCTGCCCCAAGGATTAAGCAGGCTACATTTTTATAGTCAAAGGAAAGTGGGGGAGGGGGAAAAGACCGCCTTCCTCATTCTTCGAGTAGACATCAGGCTTACATCACTGGCTCCTCCTTTGTATCAGGCAGGAGAGTGTTTGACCCTATGAGGTCACACTAGCACTGTCATAGCGCTTACTCAAATCAGCAGCAGGGTGGTAACATATACTAAAATATGTTGAATAGTCTCAGGTTCCTGTATAATGAGGGTCTCCTACTTTGGAATGTCACCTTTCCCTTAAATTCCTGTCCTTGGTCCTAAGGATCCCTGTCTTGCTGAACTCCACCAGCAGAATGAAGGCCTCATTTTTTTCTTTCACTTAATAACCTGGGACATATCTCATGCTTTTATTTATGGCTTTATAGTTAAGCAAGCCTGCTTTGTTCCACGACGTTCCCGATAGCTTTCTTGAGCGATCATTAACTTACTGTGGTCTCCCAAAGTTCCCTAGGTTTCCCTCTCTATCTATAATCCCCTACTGGGACTTCTACAACTACCTGTGATGCATAGAGTAAGACAGAGTACTATCCTACTCTATCCCTATCAGTTGAGGAACTAAGATCCCACATGCCGTGCTCGGGCGTGGCCAAAAAAAAAAGGGGTGGGGGGTGGGGATTGACAGCCTACTTATTGGAAAGATTAAGTAATGTATGCAGAGTTATCTTGTAAATATTAGAGTACCTGACACTTAAATGGTTGGTTTCCACTATTATTTTTAACATAATTATTGGTTAACGATTCTTAAGAGTCTCCCTAGGCCATGGGTCTTCTTAGGAATTTGATAAACATCATGAAATTGTAGGCAAAATTTAATGATTAATGTTTGCTTTTTCTCTGAGAGGATCAATTCTTTATCTCATGGAAAAAGAAATTTGTGATTCACAAAAAGAAGAAAAGTTGTAAATTTTCTGAACAGTCTAGTGGAGTGATAACCCTTTAATTTTTCCCTTGATTTAGAAGTCCATATTATCTTCCCCTAAATGCATTCTTATCTCCAGAGATCAGCCCCTAGAGTCTGTCCTCTGCCTTTCCTTGACCAGTGATGTTGAAACCTCCACACCCTCCATCCTCTGAAGTTTGCTGTGCCCTCGGGGCTCTGCCATTGTTCTCTGTGATGTCAGAGGTAACTGGGAGAGTGTCCAAGGTCAGACCCATTTCCTGTCTAACATCAGTGCTTTTATTTTATATTCTCTGTTCTCCTCTCCCAGGCCACAGAACCTAGAGGCTCTTCCTGCAGAGTGGTGGAGAGGGAGGGCAGGAGTCTACCTTCTTCGAATCCTGATGCCACCACTGATCAGCTCTGTGGCACTGGTCAAGTTCCCTGGTGCCACCACTGATCAGCGTTGTGGCATTGGACAATTTTCCCAAGCCTCAGTTGCCCCTTCTGTAAAACAGGACTAATAGTAGAGAGTTGTTCTCTAGATTAAATGAGACAATAATACTTAGTAAATGGTTACTCTAATTAATTACCCTTATCAATAGTTACTCTAATTAATTACCCTTATCTTAGGAAATGTTCAAAAAGTTCTGACCCCAGGAAATAATTCATGAAACCTTAAGAAATAAGAGACCCTTGAGAATTGCAAGCCCACTTTGCACAAAGAGAAAATGGACCTAGAGAGCGGAAAGGACTTGTCCCAGGTTGCACAGCAAACCAGAGGCAATGCCAGGGTGAAAACTGGGCACTGAGCTCTCAGCACAGGGAGCTCTTGTGCCTCACAAGCCCCACTGGATGGGGGAGAAGGGCAGTTACAAATTCTTTTTTTAAAAAAACAATGGTTAGCATCTTTTTATTTGCAGGTTATCAGGAGCACAAATATATATAGCCAGCTAGTATACTACTAGTCTCTAGTGTGTTGATGGAGCCCCTGATAGGAGGGGTTGGTGCCCTTTCTTTATCCTGTTTCTCTTTTCCTTTTGGCTACTTACTGCTCCAGCCTACTCTCTGTAGTATCTTGTCGTCTGTCCATATGAGACTAGTCATATACTTACATCATTAATATAAAACTAGAGTTCTTAGTACCCCTGTCTACATGTCTTAAATATTTGGAGGTTTGGGGGTTTTTTTAAATAGACTTTGTTTCTTTTTTATTTATTTATTTTATTTCTTTATTTTTGGCGGCATTGGGTCTTCGTTGCTGCACGCGGGCTTTCTCTAGTTGCGGCGAGCGGGGGCTACTCTTTGTTGTGATGCGCAGGCTTCTCATTGTGGTGGCTTCTCTTGTTGCAGAGCACAGGTTCTAGGCACACGGGCTTCGGTAGTTGTGGCACACGGGCTCAGCAGTTGCGGCTCGCGGACTGTAGAGCACAGGCTCAATAGTTGTGGATCATGGGCTTAGTTGCTCCGCGGCATGTGGGATCTTCCCATACCAGGGCTCGAACCCGTGTCCCCTGCATTGGCAGGTAGATTCTTAACCACTGTGCCACCAGGGAAGCCCTCCATGTCTTTTTACGGCTTGATAGCTGATTTTTTTTTTTTTTTACTGCTGAATAATACTGCACTGTCCGAATATACCACAGTTTATCTGTCCACCTACTGAAGGACGGTCGTGGTTGCTTCTAAGTTTTGGCAATTATGAATAAACCTTCTATAAACATTCGTGTAAGGTCTTTGTGTTGCCAAAAGTTTTCAGCTCATTTGAGAAAATACCAAGGAATGCAATTGCTGAATCATATGGTAAGAATCCGTTTAGTATTGTGAGAAACCACCAAACAGTTTTCCGAAGTGGCTGTTTCATACCATTGTGCATTCCCACCAGCAGTGTGAGTGTTCCCGTCACTCCACATTCTCACCAGCATTTTATGTTGTCAGTGTTGTGGATTTCGGCCATTCTAATAGGTGTGTAGTGATATCTCCATGTTGTTGTAACTTGCATTTCCCTGGTGACATATGAAGTGAAGCATCTTTTCGTATGCATTTTTTGCTTTCTGTACACTTCTTTTGATGAAAGGTCTGTTCAGGTCTTTTGCCCATTTTTTAATCGGGTTGTTCATTTTCTTATTGTTGAGTTTTAAGAGAGATAAGAGTTCTTTTTCAGATATGCTTTTGCAAGTATTTTCTCTTAGTCTATGGCTTGTCTTCTCAAATCCATTTTTGTCCTATGTTTTTCATCCTAACATACCTACTCAACTCCCTTCCTTCTGCCCACATCGCCATCGCCATCTCGGTCCTGTCAGACTGTAGGTGATAGGCTGTGGCCTTGCACCACAAGGGTGTCCTAATGAACTGCGCCCACCGCTCTTGCTGCTGGTGAGAGCCTCCAAGCCATCTCACAAAGAAGACTTCCTTTGCTTTAGTTCTATGCCCAGGTTCTGCTGGTTCTCCTGCTATCTCTTTATACACATACCAGAACAAGACCTCTTGACTGTGCTCCATCAGCCAAGAGTTTGTTCCGTCACAAAAGTAGTGTCCTTTTTTCACTTTCAACACACACAGTTTTATTTAATTTATTTATTTTTAAAATATTTATTTGGCTGCATTGGGTCTTACTTGCGACAAGAGGGCTCTTCGTTGTGGCGTGCGGGCCTCTCTCTAGTTGTGGCGCATGGGCACCAGAGCACGTGGGCTTAGTTGCCCCACAGTATGTGGGATCTTAGTTCCCTGATTAGGGATCGAACCCACTTCCCCTGCATTGGAAGGCGAATTTTTAACCACTGGACAACCAGGGAAGTCCCAACACACACCATTTTAAAAATAATATTGAATATGTGTTTAAAACTCTATAGGATTTTAAAAAATAACCTATTTAATATATGTGTATATAAATTATTTATACATAATATTTATAAATATATTAAAAAGGCCTGGACTTAATCACACCACACTGTTAAAAGTAGTTACTTTTGAGGAAAGAAGTGGGAAGGAGAATTAGATTGGGATGAAGTGGGGAGAGGGGTATGAATACGGATGTTCCTTTTTTATGTATATACTTCTGAACCATTTGACCGTTGTATAATAATCATTCATCACCACTATATTTTTTAACTAAATGGGAAAATAGTCACATTACTTCTCATTTCCTTGAAATTCTGATGTGCAGGAGTATGAACCCCTGCACTCCTGGTAAAAACTGTTGTAGTAAGGGGTAGCGTGTATGATAATCTTCATTGCTAGCACAAAGACCAGCAATTTGTGTGGTGTCTGGGAAGCAGCAGGGTGTAATAGGAAGATCACTGTTGTGGAGCCAGGAGACCTGAGGTCAGGTCTTGAATCAGCCATGTGATCTGAGGTGCTCTGCAAACATCTTTACTCACCCTTACTGACTCTGTTAATTGTGGACCAGCCTACAAAGAAAGAGCCAAGGACCAAGGCAGGATAGGACCAAAGTGTAGGATGTGGGCAATGGAGGCTCTTCAGCTCCACTGGCTTCAGCAGCCAGGACCAAGAAGCTAGAAGTTGCAGGTAAGCACAGAAGGCAGAGGGGCCAGGCTAAGGAGGCCCAAGGGCAGTATAAGATGGCTCATGACCCTGAACAGCACGCAGCGACTCAAAGTCAGACAGATCCTGTGTGTACTTCCTAGAAGATAAGTCCATTCACTGAGAAAGCAGCATCTCGTTCACTCATTAGTTCATTCATCCACTTACTGAACAAGTGTCAATTGAGTACTCACTATAGATCAGGCACCATGCTAGCTGTTAGGGAGATAAGGATAAATGAAGCAGGTATGATCCCTACCTTGATGGAGTTTCATGACCTAGTGGCAGAGACAGAAAATAAATAAGAAAAGAAGTAAGTGTATAATTATGAATTAGGATAAGAGCTACAGGGGGATGGGGAAAATCTGTCTGAGGATGTGAAGTTTAAGCCAAGATAGGAAGGACAAGAGCCGACCAAATGAAGAGGTGTGGGAATGGTATCAGCAAAAGGCCATGGAGTGGGAAGAGCTGAGAGTCCTCCAGAAGCTGGTGACTCATGCTGAGTGAGGAGGAAGAGATGTAGAAGGAAAGAAGGGAAAGGGAGGCGGAGCCGATCATGTGCTAGAATGTTATTCCAAGAGTAGAGGAAAGCTCCATAAGGGTCGTAAGCAGAGGAAGGGCATGACATAATCAATAATTTTTTTTTTTTTTTTTTTTTGGTACACGGGACTCTCACTGTTGTGGCCTCTCCCGCTGCGGAGCACAGGCTCCGGACACGCAGGCTCAGCGGCCATGGCTCACGGGCCCGGCCGCTCCGCAGCATGTGGGATCTTCCCGGACCGGGGCATGAACCCGTGTCCCCTGCATTGGCAGGCGGACTCTTAACCACTGCGCCACCAGGGAAGCCCCGATAATCAATAATTTTTAAAAGATATCTATAGCTGCTGCGTGGATCATAGATGGGCGAGCCAAAAGAAACAGATGCATTCCACGCGGCAAGAGATGGCCTAACACTGAGTAGAGTGTTCAGTGTCCAAGTCAAGTCAGAATTTTCAGGGGTCAGAGCCTTCCTTCTCCAAGCAGATGGGACTGGGCAGCAGATAATGGGATAGGGAGGCCAAGGCAGGCCCTCGGCTCCATAACTACCTGGACTCAGGGGTTCTGCCTGGGACCATACCTGGACACATGTAAAAAGAGCCTGCCAGGGCATTCC
>NW_006773122.1:765971-781149 GCF_000442215.2 Lipotes vexillifer
CTTGAGCAGCAGGAGGTCTGAGGCTGCCACAAGGCTTCCTACCTATGGCTGTGGGTAGCAAGGGCACCCAGGCAAGACAGGTGAGGCAGAGGGTAATAACTGCAGCACAGTGGGTGGCCCCATATTCTCTCTGCCTTTTCTTCTTTTTATAACGAATAATCTTCGCCTCCCAACACCCACATGCAGTCATGTTCTTCCTCCTGCTTGTGGACTAGCTGGGATTCTTCTTTGTGTTCCTCCTGTCTGTGGTAGATACCTGTAAACAGGTAGGGCAAAGCCCTGGAGCAGAAATGCAAGATGGCAGGAGATATCCCAGCTTGAGCTTCCAGCAGCTCCCTCCCAATCAACCAAGTTAGTGAAAGCCTAAACAATTGAGCCTTTGCGTTTGAAAGCCTAAACAATTCAGTCCTTATCTCAAAGCAGCAACATATAAAACCCGAGCATACCTCTTCTACTTGAGAATCTTCAAGGTCTCCCTACTGCACGGGATATATTCTAATCTGGCTCATAAGACTATGGGAGACCTGGCCCCCACCTACCATCCAGCCTGATTTTCCACTTCTCTTCTGTATATGTCCTATGCTGCAAAACATGAGTTCTCTAGTGCTCCCACATATATCTCCTCTTTCCCACCACTGAGCCTTTACTTCTGCTGTTCTTCTCACATGCAGTGTCCTTCCCCCTCCACTCTCTCTCTCCGAATATCTAAATCAGGGGTCCCCAACCCCCGGGCCGTGGACAGGTACTGGTCCGTGGCCTGTTAGGAACCAGGCCACACAGCAGGAGGTGAGTGGTGGGTGAGCGAGCAAAGCTTCTTCTGTATTTACAGCTGCTCCCCATCGCTCGCATTACCACCTGAGCTCCGCCTCTTGTCAGACCAACGGCAGCGTTAGATTGTCATAGCAGCGCGAACCCTGCTGTGAACTGTGCATGTGAGGGATCTACGTTGCGCGCTCCATATGAGAATCTAATGCCTGATGATCTTCAGTGGAGCTGAGGTGGTGATGCTAGCGCTGGCAGCGGCTGCAGATACAGATTATCATTAGCAGAGAGGTTCGACTGCATAGAGACCATAGTAAATCAATTGCTTGCAGACTCATATCAAAACCCTATCGGTGAGTGGCAAGTGACAATTAAGCTGCATCTGGTGGCAAGTGAGTTGACGTCCTTCAATTGTACAGCTGCATCTGATGGCAGGCTTTAAGTCAGAATCTGACACATATTAGTTCGGGTGTGGCCCGCCCATTATTTTATTTACCACTTCCGTCCACGCCTCTTTCCCACACTGCACACTTGTCTCAGTCACAGTTTTGGTAAGTCCACAAGCTAACCCTAGCCAAAATGAGTGAAAAACAAATGTCGCTGGGGAGCTTCTTTGAAAAGGGGGAAAGACCCATTAATGAGACAGCAGAGACTCTAAGACCACCGACAAAAAGAAAGCTGCATTTAAAAGAAAATACCAAGAGTCCTACTTAAATTACAGGTTCATTGCAACAGGTGATTCACATTCTCCAATACCGCTTTGTATAATATGTGGCAACTGGCTATCCAACAAAGCCATGAAAACTTCAAAACTGCTCCACCACATGGAGACCAAGCACCCTGCATTAAAAGACAAGTCTTTGGAGTTTTTCAAAAGAAAAACACGTGAACACAAAGAACAGAAGCAATTATTGAAGACCACCACTTCATCAAATGTGTCTGCACTGAGAGCATCATTCTTAGTGGCTAACCACATTGCTAAAGCTAAGAAGCCCTTTACTCTTGGTGAAGAGTGGATCCTGCCTGCTGCTAAGGGCATTTGTCGTGAAAATTTAGGAGAGGCTGCAGTTCAAAAGGTGGCACGTGTTCCTCTTTTGGCTAGCACCATAGCTAGAGGATGAAATAGCAGAGGATACTGAGGCACAATTGTTAGAGAGGATTAATGAGTCACCATGGTATGCAATCCAGGTTGATGAGTCTACCGATGTTGACAACAATGCTTGTTTTTGTGCAATATATTTTTCAGGAGGATGTTCATGAGGATATGTTATGTGCACTTTTGTTGCCGGTCAACACCGCAGCTGCAAAACTATTCGAGTCTTTGAATGATTACATATCAGGAAAACTGAATTGGTCATTTTGTGTCGGTACATGCACGGATGCAGCAGCTGCCATGACTGGATGGCTTTCTGGTTTCACTACTCGGGTCAAAGAGGTCGCTTCTGAATGTGAGTCTATGCACTGTGTCATCCATAGAGAAGTGCTGGCTAGCCAAAAAATGTCACCTGAACTTAACAGTGTTTTGAAGGATGTGATTAAAATTATCAGTCACATTAAAGTACATGCCCTTAACTCACATCTGTTTGCGCAGCTCTGTGAGGAGATGGACACAGAGCACACACACACACACACACACACACACACACACACACACACACACACACACACGTCTTCTCTTATACACAGAAGTGAGATGGCTTCTAAAGGTAGATCTCTGCCCAGAGTTTTTGAGTTACAAGAGCTGCTCCAGAGATTTCTTTTAGAAAAACAGTCACCACTGGCAGCACATTTCAGTGACACAGAATGGGTCACAAAACTTCCTTACTGGTGTGACGTATTCAACCTGCTCGACGAACTCAATCTGTCACTTCAGGGGAGAACAACAACTGTGCTGAAGTCAGCAGATAAAGTGGCTGCATTCAAAGCCAAACTGGAATTGGCGGGGGGGGGGGATTTTGACATGTTTCAGACATTAGCAGAGATTTTGAAAGAGACTGAGCCAGGGCCTTCTTTCTCCCAGCTGGTGCATGATCACCTATCTCAGCTTTCAAAAGAGTTTAAGCATAACTTCCCAACCACAAAAGACCCCCGAAATGAGAAGGAATGGATCTGCGACCCATTTGTGAATAAGCCAGGTGAATCAACTTTGTCCGTGCTAGAAGAGGAGCAACTGCTTGCGATTGCAAATGACGGTGGCCTTAAAAGCATGTTTGAGGCAACCTCAAATCTCCATACGTTCTGGATTAAAGTCAAGAGCACTGAAAAGCCTGCTTCCATTTTCCAACATCCTGTCTTTGTGAAGCAGAGTTTTCTGCAGTGACAGCAACCAAAACGAGATCACGGAGGAGACTGCACATAAGCAACACACTTCGGGTGCCGCTGTCTCCCATCACCCCCAGATGGGACCACCTAGTCGCAGGAAAACAAGCTCAGGGCTCCCACTGGTTCTGCATTATGGGGAGTTGTATAATTATTTCGTTATATATTACAATGTAATAATAACAGAAACAAAGTGCACACTAAATGTAATGGGCTTGAATCATCCCGAAACCGTCCCCCCCCCGCCGACCTGCTCCGTGGAAAAATTGTCTTCCACGAAACCAGTCCCTGGTGCCAAAAAAGTTGGGGGACCGCTGGTCTAAATTACACCCGTTCTACATGCCCACCTCCTCTGGGTATTGTTCCCTGATCCACACAGCAGAATCGCCACCTTATTTTTCCCTTCTCAATTCAACCCTATTTAAAAAAAAAAAAAAGGAGGTAGATTTATTTTTTTCCTTTAATTTATTTATTTAAATTTTTTCTTAGTTTATTGAGGTAACATTGATTTATAACATTATATAAATTTCATGTGTAGGACATTATATCTCGACTTCTCACCACCAAAAGTTTCGTTTCCGTCAATCACCTGTTGATTTAAAAAATATTCACAACCTGAAAGTTGAGAGTTAGGTTTTATCCAGTGGGAATTTTGAGGACTCAAGCCCAGGAGGCAGCACCTCAAGTAACCCTGAGAGCACTGCTTCAAGGAGGTGAGGAGGGGAGCCAGGTTATACAGAAGTTTTGCAACAAAGGGCAGGTAGTCAGGAACATCAGAAGATTATTGTTAATTAAAGAAAACCAGATACCCCAAGTTAAGGAATTTAGCACTTTTCTGTGTATGGGGAGATGCAAGAGTCTCAGCTCACTGAACTCATTCCTTTGATATGCATCTCAGCTATCTAGGGACAGTATCCTATATTTTCATATTCTTAGTTTCCTCAAGGCTCACAGTAGGGAGTGGCTGCAATCTGATGGCTGCCTAATGGGAGGTATTCTTTCCTTCCTGAGTTTCCTCAGGGCTCACCGGCTCACGTTGGAGGCCTGCAGTCACTGATGAGTGTGTTTAAATATTTTGTTTAAATATTCCATTTATCAGTCCCTCCTTTTGGTCAGAAATTTGATCAATGTTTGGGAGACATTTCATTACCAAATTTTGTCCCACAGCGCTGGGAGGCTCATCCCAGATCAGGAGAAAATTCTTGTTGCTATGCCATTCCAGGTGTTAATTTTTGGATTAGGCCCTGTTGATAATTAAAGATTCTCTGGATCCTCTGTCTTACTAGTCTACTATGATCTAGGAAATATTTTTCCTTATCGTTTCTTCCCATACCTAGAATCACACTATTACAATTATTTTATAAGAGTCATAAATGTGATTTATTTTTTTCAAGATGTTTAGCCATCATCAAATTTGTTGGAGGCCTGGTTACCCACTAAGTACTGTAAGAGACAACAATCTTATAAGCTGCATAAGTAATGCTGCAGCTAGTAATATTGACAAAGTCATAGTGCAGCAGGGAGACACAAATCATCAACAATTCGGAAATAAGGAACAAATTAAAACAAGGATTAGTATAACTAGTTGTAATAAACCATCAAGTCCATAGGAGAGCCAGCTGGAGAAGCCAAATTATGGGCAGGATCAGGTACAGAGAAAAAGATAAATGTTTTATCTCTGTTTACAAAGGTATACTTTATCAAGTTGTATGTCATAGCAGAAAAGTTTTTTCTGAAAAACAAAGATTAAAGCTAGTATACTTCCCAAAGTCATAAAAGTTATAAATCATATTCATCAGTTCATTCAGTCCCCTGTAACTGATTCCTGTTGATCTGGGTGAAGTAATCAGGTTTTCCGTCATTTGTTACACAGTAAAGGCCATCAGAAACTTATGTTTGTTAAAAAAAAGTTCTTTTTATGAGTCTTGAAAATCTTCATTTTGTCACGTTTAAAGTAACGTGGATAAAGAAACGTGGATATTTCTGTGACATATAACATTTTAGAATAACCGGAATTATGACTGATAACGTTATATCAGGGCATACCAATGTTAGGAATTCCATATAAATTTTGGAATATCTATATTAATGACATTTATCCATACACTATAACCTAATTTTCATCTCCAGTCACTTGACATTGTTTCTGAAGTAATTAAACATACGAAATAAACTTAGTTTAACATTCCTCTCTAAGATGTCTGACATGTTCCTTCAAAGCATCCCAGAGTCAGCTGGAGGCTAAAAGAGCTTTAGTTGGATTTAAATATTTGGGAAGTTTGTTAAAAATATCAAAACATTTTAAAACATAACAGGTCACTGTGAAACAATACTTATTTATTTAACCAAAGTCACAAAAAGATTACTTAAGGGCACAGAAACTCACACAATCTGTTATCAAAAAGGAGCAGTCTGAGAAACTTTGTTCAAATTCCAGTCTTGTACCGGCTTATTTAACAACAAAATCTATTTACAATTAACTTCAATCCAAATTTAGTTACTCCTGACCATGTATAAAACATTTTCCCCCCCTCAGGGTTTTCTTCCACAACATTTCATCACTTCTGTCTTTATATCAGCCTGTCCCTTATTTTTTTATCCAAATAAACCAACCAGCCCTAAGACATATTTTTTTCTTTTCCCTCAATAAAATGTAATTCCATTCCTCAAACCTTCTTTACTGAAAACGCACATTCTACTTTCCTACTGTACACTGAAATGTTTCCATATTATTCCTGTTAGCTTTAATTACATGTTTAAATTGGAATCCTCAACTCTTAAAAACCTTAATTTCTAGTGAAAGTTAAGAAGTAAGCAATTATAAACTGTCTTTCACATTAGCATTCTGTAGATTGGTGGACATAAATACCAGTGATGATTTCTAAAAACATTTGTTTTCTTATAGAGGACTTCTCAGGGTGGCACCAAACATTTTCATTAACAGTCATAAATACCTTTAGTTTCTCCATTTAGTAATTGATGTCTCAGTATCATTTTTTTGGAAATTATCTAGCTATTTAATAAACTTCCATCACTTAAATTAGCAGAACTCTAGAAGTTTAAGGTATAAAATATCTGTAAAGATCATTTTAACTAGACATTTCTAAAATATAATTAATTGTAAAGAGTTTACCCGAAAGCTCTTATCTCATTTGCATTTACTTTAAAGTTTCAGCATATCGAGTTATTTCCTTGCAACAGGTATAATAAGGTCTTATTTGACTTCTATTAAACCTGGGTAATAAAGCATTATACTTAATGTTGATGACTAAGGAGGATATGTTTATTAATTAGATCAACAAACAGACTTTAATACCAGCTATCAACTTAATATTGAATATTTCCCAGTTCATGTGAACCTGAAAGTCATTTTGGCCGGTTTCTTTATTTGTAAGCACTTTCTTTTAAAATTAAATAGAGCTCTTTTTAAATTCAATTTTGATAATACTTTCCAGAGGTAGAGATATTTCATATATATAATGTGTACATAGACATAAACAGGCAAAACTAGAGAGCTCATGGCTTCACTTTAAAAAAAAAAAACTTAGTTATGAATCAGGTATTACAATATAAACTTACCAGTTTACAAAGAACAGTTGGAATACGTTAAAGTTGCTTGCTCAAGTGACTAAGGCTTTACTATTTGTAAAGTTTGGCTGAGGGAGCATTCCCAGCGGTTTGAATTTTAAAAGTGCCACTTTGCTATTTTTTTTCCTTGGTTTCAGGTCTTGCCAGACTGAGCTGATTAGGCTCAGTCTCAGTTCCTTGTGGCCTGTATTTGCATTTTCAGTTTGTAGAGATTTGCAAGAGAAAGACAGTTGCTTTTAGTTTCCCAAAAAACAGGTTTGTTACCTAAACCATACTAAAAGGTTTTATCAGTGACAAGATTTCTAACTAAACTGAAATTTATTTTACGAGTTCTGTGTTTGAGAACTTTAGTGTTTAATTTCTCATGCCTTTAATGGTTTGTATAAGGCATTCAGCAAAGACCTTCTTTCTGAGTTTACAAGTTAAACCAGAGCAAAATCACTGTTTTTCTTTTTATTAGTCCTTGAATGTTACTTCCCAGTTTTACTTATTTTTATGTCTCAGGTAACACTATTGGTGTCTTTTAGTATGTTCAATTAATATTTCCTGAGGGGCGGATTTATATGCCTTGTCTTATAATACCATGTAGGGGAGGTATTTTCTAGTGAAGCGTGCCTATCCCACAATATAATTAAACAAAACAGATGTATCCACCTTATATAAAGTCCATTTAAATATACCAATTTTATATATTTGCATCTCAATGCCGTCAACTTTATACTTTTACTTTTCATTAGGATCCAATCAACAAGCTTACAGGAGGAGTTCTAGAAGTTTTTCTTTTTTTTGTTCCCTATTTTATCTATTTTTATATAAATGGCTCTGAGATCCCCAGAGTGGGGTTGAGCCAAGGAACTCAGACCCTTTGGCCTAGCTGTTGTCCCAAATCGTTGTTGGTCAGGTATCTCAGCGTTAAAAAAATTTTTTTTTTCTAGCCCCTTAAAGATATTTTAAAACTGGGGTAAATAGAACAGACTTGTTTGGCTTTTAATGTTGGGACCAGTAGGGGGGGTCCCTTTTGACCCATTTAACCTTAGGTCATGTGGCAATGTCAGGTACCTTGTGTTTTAATTACATAAATGTCCATTTTATTTATCCCATTTTAAATAACCATGTAAAGATTTCTTTATTTATTTGAGATAATTCCTTTAAAATTTCTACCTTGGTGGAAATAGTATCCAGACTTTCCTTACAGGTTTTTTCCTGTTAACATTAATTATTCTAATGTTTTTATTAGCATCTGTAAGACCTGCTGAAGGAAAGCAAAGATCACGAATGAAGTTTCCCAAACCAGTTTTTCTTACTTGTTTTAAACTAAAGAAGTTCGTAGGTTAATCATTAGATGTATTTCTTTTTTCCACCTTTAATTTGATTTTTTTTTGTTTTTATAGGTACCAGTAAAACAGTTGTTTATAATAAGAGTGCACTAGATACACCAATTTGTTAGTTTCTCCAGTTTTAAAAGGATCCGTCATTTGGCCATTAAAAACATATATATATTTATAGTGATTCAAATCATTAAGACGCAAGAGGCTTCCCCATAAGAGAGTGGGGGAGATTGTAACCAAAGTAAAATACGAGAGTTTACTCTCAGAAACAGTATGGCAGAGGTCAAGTTTTCCAAACATATACATACACATATAGACATACATGGAATGTCCTAGGAAGATCAGGTAGAACATATACATCTCAAAGACACAGGAAGAGAAATGCAGGTTTCCCTTTACAAGGACTTTGTTTAAAGTCAGAATTCTGAAAAGGTATTTTTATCAAGCCAGCTTTTTAACCTTAATTTAACTTAACTGCCTATGCACTAAAAGGGGCTCCTCATTTTTAGGGCGAGATTTACTTTAATTTCCAGTTAAGTAAACACTAATTGATATAGATCTGAAAACCTGGGCTCATAGGTCCAGATGGTTAACTCAAATTCCTTAGCAAATCCCAATGGATTTTCTTTTTAATATTTATTTATTTTGACTGCACCAGGTCTTAGTTGCAGCACGTGGGCTCTTAGTTGCGGCATGCGGCCTTCTTAGTTGCGGCACGTGCACTCTTAGTTGCGGCATGCATGCAGGATCTAGTTGCCCGACCAGGGATCGAACTTGGGTCCCCTGCATTGGGAGCGCAGAGTCTTACCCACTGGACCACCAGGGAAGCCCCAGCAAATCCCAATGGATCTTGACTTGGATCGGGAAGTTCCTTAGCCGAGGCTCTAAGTTCTGTTTCGGTCCAGGGTGTGTACCTAAGCACCAAGGATGGCTCACCTCTCCCTGTAATAGTTTTCTCCTTAAAGAGAGCTATAATCACTTCTGATTTTTTATCTTCCTTTGCTGGGGAAGAGGGAGCAGCCGGAAGTGGAAGAGTTGGAAGAGAAAAAGAGATAGCGTCTGGGCCAGGGAATTCTGATAGGAAAGGATACATGGGAGGAGCAGAGGGAGACACAGAGTCAAAGACAGAGTGCTAGCAGCCTTTTTTAGTTCTGATGGTTTCAAAAAGTTACTCTATCATTTCCTCTTTTAGAAGCTTCTAGGTACCAATCAATGTAAGCTTTCCATTCATTCTGGTTGGTCTTATGGCCGGCTTTTTCTAACTGTGCGCACAAATATAGCAACTTTGGAATATCAGAAGAACCTAAATTTGGCCATTTTAGGTTGAGATCTCCTTTAGTATAATTTCCCCAATTAACTAGGTACTTGTAAGTATGAGTTCTGTACAGTGTTGTACATGAATCTGGCTGGGGTGTTAGTCGGAGGTCGGTTTTCTGATGCCCCTCGTTTCTTTGTTTGAGAGATTCTATCTCCCATTTTAAGTTGAATTTGTCAAGGATGATATTTACTAGGGAAGTTTTGTCATGGCCAGTGTGCTGCTTGTGAGCTTTACTCCTCTAGGCATCACCCTAGAGTCGTTTCAGCCCTCTTCTCCCTTCAGTGGTCTAAGACCACTGCAGGTGCTTGGATCACTGAATGGCCAATTCTTATCCGCGACCCCTGGACGAGCAAGTGCTTTAATGAATGAGTAGGTTTCCCTATGGGACCACTGCACCGGTATGAGGCCTCTGCCTCCACCACTCCCGTAAATTTCTCACTCGCCTGAGAAAGTTGTAACCGGCCGGGGCAGTCTTGTCCCTTTTCTTTAGAGCAAGGCTCTCATGTAATACCTTCACTTTTATCCCGACAAATTCTATTAAGGCAGCCAAACTGAGGAAAAGTGTCAGATCAGCCTCTTACCTAACTACTCAGCCAACCACTCAGTCACCTACAACTGAGCAAACCCTGGTTTCTTTCAACCAGGCGTTCCCCCCACCCAGTATCTTTCAACTGGGTGGGTATTTTCCTGGTATCTTTCAACCAAAGCCTGGGCGGGGGCAGGTACCCGCTATATACCACCAAATACAACTGAGGATCATCAACCAACATGGGAGATCCAAGAACCAGGAGAGACTTACCCAAATTCGTCTAGACTCTCCAAGGAGGCGGACGGGCGCAAGGGGCCTCTGCTGGTACCAAGGCTCCGGTTCCTCATAGAGTTCAGGCAAAGGCGAGAAGTCCACTCTGGGTCCCTTGTTCATGGTCGCCATAACTGTTGACTTAAAAAAAAATGCACAACGTGAGAGTTGTGAGTTAAGTTTTATTTGGGGCAAAATGAGCACTGCTGCCGAGGAGACAGAGTTTCAGATAGCTCTGAGAAACTGCTCTGAAGAGGCAGGTTATATAGAAGGTTTGTAACAAAGGGCAGGTAGTCTGAACATCAAAAGATTATTGTTAATTAAAGAAAACCAGATATCTCAAGTTAAGGAATTTAGCACTTTTCTATGTATGGGAAGATGCAAGAGTCTGGGCTCACTGAAATCATTCCTTTGATATACACCTCAGCTACCTGGGGCCAGTGTCCTGTGTTTTCACATCCTGCGTTTCCTCAGGGCTCACCGTAGGGAATGACTGCAGTCTGATGGCTGACAGATGGCAGGTATTCTTTTCAATCCTGAGTTTCCTCAGGGCTCACTGGCTCACATTGGAGGGCTGCAATCATTGATGACTGTGACATCCTTTGTTTAAATATTCCATTTATCACCAGTGTGTAATCAGGCCTCCAACAAAATGGATGACGGCTAAACATCTTGAGGAAATAGATCACATTTATGACTCATGAAATAATTGTAATAGTGTGACTATTACAATGGGAGGAATGGGAGGAAGCAACAAAGGAAAACATTTCCTGTATCATAGTAGACAGAGGATCCAGAGAATCTTTAATTATCAACAGGGCCTAATCCAGAAATTAGCACCTGGAGTGGCATACCAACAGGAATCTTCACCTGATCTGGGAAGAGCCTCCCAACGCCATGGGACAAAATTTGGTCATGAAATGTCTCCCAAATATTGGTTGAATTGCAGACCAAGAGGAGGATCTGAGAAATGGAATATTTCCTGCCATATCAGTAAACAAAGGATGTCACAGTCATCAGTGAATGCAGCCACCACAGATGGTGAACTGGTGAGCCCTGAGAGCACTCAGAAAGGAAAGAATACCTGTCATCTAGCAGCCATCAGACTGGGGCCACTCCCTACGGTGAGCCCTGAGGAAACTCAGGATGTGAAAATACAGGATACTGGCCCCAGGTAGCTGAGGTGCATATCCAAGGAGTGAGTTCAGGGAGCCCAGACTCTTGCACCTTCCCATATATAGAAAGGCGCTAAATTCCTTAACTTGAGATATCTGGTTTTCTTTAATTAACAATAATCTTCTGATGTTCCCGACTACCTGCCTTTGTTGCAAAAACTTCTGTGTAACCTGGCTCCCCACCTCACCTCCTCAGAGCAATTCTCTCAGGGTTACTTGAGATGCTGCCTCCTGGGCTTGAAGTCCAAAAAATTCCTTCCGAGTAAAACCTAACTCTCAACTTTTAGGTTGTGAATAATTTTTTAAGTCAACACCTAATGGAATATTTCTCTCTTTTTTTTTTTTTAAGGTAAGGTACTAGTTTTATCTGTCTACTTATTTATTTATTTATTTTTGGCTGTTTTGGGTCTTAGTTGCCGCACGCAGGCTTTCTCTAGTTGCAGTGAGCAGGGGTTACTCTTCGTTGCTGTGCGCAGGCTTCTCATTGCGGTGGATTCTCTTGTTGCGGAGCACAGGCTCTAGGCGTGTGGGCTTCAGTAGTTGTGGCACGCGGGCTCAGTAGTTGTGGCGCACAGGCTTAGTTGCTCCGCGGCATGTGGATCTTCCCGGACCACAGCTCAAACCCGTGTCCCCTGCGTTGGCAGGCGGATTCTTAACCACTGCACCAACAGAGAAGTCCCTCACTATTTTTTAATGCCCAAACTTCATAGCATAAATATATCTCTCCCACTATAATTTTTCTGTATAATATTTATTTAGGAAACATTTACATTTATGTCCCCAGACTCAATACAACAGGTTTAACAAAACAATCTGTGAGAAATATCTTGAGATATTTCTTACACTGTCTTACATCCCAGACACAGCCAAATGTTAGAATCCCACACAGACAGCTTAGAACCCAGAACAAATGTCCACAAAGAGGATGTGGAAGATGTTACTGTAAACAAAGCAACTTTTTGTAACAAGCACATTAATTTGTGTTCAGAATGACATTGTAAGCGTTTATAGCCAAACATCAGTTAATTACGTACATAGCGACATTATACTGAGTTTTAGTTATGTTTCAAAAATTGGCTGTTTGGGTTGATGTGTCATGTGACATAATCTTTCCAATTCAAAATAATAGGAACTCGATTATCAGGCATGTTTGCACAGGTCAAAATTTTAGGAGCAGGTTACTGATATTAAGAAGGGTTTCTTTTCCCCACAACAACTAGGTATTTTGTTTTTAGGGAAAAACTGTAATAAGGGCTCTCATTCAACTCAACCTAAAGTAAATGGGGAACAAAAGGAGACTGTATGAGAAAGATGTTGGGAATGTTCATGGAACGGTCAAGCCCCAGGAAGGATCCTGAGGCAGTCAGAGGTGGGAGCAGACACACCCAGGAGTCAGGTCATATCAGGGCTTCCAGTGCCTCTGCTCAGGTTGACCCTGTGTATTGGCTTCATTCCTTCCTTTTGATGTGAACGAGCTCTATCCACAGCTCTTGACTTTTACTTTTTACCAGAAGGAAACTAATCTGATGATGTCTGGTCCCAATAATCTAGGGAAGGGGCTTCCCTGGTGGCGCAGTGGTTGAGAGTCCGCCTGCCGATGCAGGGGACACGGGTTCATGCCCCGGTCCGGGAAGATCCCACATGCCGCGGAGCGGCTGGGCCCGTGAGCCGTGGCCGTTGAGCCTGCGCGTCCGGAGCCTGTGCTCCGTAACGGGAGAGGCCACAACAGTGAGAGGCCCACGTACAGCAAAAAAAAAAAAGAAAAAAAAACTTCATTTAGAATTTGACTTGGGAAAGTTTGTCAAAGATAACAGAAGGTTTTAAAACACTTCGTCAAATGGGATCGCAGGTCACTGTGAAATAATACTTATTCATTCAACCAAAGTGACAATAAAAGATTTTAAAGACAACTATAGAAAGTTATACCAGATTGCTTAAACGGTAAAGAAACTTTACAATATGTTACCAAAAGCAGATCAGTATTCTAAGAAAACTTTGTTCTCTTAACATAGAGAGAAAACCGAATTCTAGTTTTTGTACCAGCTTACTTTTAATATTAAAGTTTATTTGCTCAATTAAATTTTACTATTAGCCAGTCTTTTTTTTTTTTTTTTTCCGAGAGAAGGAAGGTTTAATTATTACTTGCAGCAAGTAAGGAGAACACTGAGGATCTTTCCCACAGCAGTGTCTCCCCAGACAGCAAAACTGGGGACATTTTAAGCTAAGGGTACATGCATATTCATGAGGGGGCTTCAGCAGAGGAAAATCCAGCATAGAATTGGGGCAGAGGTTGACAGAGTGCAGGCTTTAGTTGATTGAAATCAAGAGGTTCCACATCATCATTCTGTCCTCCACGTGGGTGGGGGGCACTCAGTTCCTGCAGAACTCAAAGATGTATTATTACCTATATCCTTTGGGAGGAACTAAGACTCTGCTTTACCACCACACGATTGTTTGACTGCCATTTCTCTGTTCCTGCGTTCCTTTGTTCCCTTAAGATCATTAGTTACTGAGAACTATTCAAGGACAAGCATTGCAGCCAGGCTTAGATCACAAAATTAGTGCAGGAAAGAAAGTGGGGCGTGAGAGGGTGGTCACATCCCAGGTCTCAGGCGAATCCCTAGGACGCCTGCTGAGTATGGGTTCTTGGCTCAGCACAGGAAAGAATTCAAGGGTGAACCAAAGTGAAAGAAGCCTCATTCAGGGAGATACACACTCCACAGACAGAGTGTGGGCCATCTCAGAAGGCGAGAGGCCAATATTAGCCAGTCTTGACCATGTACAAAACTTTTCTTGGGTTTCCTTTCCCACAAACCTTCTAAAACTTTCTTTTTCGCCTTGAGATTTTGTTCTGTGTTTTCCCTTTCTTTGTCTCTCTCCAGGACAAAATTACTTTCTTTTCTCTTAGCAAAATGCATTTCCATTCCGTATACCTTTTCCTTTCATATAAAAGTGTTTTCCTTATTTTCACTTAATTTCTAGTGAAAACCAAGAAGGAAGCAATTATGAACTTTTTACATTAGCGTTCTGTAGATTGGTAAACTTATAAATATTATTTATAATTTTTTTAAATGTGCTATTTTTATAGAAAAATTTCACTGTAGCACCCTGGTGCTACAGTGAAATTTCAGTCCTAAATATCTTTAGCTTCTCTTTAAAAGGAAGCTTATGTTCAGTAATTAATGTTTCAGTATCTTATTTGGGAATGATCTAGATATTTAATGAACTTCCATCATTTAACTTAACTTAGCAAAACTCTCAGGTTTCAAGTTACCAAAAATCTGGAGAAATTAATTTTAAGTAGACATACCATAACATGTAAGTATTCTTAAAGAGATCACCTGAAAGCTCTTACCCCATTTATATCTATTTAATTCACTTGTTCCCAACAATTATGTTTAGATTACCCATGAAACTTTTATGGGACATTAGACCAAGTCAGCCATCATTCTAAGATATTTTTCTTACCAGCGAATTTTATTTATTTATTTAAATTGATTGATTGATCAATTAATTAATATTTTATTTTTGGCTGCGTTGGGTCTTTATTGCTGCACGCAGCCTTCCTCTAGTTGCAGCACGCGGGGGCTACTCTTCATTGCAGTGCGTGGGCTTCTCATTGCCGTGGTTTCTCTTGTTGTGAAGCACGGGCTCTAGGCGTGCAGGCTCAGTAGTTGTGGCTCGCGGGCTTAGTTGCTCCGTGGCATGTGGGATCTTCCCAGACCAGGGCTCAAACCTGTGTCTCCTGCACTGGCAGGCAAATTCTACCAGTACACCACCAGGGAAGTCCTTACTGGTGAATTTTTTTTTTTTTTTTTTTTTTTTTTTTTTTTGCGGCCCGCGGGCCTCTCACTGCTGTGGCCTCTCCCGTTGCGGAGCACAGGCTCCG